>NC_142263.1:1756803-2062103 GCF_052056855.1 Sturnus vulgaris | reverse complement strand
AAGCCAAGACTCAATGAAATCACTAATAAATTAAACATTGCAGATTTACTGTGGTGCACTCATGGATAACAAATTAATACACTAAGGCTGAGACACTCCTCAAGAGCCAAATCATGCAAATATTTAAAACTATATTAGTATTAATCTTGTCTATTACAGTAACATCCAACAGGCAGGAGCATGAGCAATGTGCAGTGCAAACACAGAGCCTGTGCCCTGGGGATTATCCCTTTTCCTAACTCTCACTGGGAATTTATCTCTGTACAGAGGCTCACAATCTTTTCTTTCCTATGATTATAAACACATTTTATCTTCAGTATCTACTCACATGATGCAATAGCACTACTTCAGTGTGATAAATTCAGCTTAACAGCAGAATTTCTGGATGATGATCCCTGGCTAGTACTACTCAGCAGGGAAGGCCATCAGCTACAGTGATCTGTTTGCAGGATTTTGTCACATCTGATTCAAAGTCTGGCTGATCACACTAAGCCAGCAGGTTTTTCAAACTTATCTGTGCTATAAAAAAGATGTTCATGATGCTGGGATTGAAGGAATTTGGGGAGATTTCCCCCCACACCTTTTTTTTTAACTGTTTTTTTTTTTTAACCGTAACAGTTTCTTTTAAACTGCAACAGAGACCCAGTGAATCACCTCAGGAGAGGAGCAATTCCAGCTCCCCTCAACAATGTAAAAAGCTGTGATTTTTCTCCTTCTCCAGCCACACTGTGATTGTGAAGGACTATGTTTGTTTTTCTGTTTTGTTTTCACATGAGCTGGCCTGCCCTGTGTCTCTCTTTGTGGCTTCTCCTAACTGTTGTTTTCCTCGGTGCCACTGAGCCTTCTGTCATTTCATTCCTATTATTAGGTTTGTTTTGTTGCACATATCAGAAATGAAAAGGCTGGTGGTTGCAAGGGAAGCTTGTAATCAGCACCGAGTTCACCCCCCAGTGCCAAAACTCACTCTGTGCGTGTGTGTGAGAAAAAGAAATTGTTGTTGCAGCAAGGAAAGGAGCTGGGAGGAAGATAGTAAAACTAAAGTTGTGCTCAGTCTTGTTTAAGATTTTTTTCCAAGCCATGGGTTTCTTTTGATACTATAAAACCCCAGACATTTCTCTGAAAACAGAGGGATTTTATAACATCATCTGAAGTAAGAAAACGAGGCAATGGAACCTATATGTAAACAGTCATTAATAAGCTCTAACCTTCAAAGAAGGTAATTAATTAGCTCCAGTACTGTGCTGTCACCCTTCAGAGAGAGCAAAAAGTATAATGGGGTTGTGATGGAGTCCAAAAAGCACCAGGCACTTGTAGAGTCACTTTTCATGATGCTAAAAGACTAATAATTCACAATGTTGATTTCCAATCACGTAAACTTGTGCCACTATGAAGAGCCATTACACAAATCCATCCCACTGTCACTTCCCTCTAATGTAAATAGCCGTTTGCAAGAAATAAAATTTCAAAAAAATCAGTTCAGAAGCAGAAATACTTTGTGGAAAGCTACAGCCAGTCAGAGATGTGCAGGATGGGGAGGGCAGGCACGGTGCTGCTGCCTGCAGGGCTCTCGGTGGGAAGGGAGGGAGGGAGGGAGGGGGTGATGACACACAGCCCAATTCAGCAGGGAAAGCTCATCATTATATTCCAGGAGCAGCTCTCTCCCAGGAAAGATGATGGACTCACTTTGGCAGCACTAATGACTGTGGCAGTGTAGGACTGAATGTTGTCTCCACAGGCTCCACCACGGGACTGATGGCATCGGATCAGCTACAAGAAAGAAAGACAGCAACCAAGTCACTCCTATTAAACTGCACAAACCCAGAACCCATTACCAGAGCTCTTATTTATCATGTACAGTGGTGTGTTTTTTCCTACAAATAGCAAAAAGCCCTGCTGAGACACTTAACCCCTTTTTATAATCTTCTGGGTGCCACCCAGACTGTCGAGTCCCCCCGCTCCAGTTTTCAATTACCAGATGAGTATTCACTAAGAATTCATAAACTTTGAAATGCTGGGATTTTTGGTCTGGCAGCAATACCACAAATAAATTTAAATAAATATAATCAAAAGCTTTAGCCATGTATATGTAACATTAAATATCAGCCATTCTAAGAATCTGAGTGTGGCTTTCCCCTCCTTTTTATGACGAGCAAGCAAAGAAATGACAAAGGAAAAAGAGTTGTTTGAAAGTTTGCATTTCATAGATTAAAGGAATGTACATGGGGTTTGCTTTTTATTGCCTTCCTTCAAAATCAATAAATTAAAACAAGACTCTTGTACCTGCCATCACCCTACAAAAGTAGATTTTGCCTTTGAACCCTAACAATAGAATCTGTGCCTCTGTGCAAAATTAGAAAAAAAATATAGATATTTGCTGCTTGCACACAGAACATGTTGCCTGTTTAACTATCTGAGCTTGAGAAAATTAAAAATTACTGTAAGAAGTATTTGGTTCTACAGGCTTTTCTATCCTACTTATATTTAAATATCTAAATAAAAATACCTGAACTAGGGAAAGCCCACAGTGAATTTACCTGGGAACACACAAATAATTTAAATTCCCTTTGTGATACAATTCTTTGGCTGATATTTTGGCAGCAATACTTTTTAAATCCCATGCTGACTTTTCCAGCACCAGCAAGGTGTGGCACTAAAGGAAAGGCAGGGAATTTGGGAAGAAATCAGCTGTGCTAGAGGAGGTGGAACAGCAAATACATTTCTAAAATCTGCCTCTGATAATTTCTGGCTCAGCTCTAGAAACAGCTTCTCCAGTCACAGGTGGGAGGGAGAAAAAACATCTGCTTTGAAATAAAAAGAAGGCATTAGGAGCTGAGTTTAGGCTTCACTTCAGGCTTTAAATACACAACCACTTCTGTGGGTAAAAGCAGTGATAATTTCTTTGCTTGGGAATCTATTTTCTTTGTCTCTAGAAAGAAGAAAAAGTCTTCAAAAATTTTCTTTTTTTTTTTTCCTGGAGCTGAACTTTTTCAAAGATGTTTCAAAGTGGCCAATTTAATGCTATTTTTTAACCTACAGAGTGCAGTGCTGTGTTGACTCAGTTTCCCTAAGCAGAATTTTGGAAGTGTTTTTTTTTGCAGACCTTCAGAAGTGTCTGTAATTAAATGCTTTAAACTTTTAAAGCACAAAATGGGCTGATTATCGAGTTACCTCACTGAAAACACATGTTGATGGCTGTCTTGAAGTTCCTCAAATTGAGCTTAAATCAAATGTGCAGAGTAAAGATCCAATATTTCAAAATGTTTAGGTCTGTCATTTTAATGCAACTCCTCTTTATTTTGCATGTACCTTTTTCCTGAGACCTTTTCTTTCCTTTTTCCCCCCTACATACAGAAAATCTAGAAGTATTTTTTGATATCAAACCCCTCCTTACCTTATTTTCTGCATAAGCAAGCCAACGGCTTCCAAGAGCAATAGGATTCATGTTTGGCCCTGGACAAGGATAACAGCCTGCAAAGTTTGAAAAGAGAACATTAAGAAATATCTTAATGGCTTCTTCCAAAGAATTTTATTTATTGCCAAGAAAACAAAAAGTCTAAACAAAAGCTTTTCAGTTGCTAATATCACTCAGTGGATGCTTGCATTTTTGTTCCTACAGATAAGGCTGTGGTTACATGAGCTATTTTGAACGTTTAATTATGTGTAAATATTCATTTCTCCTTATGTTTGCATTTTTAAAGCCATTTTGATACAAAAATGACATTCTGGGGTGAGGGAATATTGATGTTTGACTCGACTGGTTTTGTATCTTCACATTTTAATTCATTTTATTTGACACCCATCTGTTGGTGAACAATTTGCTCACTTCAAACTCTTCCAGATTTTTATTGTCTGAAAGGATGTACTGTGCTCTTGGTTTCGTTTTTAATAATTCTATATACAAGCCCTCAGCTTTTCAAAATGCTTTTGGTTTTGATTTTAACAATTCTATATACAAGCCCTCAGTCTCTCCACATTCTTTTGCACAAACTTAACTTTACACAGTGGGAAAATTCATAATTCCTTTAAAATTGGTGACAATGTTTCCACTGTTCACCTGCTTTCCATTACATTATCATTAAAAATAGATTTATATACATGGATAAAAATGAGCATAGAAAAGAGAATTATTCCTGAGGATTAAAACATGAAAATACCTGTAAGAGAAAATAGCTGTGAATGAAGACATGGAAAGGCTTAAAATTAATCAGGCCCATATTAAATGGCATTTCATATATAAAGTTTTTAAAATATGTATTTTTACAAAATGTTGTAAGTAAAATAATTTTTTTATAAATAAAATAAATAATTTGTATTTTAAAATAATCATTTTTACATGAAAAAATAAGGAGGAAAAGAACAAGGGGAAGGAGGAGGCTACCAAGCAAATGGTTAATCTCAGTTTTCATCAGCTCTTAGGCTAATACAGTCAATTTAGCAATTTAAATTCCCTCACTGATTGGCCAAGAAACAAAATATTGAAGACCTTACAGAAATGTGTGTCTGATTTAAAGGAGCCCTGGGTTAAGGAGTGAAGGGAAAGAACATTTCAGAACACATACAACACAACTTCATCCAGTGCATTGCTTAAAATCCTAAAAAAAAAAAAAAAATCTATAAAACTCAAAGCCAGGCACTGCCAGTTTGGTTTTGTGTTTTGTAAATAAGAGACCCTGACACTGCTCTGCACCCACGGCAGGGACAGCAACCCCATCTCTGGGAACATGCTGGACTTTTCCAGAACATTCCCAGAGCACAGCAGGGACTTGCAGCAGAAGTGGAATAGTTTGATTTTATGGATTTGGTTTTATTTTCCCCACCTGCAGGGCGCTGAGGGGTTTGTGGGAGGTGTTGCCACATGTCTGGAAGTTGAAATGAACATTTGCCAACGCTCTGGATGCGTTTTTGGGTGTGCGTAGGCACCGCCGAGATAAACAACCCTGCATTGCATTTTCCACAGCTCAGGGGCTGAGGCTATTGCAAAATTCCAAAGATCACAGCGAGCTGTTTCAAAGGTCACAAAGCAAAGGAAGGAGAGAAGGAATTCACCCAGCCCAGCTAAAGCCATCTCAGGCAGAGAACCCAGCCAGGGTTTGTGAGCCCCTATCGCCGGCCTGATCTCAGGAAGGAAAACCAATTCTGAAGAGATGATGCCACAATTGTTATTGCATTCCAGGAGTGCATAAAATGTGGGCAGCCAGAGCCTCTTAAGGAACAAAGCAAGCCAAAAAAAAAAAAAAAAAAGGTTGTAAATACAGGGCTGGGCTGTAAATACAAACGTGTTCTTCCGATGACATTCTAGATCGGGAACGGTGAGGTTTTAATGCTGACTTCTGCCTCGGCAGCTCTTATCTGGGTCAGGAAAGGAATTCAGGTCCCCCAAACCTTTCTTTTACCTTCTCTTTAATGTATAAAATACAGCATTAAAAGTTGCCAGATGATAACCCTCGTCATGTAAATCTCTACAGTGACTCTGGTACCAGCGACTTGCCTTTCCCAAATTCGTAACATCCCTGCAGGAGAAAACTAAAGGAGTCTCAGCAATTCAACAACTCATAGCAAAAAAACGAATCCTGCTTGGAAAAGGGAGCTGTTCTCAATTACTTCAGTGAACTGAAGTCATTGAAGAACTGCAAAAAGAATTCTCCAGATCCAAAATTGATCACTGAACAGAAGAGCGATGTAGAAAATCTGGGGCTGCTGTCCCCAAACCCACTGCCCGTGGTTTGTCCCATGAACTGGGCTCAGTCCATCAGACTCCACACACAAATCAGCCAATTCTAAGAATAAACTTCACAAAGGTCAACAATTCAGTCGGTCCTAAACTCTACTCCCCGATACGAAAAACAGCGTGGAAAAAAAAAAAAAAAAAAAAAAAAAAAGGAGCCATTTCCTCCCTTTCTTTTCTTTGCAAGTCTTTGCATTTCAGAAACTTGCAGCAGCATAAGGATAAACAAAGGGTTATACTTTATGGGAAGGAAAAGCAAATTGTTTTTCTGCTTTCCACAAAAAACAGCTGGAGTCAGCAGAACATCATCCATGAGGAGAATGGGAAGGCAGACACGGCGTGACCCATCGAGCTGGGCCATCCAATGCTCAGCAGCCCCACTCCCTTAAAGATTAACTTCTATTTCTACCAGACTTGAAAACAACAGAGGAAAAAGCCATTCTAAGCAATAACAGCAGCAACTTCAGTGTGTTTACAATAGGAATGAACGTAATGAGAGTGCAGAACTAACTGTCAAGAAGACCAAAGTTTCCAAGTTTTAATGACAGCATGGAGAGGTCATCCAAGAAAAGGATCACTCAGGGAAAGTCCTTCCAAAAGTGCAGCAAACCAAGCAAGTATTCAAAAAAAATCTGATCTTAGGACCAGCTTAACTGGGCCTATCACTCACAAAAAATGCAGGTGAAAACCTACAGGGAACTACTTCAGAACTTTTGAGTACACAATTATCTTCTGCCTCTGTGCAGAGGAAATGAGTGACTTCAAAGCTGGGGGGAAAAAAAAAAAAAAGAAGAAGAAAAATTGCATTTTGAAAATCAGAATTGAAGTTTTTCTGCTAATTTTATCAAATTCCAACTGGTGCTGCTGTAGGGAATGGTGAGGAATAAGAAATGGGCTCCAGGATCCCTCTGAAGAGGGGTTTGGCTAAAGACACCCTGGGACCTCAATACCCTGTGCCTTGGTTTCCCAATTCTAAGATGTAAATCTACAGCCCCATAGGTAAATTCTTCAGTGTTACAATTTCTCTGTTTCTTCTTTTTTTTTTTTTTTTTAACTATAGGAATTCAATATTCTCTCTAAAATTATCTGATGTTAACAGCCAGAACTTGTCTAAGCTAAGTCAGGGTTTATTTTCAGTTTGCAGAATTCTTTACCCAGAAAATAATTTTATTTCTTTTTCAAACCTCACTAAAACACACTGAAAAATGACATCTGATAAACTATTGCAAATTAATACATGAATTAATAAAGCTGAGGGAATGAAAAAACCAAATCAGAATCACCTAACCTTGCTTTTCTTCAGACATATCCCATCATTTTTATCTTAATACACTACTGGTTGATTTTTAATTTCACAGAACATTATAAGAGCTTTATTCCCTACAACAATATTTATAGTCCAGAAAAAAAAAATCTGGTTTTGGTATTTTCCAGACTTTCATCCCCTCTATCTTGACTTTGTTCTTAGTTTTTAATGAAAAACATTTTAAGTTCTTTTCTGGCTTGTTTCAGTCTTTTTTCCCCTATCAGTTTAATAGGAAAACTTTCTTTTTCTACCATTTTCACTGCTTTCTTTCCCCCAGTTCTCCCCATTTTCCTTTACAGTGGTACAGACTCATCCTTTTCTTATAACTGATTTAAATTTCCTTTTTCCTAGGGGGGAATTTTAATGGTTGTGTCACACCTTGTACCTGTGAGGAATCCAGTTTTATTTCAAGCTGAGGGGATGGGCAGTTATTGATACAAAAGCCTTTTAGGATTCTGTCTCTAATCCCCAAAATAAGGCAGAAATGGCATCTTTTGGGGCACAGGGAATGCCATGAAGGCAGAGATTTCCAGGTTCACCTTTATCCTAAAGAAACCTTCCTGATTTCTGGAGAAATAAAGATTTTCTGTTCAGTGCCTGGCAAGGTTCATTAAAGATGACATTTGTCAGCTGAAGTGTCCAGTGGTTCTAAACACAAGTTTTCTAAACAAATTCCAAAAGAAGTAACTCATTTCAACTGAAATTCTTTGCCTTTAATCATTCAAAGGACTTGCTGGATTATCACTTCGAAAATCAGTGAAGCAGGGCCATTGTGTATTTTTAAATAAATAGCTCCAAGAACCCATTGAAGTGATGCTACTTCTCTAATAATCAATCTGCAATTCTTTGCTGGGTCTTATGAAACACAGAGTTCTGCATAGAAATGGAATTACAAAATTCCAGCCAGAAAGCAGATCCATGACAGAGAGCACAGAGAGGGAATCTGCAATAAATAATGGCTAGAGTGATACTGTTGTAGCAAAAGCTTTGTTTATTCCAAGGAAAACAAATCATATAAGTTGTTTTATCTAATAGGTTTTTTTTGTTTGGTTGTTTTGGTTTTTTGTTGTTTTTTTTTTTTTTTTTAGCAGACCAATTTTTTTGTTGTTTATAAACTGTATAAAGCAATATTGTTTATAAATTCCTCTGGGTTCCTTCTAGATGAAAGGCCCTGTGTAAATGTTATTACTCTCACACTGTCACATACTTTCCAAAACTCTTCCATTGTTCTTTGACTTCCTTCTGTTTAAGAATCACCCATAAAATGGAGTAAAAGAGCAAAGGAGCAGGATGGACCCACTGAGAAATCAGGTTTGCCACCCAGGGCCTTTTTTTCTTATTTATTATTATTATTGTTATTATTAATACCAGAGAGATCTCCTTCCCTTGTCCACTCCACTATGGCAGTTTGAAGCATCTGCACCCAGTGGGTCCCTTCCAACTCAGGAATTCCATGATTTTATGATTTTACTCCACAGATCCAAGCACGATCCCAGAGCTTTTACTAAAAATATCAGTGGTCTTTCATGTTCATTAGGCCTGTTTAATTTAGCACCAATTTCACTGATTTCAGAGCAATGTTTAATCTCAGGTTCACTTTTTTATTTTTTGTTCAGACTTGGACAGTGACAAATAATAAAAGTTGCCACTGAGTTGTTGTTTCTGTGCAGGACAATGTCAGATGGTTCTGTTTGCCCTTTAACATTAAAGATTTGGGTGCTTTAGATAAAAATAACTTCTATAGAAACAAAGAGCACTTCCTGTTTTACATCTAATTTGTAAAACTGTCAGAGCCAGGAGATATGACAGACAGACATCTTGGGGGCTGAGGTCTCTGTTGTGGCTTTATGCAGCTTTTCTGTTGTATTTACATTTTCCTGCAGTGGAGCAAAACCTCCTGCAAGCACCAAAGCCATTTGTTCCCATAAATCCACCACGTTGTCCTAAAGAACTCTCTCTAAAAACTATTTCAGCATTATCCTGGAATGGTGAGACACTGATTCCCACAGCCAGGAAAAAAAACACTCTTATAAATAACACTGTTAAAAAAAAAAAAAAAAGGCAAAATTAAATCTGCATTTCTCAGGGAGAAACACCACGAAGAGGTAGGTGCTCATATAGATGTGGGTGTGTAAAAATTAAATTTTATAGCAATCCACTGGGACATACTTGGCTCTTCTTCACTGATCAAGAAAATCCTGTGACTCAGGAGCTGCCTCCCCACCTGCCCCCAGGACTTTCGATGTGAGCTGATCCCCCACGGCCAAAGGAATCCTGTCAATGATTATCCCGTGTGGGATAACCAGGAGAAATGGCCACAGCTGAGAGGGAAACACACACAACTTCTTGAAGAATGTGACTCTTCAGGCATTAAACCTCTTCAGAAGACACCCAGTGTTTTTACTTCAAAGCCAAGAGCTCAGACTGCTCCTGTGAGCCTGGCAGGGAAAGGAATTCCAACAGAAATATCCAAAAAAAAAAAAAAGCCTCGAAGATTTCCAGATCAGCCCTGTGACAAAATGAAACCAAATTCTTCCTTGTGTGTGAATGTGAGAGCAAACAGCAATCCCAAATCCCAACTGCAGGTCAGAGCATCCAGCACCATTTGCTTTGGAGGTTTTGTTTACTTGGAAAGGTGCAGAACATTTAACATCCACTCACTGAATTTTGGCTTGTGGTGAGGAGAGCCTTTTGAGATTTTCTATACAATAAACTACTCTGACTAAAATCTGCAAAATGACCTCTCAGGGCTCTAGAGAAGAGCATCAATAGAAATGTGGTGCCAGCTAATGGCTGCAGTAAGTGTCTCCATCCCTGGGGAATCATGGATGGAGAATGTATCGATATGAGGAGTGGAAGGGCCAGGGAAGGACACAGGGATGATGCCACAGGCATGATGTTATCTGGGAGGATCTTTACTCAGGGCCCAGGGGGTGGCCAGGATATTCTTTATGGAGAAGGAAAGTATCCATCAGGCCATATTCATCATCATCAGTGCTGCACTAAGTCAGCAGTTTTGGGCTGAGGAGCACGGATGGAAATCAATGGAATTCTGCTTTTCTGCAGCTTTTGTTTAGAGCACAGTAGGGGTAAAAAAAGCCTGAGCATCACTTTGGTTTCTATGCCTCACTTTGGTTTCTGATCCTTCAGTCACATGCAGAAAAGGCTCTGAAGGAAATCTGAAGTGAACCACAATAAAACTCTGAGCTATTTAAGAACATCTTTAAAATCTTGACACTCACAACTAGTAAAGAAAACACATTCTTCACATAAGCATCAAATGAAATTTTTTTTTTTTTTTTTAGTTTGGCTACATGAGCACCTAAACCAGTGCAGGATGTGAAATTCCTGCTGGGTTTTCTCCTCCCCTTGGTGTCTTTTTTTAGGGAAAAGGAGCAAGCACGAGGAGAGCAGTGATGGATGGAAGTGACTGCCACGAGAGTGATGTTCTGCCTTCTCCTAGCAGACATTTAAAAATCAGAACACCCCACAGGGTAGATTAGGGGATATCCTGCTCATTTTTCTACAATAGTTACAGCATGTTTTCCCTCCACGTTTAAGCACCTGTCTTAAATTCCCTCTCCCAGTCTGGAGCACCTGTACACCGAGGTTTTGTTACAAAAAGGAACAAATAAAAACGTGCTGGCTCCCTGCCATCCGAGTCAAATCGGCACATTTCCATGTAATCCCGTGCAGGGGAAAACAAAGGTTGGTTCTATGTCAAACTTGCTCAGGAAAAATCAGGAAATGCAGGAGTTAAAACATTCCAACAGCAGCACGAACTTGACCATCTACATCCTGAATATTTTATGGTGTATTTATTGTAACAATATATTAAGCTACACATCCAACCACAAAAACAAAAACAGAAAGACAAAATACTCCTCATGTGCGTGGCAGCTGCATTAGCATTTCTGAGGAACTTCAGAATTCCTGACACTGCTTTTAATTGGCCATCCTGCATTTCATTTCTATGTATAAATAATCAACAAAAAGAGACCAGAGCTGCTGCCTCATGTTTGGCTCCCACACCCCTTGGCTGATAGAGATGGAAGATGTGATTTCCAAACCATCACCAAATCTTCTTTGAAAAAAAAAAAAAAAAAAAAAAAAAAAAGATTCTTTTCTTTTCTAAAAGTAACAAAAAACCCTTCAAAGAGTCAGTGATCCTCAGTAATATTTCTGACCTTTGTGCCTTCCCTTCTGACCAAAACCAGCCAGAGAATATTTTTCATGCTGTCAGATTCTCTGGGCAGGCAGTGAAATTCTCACCAGCACCAGCATCAGGCTGGACAGGGCACAGGCTGCCCCAATAATGCAAACAAAAAGTGACCTAAGACCTTTTCCTGAGCTTCCTTTTTGAGGATTTCTAATTTTTTAATTGATACTGGCACTGTCCTTTAATAATTTTTTTTTTTTTTTAAAGGCACAGCCAAAGAAGGCAGTTGGCTGCCTCCCAGAAATCCCTGCAGCTAACGAGGGAGCTCATTTACATCCAATTTCGAACTCATCAGAGGAATTTAAGCCTTTAAAGATACACTCTCAGGTCGAGGAGATTTCAGCACATGCAATGGGAAAGCTCAGACAAAAGCCACGACGTGCCAGGGCACAGCACCTGCCTGGCAGCAGGATCCAGGGAATGGCTGAGCTGGGGATCCTCGGGACAGGTTCCAAAAACCCCAAAATCCAGAGAAAAAAAAAAACAAAAAAAACCACAGCTCTGCCCACTCACAGCATGTCACAGGAAGGGCTGTGGTGGCTCCAGCTCTGGGGGCTGGGGCATCCAAAATGCACCAAAAATGAGATTGTCCACAATGAAACCAAAAGAAAGTTTCAGAAAATCTTGAGTTTCTCATATTGAAAAGCAGCAAAGCTGGAGAAATACACCAGCATTAGTGACACTTCAGGAATTTTTGATAAAAATTATTTGGTCATTATCTCCTAAAGTTTTAATTTATCCTCTTGAAATTCTACAGCTGTTCCAGAAAACACACAGCAAATCAAAGTTATGGTTAAGAATAAAGTATTCCTGTTCCTTAAAATTAACTTCAGGGCAATAATTTCTAAAAATAAATTGCAGTTTCTTTTAAAACAAACCAACAAAACCCAACAAAATAGGTTCAAAAATCCTCAGAATACACATTTAACTGAGGGGTTTTCTTTACTTTTGGTCTAAAATAAAGCAAGGCTTGTACCCTAATTATTTTTGATGAAATCAAAGGGAGTGGTGAATGGGACACAGATAAGTCCTTTTCCATTTGGATCTTGGCACTGAATTCCAGCAGATTCTCACATCCATGGATAGGAAGAAACTGACACCTATTGGCAACTTGAATATTACTGCAGGAAGCTGCTTTCCCTCAAAATATGACAAGAAACAGCTTCTCCTAAGGAGATTTTTTCTATAAATACAGAGATAATCTGAAAAAAAAAAAATTTAAACTTTTCGAATTGTGACTGAAAATACATCCAGAAAAATGCAGACTCTTTTTAATAATAAAAGTCTTACCTTTGAAAAGTAAATGATGAACTGTAAAGATACATGAAAAAACCCAATGTGCCCAAGGAACAACCAAAAATGAATGGTGGGTAGATTTAATTGCTGCTGTGATAACCTGGAAGCCCCACCTGAGGCTTTTACACATATTTGTGCAAAATGAACAAAAGAATTGTTCAGTTACTGATGCATGGCAGTGTGGGTGTCCTTAACAATTAATTACAGCAATAATAAAGACAGAAAAGAGTTAAATATTTACAGAGTAGCATTTGGCTTTGGGTTTGTTTTTTTTGAAGCAAGTTTTCCTGAAGCTCCACATGATTCACAGAGACCTGCTTTGAGGATTTAGAAGTAAAAAAAAACAGAAAAAAGAAAAAAAAAAAATCTGTTCTGTCCACCTGTGAGCCCCAGATTGTACGTACTGGTAACGAAGAATTTTTTGGTGAAAGTGCAGCTGTCAAAGGCAGCAATTTTCTCCTGCAGGACCACAACGAGGATCCTGAAAAAACAGAAATGGAACATCCACTTTAGACATTAAATGCATTGGTTTAAAGATTCAATATCTAAATGTAATTATTTCAAAAGCATCAATATAAACTGTGCAGTGATGAAGTGCCAGGTTAGCAATCCCTGGCAGTTATTGAGGCTTCTCTCTCCTCCCAACCACTTCAGGAAGTGCAGGGGTCTGGTCACAGCAGCACAGCACATTTGTGATTGAGCTCCTGCAGCCAAAGCTGCATTAAAAAGCAAGAATGGAGCTGCAAAGACCCTGAATTATTCTCACTGATTTAAACAACAAAGTTAACAATCAGCTAAATATGAAATAATCCCATTGCCCACCTCAGTGCAAACTTATTAAAACATTTTGTTTATTAAAAGCAGGGGGGAGTGTAATACCAAGAATATCAGCAAACAAACAGAGCTGAGAGAAACAGAATTTGGGTTAATTAGCAAATTAAAGTTGTACATGACACACTTCTATTGTAAAGACCAAAAAGCACAAGGTAACAATGCAGGAAACATGGTGCTGCCTCAAAAAACAGCCCAGGGATGTAAATGTGGAAGCTGAGCAACATCTTGGAAGTTTTAAAAGCAGGGAACATTTTCTCCCACACTGATGACTTCCCAAAAATCAACTTTTTAAAAGCTTGACATGAAAGAAGCACCTGGGAAACCAACACATAAAAACCTACATTTAGCAATAGGACATAATTAATAACCTGTTATCCCCTCATTAGGCAGACTGTGAGAAAGTATTTTTTAATTAGCTGTCAATACAGAGCATTATTAAATAATATTTTAATCGTTTTAATTGTAAAGATACAATGTGGAAAAAATTAATTACATCTCTCACTGACTTAAACACACACCTAATGCTTCATGTGAACGTTGTGATTGTGTGTTACAGCCTGGAACAGTCACCTTTAAAAAGGGGATGAATCACCTCAGCCTCAACTCATATCCTTGGGGAAAGGGTGAGGATTATCTCCCTTTTTCCCTATTTTCACCTGTTTTGCCACAAGAACATTTCCTTTTATCCCATGAGAGTTTAATACCCGGGAAGGACTACACTGAAATTAAAATATACACCATTCCCTCATGTTTTCAGATATATAAAGAATATAAATTAGTTTTAGACATATTAGTAGTTTTAAATGACATCTTCCAATTGCTCAAACTGCAGGAGAGAAAAACAGAAGAAAAGAAACCAATTCTAACTTTTCCTACATTGCCTAAAATAAAGGAAACCAAGGAATAATGGTGCAGAAGTGTAATGTGTATATATTGAAAACCTATGGATATTTGATGGGAATATTTCCCATTCTTGGAGATTTTTGTTTTCTCCTCCTTGAAGACTCTCTGTCTTTCTACAGAAACGAACTCCACAGGATTTCTTGATCTATTTATTTTCAGTAGCAATTTACACTTAGTTGCACAAATTTGATGCACACTCACCTACTTCCCACCTTCAACTAAACCAGGCACAAAAACCAAACCATTCTGAATTTCCCAATGATGTGTGTTCTTATTTACTGGAGGACCATCCATTCTGGCACGGCAACATGGATTTGCAGAAATGCACTCATTCCTACATCCTTTACCCCAGGAATGGGATTGCACCACGTCCCCAGGGCACCTGAGGCCACGGTGACTCACGGCAGTAATGGAAGGGTGAAAGGAGCAGGAACATCAGCAGGGCTTGGGCCAAAGTCACCGCTGCAAATTCTCCCATCAGGAGTGCCAAGGGATCAGCAGGATCCTCACACCGGGATCCTGGGATTTCTCTCCTGCCTTAAGAAAATGCGGCAAAGTACAAAGCAAACCACAAAACTCCGGGTTTGTGTGTCTGGGAAAAATGGGGATTTCACATCAACTCAGCAAAATTTGATTCCATGGACACAACAGATGCTGTTCTGTTGGAATTCTGAGATCCTCAGGCTCCTGAGCCATTTTCTCCCTACCCGAAACCCTGAGATGCTGCTTTTTATTTGACTCACTGCAACATTATTCCCTGCACACCAGCAATGTTTTGGATGTGCAGAGAGGCAAAATCTGACAGGCCAACACAAAGAAGAGACATAAACTCCTTAGTGCTCTGTGCTGTTTAAACTCTCTGTGATCCCATTTCCCCAGCTGTAGGTGGATCATCGAGGATTTCAGCGATTCCTGCTCACCCTTTAGCACAACTGAAAGAAGCTTAAATGATTTTTTTTGGTTTGAGCTTCTTAAACCAAAGCCATGGGGGGAGCACATTGATGTATTCCAACTGAAATACTCCTTGAGAAATGGAGAATCAGAGCTGTGCTTACAGGAGAGTAAAAAAAGGGAAATCAGGGAGGTCATACAGCAGAAATTGTATTTATTACCAAAATCTGGCATGCCCTAACACACAAGGAATGCAGAGTGAGCACCCTTACCTTTTATTGCAGTGCAGGTCATAAATAGGAGTTTTGAACTGGATGGATTTGACCATCTCTCCTGTTCTCAGGGAATACAGATCCACACAGCAGTAGGGTGGGCTGGTGCTAAAAGGAATTTTAAAATACATCTTTTAATAGAAATCAGGATACTTTAAAAATTGGTTTTAATTCTTTCAGCTCCTTACGTTGCTTAGTATGCTAAAGGAAAAGTCACAGAACCACGGAATTATTAAGGTTGGAAAAGACCTCCAAGAACATCAAGTCCTGGACTGAGAATTCCAACAATCCCAGCAGAACCCTGGAGAACAAAGGGTCAATAGAAACCTTCTGCATTCAGAAGGAAAACTGAATCCTGATCTCCACGATCTCCATCAACCTGCACTGTTTGTTTTTTTGTAAGTCAATGCTTTGATTATCAAACACTTGGTTTCTTTTACCACCAGTAAGGTTTTGGAAGTTTTAAACCACATCCTACTACAAAATTACTCCTCAGAGCAACTCTGTCCTACAGGGAGGACTTTGCCCAGAGCAGCAGCCTTGGGCTGATGGAGACACCTCAGCCAGAATTTACATTACATCCCTGATGGACTTGTGTTTGAACAGTACACATCTTTTCAACTGCTTCGTGTCACTTTTATCATTTTCATATAAATAAAAAAGCTTTAAGGCCATTTCTTAATAAAAAGGCTGAGTGGGAAAAGTGCTGAGTGTTCGATAGGGCTGAGGAAGGCAGTGGTGGAAACCCTTTTAGGAGCTGAGCAGAGGCTTTGATGTGGCAGCTCTGTTCCACAACACCTTTCTCCCCCTCCAAGAACACATTAAAAACCTTGGCTATTTCTAGGTCAAGGAATATCGAAGGAGCACAAATTGCCAGCTGTACAAACATATCCTGAGCATTGGTAAAAGAAGCTGTTCCCCCCCCTCCCCACTGCTTGTATCTGTTTTATTTTACAGAGTTTCACACAATTCCTGCCCCAGCACTCGCTTGTCTCTTGGATCTGCTCAAGCTGCTCGAGAATTTTCTGGAAAGCTGGAGGACAAATATCAACTGTTTACCCTCAGTGCCTCAAGAAAATAAAATTATTTATACAGAAATGTATAATATACGGTAATGTATAATATACAGTCAATGCACAGCAAGACAACTGTCAGAAAAAATGACAGAAAAAATAACTTTTGACATTTTGCCCACTGAAATTTTTTCCCAAAATATACATTTTTCTAGGCTAATAACTAGAGGGTGCAATTTATTACTTCAAAGGCCCTTCAAAAACACCTTTAAACCAGTAAAACTCCAGTCAGTTCCTTCACACTAAAGTTCACTGCTGCTCGAAAACACAGAAAGCCACTGCAAGGTGTATGTACAAGCTTTTTAAAATTAAGTGATTTATTACCTCTAGCAAATTATAATATTGATAGAAAGGGAATTTCAAAACAGCAAAGTAGATACAGCTAAAATTATATCAACACAGTTAACAGTGATTACTGTTTCCATTATCAGCGTGTTTTGAACAATTTTTCCAATTTATGAGCAATAATTCTGTCACTCAAACGTTTAATTATTATCATTATTGCCTTAATTATTATGGTATCTTGGCTGATCATGGTAAGAGCATTCTAGCAGTGCTTTTGTCAACCACACTGAGTAAAACCTTGAGTTCAAGTGCCAATAACCAAGGAAAATCATGGAATCACAGAATTCCACACTGGGTTGGAAAAGCTCATCCAGTCTAAAGAAAAACCTTCCACTATGCCAGGTTGCTCCAAGCCTTGTCCCCTGGCCTGGAGTATTTTATATGGATAAGTCAGAAACACTCTGAAATTCTGTCACAAATCAAATTCTTGTGAATTAATCTCATAGATTATCAACAAATATTCACTATGTACCCTGACTGTTCAAACAGATCAACAACTTCTTTAAAGGTAACAGACACAAATCCCCCAACAACTTTGGGAAGTGGCAATAATAGCTGCACAAACACACTCAGGCTTTTGTATTTTCTTGTTTGAGTGCAGCAGTGCAGGAGGGAGGGGAGGCAGCAGATGCCTTGCCCAGCTGGCACTTGGTGACATCTGTGCCAGCATCACCTCCTCCCACATCTGCTGGGTCCCACCAAGGCAAAAAAAACAAAAAAAAACCCCTCAGTGCACAATGTCTGCCCAGAGACAAACACACCACTCAAAACACTCGTGCTTTTTTCCATGGAAAAAAAAAAAATTTAAAAGGAGGGAATCAACGTGAGGTCAATTTTTCTGTGCCTCGAAGGCTTTGCTTTGTTGTCAAGGGTTGATTTTCCTCCTCTCTGCCACATGATGAAAATCCCACTCAAAGAGAGGTGGGCATCAGTGACAGGTTGGTCTCATGAGTCTAGAAAAGAAAAAAAGAAAAAAAAAAAAAAGATTGGAGGTATAAAATTGAAATAAAACTTTTGCTGGGAAAGCTGCCCCCTATGAAATGTTCTTTACATGAGGATTTTCCAGTTAATTGTGTCCTTTAATAAAATCATCTTTGGCCAATATCACTGCACTTTATACCACCTTCACAAAGTTTTTTTAAAGCCCAGCCTAAAGCACAGACTTATTTTTAGTAATTACTCTTGGTGCCTTTAAGAGGAGACAAAAATATTAAAACTTACACTGAAATCCTATTCAAAGCAACTAAGAGTTAACATAATCTCTTACTAGGCACAACTTTAACAACTTGTAGGATTTTTAAAAAAACAGAATTTGCTGTAAATCAGTTGCTAAGAGCCTGAAATGGAATATAATTTCCAAACTTATAGAGCCAACAGGTGAGAGAAAAGTGACAGCAATTCCAAGGAACTTGCAGTTCAAGGTACACCCAAAGGATGTGCACAGCAAACTACCCCATAAAGTTGTTTTCTTTAAAAATTACTATTCTATAAAGCATCAAATCTACCAATAAGTTGCTGGGGATAAAAGGTTATTTCCATGTGGGAATGAGGAGGATGCTGAGAGTGACCCAAGTTTTTAATTAGGGGTGGTTACAGTTCTCCTGTTCCACCTCTGGTGCTTCACAGAAGGGGAAAGAAGCAAAACAACACCAGAGCACAGAGTGAATTAATTGAATATTGGAAAAATTCCTGCCTGAACCTTTACACTGGAAAGCTGAAGCATGAGATTTGATTATGATCTTTGTAGCAATATTGTGAATATGGTGAGACCACAAAGGCAATCCTGTTCTCCTCAAGGGCCCTGAAGAAGGTTTGCTCAGATTAACAGATTTCAATTCTGGAAGGATCATCTTCTCTTTCCAGGCCATGCACAAAATGTCCCAGAAGCTCAAAGAAATGATTTTTTACCAAGCAACCTAATCTTGTCTTAAAAGACTTCGACCAACAATGAGTCCTCTATTTTTATGGTGAGTGCTTCCAACATTTTGATCCTTTTATTTTTATGAAATGACTTCTTAGTGCCTGACAGAATTGGTGCATATTTTGGTTTTTGGCTCCTGTTGTCTCTGTCAAGGACACAAAAAGGCTCATTGCCTTCAGGTATCTTTTGTCAGATATCACCCAGAACAATCCAGGCACCAAGAAAAGAAAAAAAAAAAACTTTGAAGCCTTAAGTTGTAAAGTTTGTTTTCCAGGTCTAGCACTAAACTCCTCTAAACTCTCTTCAGCAGGGCAAAACTCTCTGAGGGATGCACACCAGAATGAAAGCTTTAAAAAAAAAAATAAATTCAATTCTAAACACCACTGCACAAAGAGCTTTTCTTAGGACTTTGATCATCTAAAGGCTCTCTGCATCCCCATCTTTTCACAATAAAAGCTTGAAAACTCTGCTCTGTAAATAATTTTCTAATTCATGGTACTTAACAGATTCATTCAAAAATCAGGAAAAGCAGCACAAAATTTCTCAGAAAGTGACACTTCCACCAAAATGTGTGTGCAGCACTGAATTACAAAGCAGCAGAGACATTTTAAGTGCACCACAAATTGCAAAAAGCATGGAAACACTTATTTTTAAATAAGAAAAACCTGCACCAACCTTAGACACATGTCCTAAATCTAATCCTTTAAATACAAGGGAGTTATTTGATACAGCACTAAAATTGTTGTGTTCAACACCAGGAGATACAAACTTCACTGTTGCATCTTCCTCAAATATTTTGATCAAGTCTATCAGCCCAGAAAAAAAAAAAGTTCACCTTTTCCTTGTACTTCACCATCTTCACTGAAAATATTTTTATTACTTGCCTGTGACACAAGAAGCCACTAACTCTGCAGAAATCTTTTTGTAACAGGTAAAATGAGTCAGGTTTCAGGCTCAGGAATCTACCTTTTTTTTTTTTTTTTTTAAATCATAATGAATAATTTTGTGGTAATTCATCACTAAGGCATTTCTTCATAATGCAGGTCCAAGTGCATTGGAATGACCCAGGAAGGACTGAAGGGTTCACTGAGGGACTGGTTTGTGTCTCCTGAATAATTCTGGTCATGCTCTGTGACAGAACCTGAGGCTGCCCAGAGCTCTCCACAGTGACTTTTCCAGCTGAGTTCTTCCATTAATAACCATTAATCCACTGCTGGTCCACGAAACCAACAATTCCTTCACTGCCCATCTCTAGCTGAGGTGTCAGACATCAGCTAAAGGGGGAAAAATCTAAGGCTGGGTTTGTGCAAATATTGATTATTCCAACATTTTGATCTTTTTATTTTTATGAAATGACTTCTTAGTGCCTGACAGAATTGGTGCATATTTTGCTTTTTGGCTTCTGTGTCTCTGTCAAGGACACAAAGAGGCTCATTGCCCTCAGATATCTTTTGTCAGATATCACCCAGAGCAATCCAGATACTATGATGGAAAAATAGAAAGGGGATCCTTAAAAACACCAGAATAGAACCCCCAAATTCCTTGTTTTGGCAGCTCTTCCCCCCTCCAGCAGCACAACACATATTTTAACTGTTGTGCTCAATGCTCTCCCTCCCTCTCATCACCATCACCAGATTCTCTCTAGGTTTGAGGGGGTTTTATTGGGTTTGTTTTTCCATTTCAGGAGCCAGCAGAGCCACCCAAGAGCTCGGTGTCCCCAGCATGTGGCACTCCTGCTGCTGGAGTGTAAAGGCCAGCACAAAGCTGCCTCCTGAGCTGTGGAGACCCGAGTGTGACACACTTTCCACTTGACTGAGAGTGCCACATGTTCCCCAGGAGCTGTCCCATCATGTTCCCAGTGAGTTAATTCAGCAAGATTAGCAGCATCCCTGCACATTTGTTTCTCTGCTTGGCCGTGCCCATCACTGAGAGGAGAGTACTTGAAGAGCAGGATGATTTTTTTTTTTTTTCTGGTATATTCTGGATTGGATTTTGCTAGTGTGTAACTAAATAGATCTTTTATACACAATTTATGGACCTGCACTGGCTGTCTTTGATCATTCTATGAGCATGCATGAAACTGGAGATATTTCTGTAAATCTTCATGAACATCAGCAAAAATGAAGTTCTGACAGAATACAACTGCATTTCTCATACCTCTATCAACAACTAATATTTCTGATTAAGCCACAATCTGATGTGTTTCCCACAAAAAAACCACAAAATTAAAGAGTTGTCTTGCCCTTCCTACAGCCAAATGAAACAGAACTCACCACTGAAATAAATGCACATAATTTGTATTGCAGTAAGAGTCACACAGATCACCAAGATCATCCAGGATGGACCAAAATCAAAAATGTAGCAATTTTTGCACATCAGGAGACAGCCACATGTCACAGCTTAAGAGGAAAAAAAAAAAAAATCACATTTCTGGGAGCACAACTCTGAGGGCAAACTGATGCTGAAATACCTCAGCTCCAGCCAAATTTCACCAAGCACATGTAGAACCCAAAATGAGGATTTTGTGGAGCCACTTAGAGCCTCAGCTAGACCCAGATTTTTAAAAGTGCCAGCACTTCTAACACTCCAAGGCAATATCAGCTTTTTTTTTTTCCTTTATTCTGAGGCATTTGTACTGACAGTATTTCTGATTCATGGTGTACCAGAAGACAGCACAGCTAACACAGATGGCAGCTGACTATTTAAGCAAATACACAATTATTGCAGATATTTGAGGCACGTTCCTCTGCAACCTGTGTGCACTGAATCCCCACCTGGTGTGTGCCCCAACACCCAGCACTGGCAAAGCTTTACCTGCCACAACCATTGCAAAGGACCAAATATTTCATCCTGTTGTTTCTTGTAACCCATTCCTTTCGATTCCAGGTTTGGTTTTTGGTTTTTTTTCCCCCTTTTTTGTGCTCTCCCTTGGTGATTCATGAGCCTCACAGGCACCTTCTCCCCTCAGATGCCATCAGCACCAACAAAGGCCACGTTAAGCCAGCGGCTCCAGGCTGTCCCAGAGCCCTCAGAAATACTCTGGGGCTCCAGCACTAAGCACAAAACCTTGCACCGACCTGTCCAAACCCAAATTCTTTTGCCCTTGGTGTCATTAATGCTGTAAAGAAAGCAGAGGGGTTGTGCAACACTTCATCACCTGGGTATTAAGAAGCCTCTGCCTGCAGTTGCATGATGGAGATCATTAGAAGATGTCTGTCAGCTGCACAGGACTCTGCTAAATTTTAATTGTTCATATGCCAGTTTATGGCTCAAATTACAATTTTTGAGGAGCTTGAAAACAATCCCGTTTCCAAGAAATAATTAGAGGGTTTTAGAGTGTGTATGACTGAAGCTGAGCAGGAATGAGCTTAGATCTTATGGTTAAAGCACTTGAAAAGTGCTCTGAACAGCAAAGCTGCTCTGAGGTTCTGGTCACATCAGGTAGGCCAGAATTTTCCCAAGTGCCCATTAATTATATGTTCTGAGGTATTTCTTACTGTGTTTTATGACTTGAATCACAGGCCATGTTCTACAGATGGGCAGAGTTCTCACCACAGCTGAACTCACCAAAAGCTGGGTTGAAATGATGCAATAATACCTGAAAAGAATTATTTGTGGAGCCCCACGTGCAGCAAAAGGAACATTCTGCTTTTTCTTATAGTGCTCTTAAAAGTTGAAACTCTCCACGAATTGCTTAACATCAAAAATAAACTTCAGATTATATCATTTTTCTCAGTAAAGACAACAATGCAGCCACCTCCTCTACTGGAGCACTCCTCATTAAATTTGGAGGAATTTCCAAGTTAAAGGTGGTTCCCAGGAGGAATTACAATTGCTAAGGAAAGGCACACAGGAACACAGAATTTTCAGTCACCCAACACAGCTGAGGCTGAAATGGGAGATGCAGTTGTTCAAATTGTGCAAGCAAAATTGATTAAAACATTCGTTTATTTTATTATTGCCTCATTGTAAAATATTGTCATTAAAATGTTTTATTAATAATTTGAATCACCAGTGATTTTAAATATAAGTTTGTGAGCAACCATCCAGAAATGTGTGAGGGGTCTCTCAGGTGCTGCTCTAATACATTACCTGGTCAGAATTAAAAGAAAGAAGGCATTAAGAAAGATCTTTTTTTAAGCACATGCCTTACAGCTTTTTCACAAAGCAGGAGCATTCTAAATCTCTATTTGGAATTACTGAAGAAGTATTTACTGAGTTATCAATTGAAATTTGCAAATTTAAAGCTATTAAGATACATTCATTCTGCTTAAAAAAATACAGAACTAAATAAAAATAATAATTCTATCAGATTGTATTTTAATTATGTTTTCTCCACTTTGGAGATTTAAAAGGAGCTTATCCATATATGAAAGGGAAAGGGGCCTGGAAGTTGAAGCAGTTTGCAATCAGCTGCTCCAACTCTGAGCAAGAAGTGACAGCACTTGTTTAGGAAAAATCAGATTAAAGAGCATCCCCTGTGAGCCCACTGGGATGTGATGGCTTTAAGTGTCCTCAGGAAAAGAGAACAACTTCAATCATCCTGAAATTTCTGCTTTCCAGTGTCCTTTAAATCCTTCCTACAGTACAGAACACAGGAATAACCCTAAAACACATAAGAAAATAAAACACAATCCTCAACTGCTCCCGTTGATTTATAACAGTTCTTTCTAAGACAGACAAAAACACACAGATGCAAACAATTACTCTATTTTTGTAGGCAACAAGTGAGGTGGGTGGTAACTGAGAAATTTTGAAAAATCCTGTCACAATATTCCGGTTTTTTTTGTTTTTTTTTTTTTTCTGAAGTAACCCTCAGCACACAACAAACGCTGGCCACATCAGAGACTGTGCAGGGCCTGAAGGGCCACTTTGATTCCAGACCGCTGCAGGCATTAGTGGGGACGTAATTAGGGTAAAAAGTTCAACCACAGTTCCATGTCTAGAGTGCTGCCAGAAATAAATTTCCTCTCATTCACTGGTTTCTACTGTACCCTCCCTGAGAAACATATTGAAAACACATTTATCTTTGTAGAGTTTGTTCCTCTTCTAATTAACTTTATAGCGTTTACAGTATTTAATAATTTAAAGTGGAATTTAAAGTGGCCCTGGAAGCAGCAGCCCTGCCTGTAATGGTGCTGTGCATTATCTTTTCCCTGTGGTGCATCTTTTGACAAGTTACTGGGGGCAGCTTTGTGCTCCAGCTGGTTTTATCTGGACTTCTTTCCCTCCATCCTTCCCATCCCTTCATCCCCTCCCTGCATCACTGCACACAAAGGGGTTGGAACAGCAGTAAAACAAAACTGTGCCTCAGCTCAGAAATCTGCTCTCCCAAACCTCCACTCCATCCCAAGGATGCCTTGGAAAAGGTTTATCTTTTTACAGCTTCATAAATCAAAGCTTTAGAAGGTCAAAACTACCCATGGTTCTCACCAGCTGGTCAAGGTTTGACCCCAAATAGTCATTTTCTCCCAGTTTTGATCCAAGATTAACAGTTTATTATAGTTCAAAGGTTATTTTTTTACTCTAGGTTCACTGAGACAAACATTTGGAGTATCAGGGGAACTCCAGAGCTTTCCTGCCCTTGGTATTTACACATGGAAACAACACCTTATTCCATTAAAGCTCCATCCCCTGGCATTGGAATCCGTGACCAAATTCACAGAATTACCAGCCAACCTCACTTCAACACGACAAAAAAATACATTTTTCTAATCACAGAAACAACTTACAAGAGAAAATGCTGGGATCTGAAGAGTTCTTTTTAAGATGGAGATTCTATCTTTAGCATGGAACAACCTCATCCAACATCACTAAAATGAATTTATTCCTGCCTCTCCCAGGATCCTTAAAAGCTGCCACATAACCTGCTAAGGCTAAACTGAATTTTCCCAAAAGAAATCAGAGAGGAGAATGTTTTTCATATGCTGGAAAGGAAGGAAATCTTTGCAAGGCAGCTGACACCACACAACTCTGCAGTTAATGAGGCTTTGCAGTTATGGAGCAGCACCAAAACCTTTGGGACTCAAATCCTCAAAGTAACAGAAATGAGAGGGTTTTACCTAACTTAGAGGTTCTACTGTTCTTTTTAGAATAAAATAATTCAATTAAATTTGCTCTCTAGGCTTGAGAACCTTCACAAAAATCTGAGTTTTGCACAGTCTTCAATAAAAGCCCACAAATATTTCACAAATTTCATCAAATCTCTTTCACAGCGCCCAGTACAATGGAAAATCACAACCATCTGGCCCAGAGCATTTTTCTGGGTGATTTCAGAAAATAAACTGCATTATCCACGTGGAGTGACCACACCCTCTGCACAGCCCACGGCAGGGCTGAGCCAGGTGAGTCCTCCCCATCCCCACTGGATTTTTGCAGGAAAAATATTCCAAGGAGAGCTGCCCTGAGCAGTGTCACAACTGGGAACAAAAACTTCATTCACCAGAACTCGTTTCCTCCTCTTGGGTGATCCTTGCAGGAGTTTTGCTGTTTGTGTCTGACAAATGAATTTCTCATTTTGAAAATTCAAAGCTATGGACACTTAGAGTTGGATTTTAGCACAACTCAGTGACTGTGCCAGGCTCACACGACTCTGAAATATTAATTGAGAAAATATTAACACTTTAATTGTGCTGTTACTCATGAGAAGCTGCTTCCTAAACCTGAGCACTCCCATAAAGACATTGCTGAGCTGGAGTTGGGTGAAGGTTAGCAGGAATTTCATCTACAGTAGCCATGTGAATAAAGCACAGGCTTCCTGAAAATCTGCTGCCAATTGATTTGCCTTGTAAACAGATCAGCAGGGGAAAAAAGAAAAAAAAAAAAATGCTGGCTAGCCAAAGTTACACATTTTGCTTGCTCCAACTACTCCTCCTTCTTTAATTTACCCTAATTTCCCCTCTCCTCCCATGATTAATAAAGATTACCTCTTGCTTCTCATGCCCTTAAAGGACCTCCATCCAATTCTTCAAGCCATCCAAAATTCCCCACCACTCGATATCATTAAATTAATTCATTTTTCTAAAAATATAAGCTGGAAAGCCAACACAGAGCTAGAGGCTGCTGAAGGGACAACTTCACTCTCCCCTAAGGCCTCAAACTTTTACTTTTTAATCATCTATTACTGATTGTTTAATTAGTTATACCTGCATCATTAGCTGATTATCATACTTGCCTGTGTAAGATTCTGGCTTAATCTGCTAATCTTTCAGCAAAATAATTTGGCTATTTGGACACAGGACAAGGGAACCAAAATATCAAATGCTTTTTGTAAGGGTGGTTTAGAGATCCAGTACCTGGAGAAATTCTATTTATAAGAACATGTAGTGACAGGACAAGGGCTCTGACTTCCCTGTCCCTGCTCCTTCATGTGCTTTTATTTCCCTCCTGGAATGATCATTTTGATTATTTTCAGCTTTCTTGTTATCAGTATCATCTACTGAATGGCAAATTTGCAATCTACCCATTTATTCTCAACTGGGGTTTTTTTAATAGCCTAAAATAAAACAAAATTATCCAGGTTGGTTTCCCTTTAAATTTCTCCATTAGATAAACTGAAGTATTTATTGAATATTTACATTTGAACAGAACAGAAGTAGTGGATTTTGGACCTCTCTGGTGTATTTAAAAGTGTTTTTATAGATCAGTCTGTTCCAAACTATGGCTTCAGTAACCCATGTGGGGACAGGGATATCTTCATGTTTCACCATCTAGGAAATTCATTAATATGCACCAAACCCATCAATTAATTTTATGTGTATGAAGATTTGTTTTATCACCAGGAACAAGCAGGCATGTCTTTACAACCCTCCACGACCCCAAAATTTAGATATTCTTTCTTTTTTGGTTTTCTTTTTAATTTGCAAATCTTGTCATCTAAGACTGAAGTTGACTGAACCAACCTCTAAACCAGCAGAGAAATATCAGCCAAAAACCACAATCTGTTTCCTATTTCTGTGTCAGGATTGCATCTTTTGGGGGGGGCTGTGAAAACAATTGTTTTGAAAAGATTATCCAGTGAGTCATGGACTGCTTTGGGTTGGAAGATCATTAAAGATCATCCAGTCCAACCCCCCCCGTGAAAGATTTCAGTCATTTTATTAGCTGGAAAAATGTGATTTTTAAAATACAAAAATGTGTGTGCCAGAAAATCAGATGTGAGGTAAAAGTTCCGTGTCGTTGATGAGCACAAAATGAGCACATCCAAGAATAGAAAACAAAATCTATTAGCAGGAAATTCATCTGGGAATTAATTAAAAAAATGGTAACAACAACAAATTATTTGGAAATGACAATATTATGGTGTTGAAAACACATGAGGGGCTTTTCTTTTGGGGAAAGCAGCAACTGCCCATAATCTTTGAATTCTTTTCCATTAACTGAGGAATATAATAACACAATAAATAAATAATTATCTTTTTGTGTAGCTCAGCTTCTAAAACAAGAGTGTGAAGAAGATCTTTATTAAACCAACATATCCTTTTGGATAAAGACAGAGCAATATTTGCACCTCCAAATTATAAAATAGTTAAAGGGCAGGGAAGCAAAGGAGAAAAATCACCATAAACTGGTTTTTGCAAGTTGTAAATACATAAAGAAAAAAAAAATTCACTTCTCTGCCTTATGTGGATTTTAATTCAAACATTTAAAGCAGGTAACATTAATATGCAATTGAACACAGTAATAACAGAGAAAGGCAAAGATTTGACAGTTCTTCCTTCACACACACAGTGATTAAATTCTTAATTGAAAAAGGTGTGGCACAGAATTAGTCTTACAACTGTAAGAAGATTTACTTCAACTGCTCAGCCATTAAATGGTTGTGTAGAGGATTACTCCTGAAAAGCAAATATTTTCCTGTAGGTAGAGATATAAATCCTGTGCATTGTCTGAATCAAACATAAAATATCTGAAGGGCCAATTTTATAAGAGCAGTGATACAACAATTCTGTAGGGAGCATGAAACAAGATTGTAAACTGATTTTTCTAACTCAGGGAAGGAGGTTTAACATTTATTTTGCTAATAAACAGTGTGTGGCTGCAACAATGAAATGCCTGGTATTTGTAATTCATTTGCTGCTTGAAAAATTACTTTTTAAGACACAGAGATGGCTTTAAACACTTCACAATAATAATTCTGACCTAAATTATTATCAGAAAAGGTTAATCATAAAGTTGTGATTCCACTGAGAAGAAAATAAACTTAAAATACCTCTTTATTTATTTTATATCAAGAGTCTCTTTTTTATTCCTTTCCAAAAGCTTAAGTCATAGGAAAATATATGTTGACACACCAAAAAATAGTTTAAAACCACATCCCAGTGTGGGATCTCCATCCCATGAAGAAAAAAGGAACAAATCTTTAAAGATGTCATCTACTGAGCTTTCCAGATGGCAATATAATTTATATATTCCTTTTATACACAAAAAAACATTCTTACCCAGAAGATCCAATGCTTTTGCACACACCAAGCAGAGGTCGCTTCTCAGCAAAATTATCACATTTCTGAGCACCTGAGAAGAGGCAAAAGAAAAGAAAAGAAAAAAAGCAAATCACTATGTACTGTTTGTACACTGACCAAGTGCAGGCTGGGGACCAATATATTGAATAGAACACAAAACTCACAGCTTGTGCAAGATCAGGGACAGAAATTCAAATTACAGGCAGAGCTGTGAGCACTGAAGGATTGATCTTGACAGAGGTGAAAATGAGAAACAACACAAGCAGCAAAACGTGGCCAGGCTTTGGGAGGGATTTTGTGCTCATCCCATTGGGGTTGGGATTCTGTGATTCTCACAAGGTGCTTCTTGCTCACTTTTGGTTGTTTTTTATAGAATTGTCTGCACCAGGGCCCAGCCTGGGCTTCACACCTCGGCTTCCAGTTTGTAAAAATGGAACCCAGGAGTGCCAAGCTCAGAGCAGCCTCTGCAGCCCCTGCCCTGTGCCCAAGAAAACAGGAGATGAAATCCAAACCACATCAATCTGTTCCACCACCAGGACATTGAAACCTTTGAGAAAACAACCTCCAAGTGGAACCACAACTCCTACACCACATCCCATCCACTTTTAGCCCAGCAGAGCTGGTTTGTGCCATGCTGGATCCTCTGCCACACCAGTGGCACCAGCCTGGCACTGGGAATCAGCTCTGGCACTGGAATCAATCAGCCCTGGCACTGGGAATCAGCTCTGGCACTGGGAATCAGCTCTGAAACTGGGAATCAATCAGCCCTGGCACTGGGAATCAATCAGCCCTGGCACTGGAATCAGCCCTGGCACTGGGAATCAGCTCTGAAACTGGGAATCAATCAGCCCTGGCACTGGGAATAAATCAGCCCTGGTACTGGGAATAAATCAGCCCTGGTACTGGGAATCAGCCCTGGCACTGGAATCAGCCCCAGTCACACCTTCACCCCAGCACAGCAGACTGTTAAAGATGCCACACTTCTTAAAATGGGATTTTAAGAGTTTGGAGAACTTTGCTTTACTGCTGTGTAAACAGAAATAAAACTAAAATTGAGGGTTTAAAAAAAAAAAATAAAGAAAAAATCACTTTTGCTTGTGAACAATGTTTAACTGAATTCCAGGGTATGTTTCTACCCAACTTAAACAACAAAGTAACAACCAATACCACCAGTCCTAACTTTCCTCCATTTTCTTCCAACCTTTGCCTTTTTAATTATCCATCCATAGGTCTGCACGTTTGTGGTGAATAATGGAATTTTATTTTTTTTTCTCCATTACACACCAAACCCTTTGATCTCTAAAGAGTATTAGTGATACAGTCTGCTCAAAATTCAAATCTTAAATACAGCTGTACAAAACAAAATCATTTATTCAGAAAGGCACAATTAACAATATACATTTTGACATAGCAGACTGTTAATTATTAATAACTCAGGTACATGCATTTAATTTGTAACAAACACTGTTGAGTCCTCTCATCTGTACAAGGAAAAATCTTCCCTCCTACACCTTTGGGTATTTATAAAGTCAAATGGGTCACATCAATAAATCCACCATCAACAATAGCTTTACAAGTAACCTAAACCAGCCAGATGGATTTTCTTTTTATTCCTATTATTTCAAGCTCTTTGGTGAGTCAAACCTGTACTGTATGTACTGACCTGTAAATTGATAAATGAAACATAAAAGTCTTCTTAAGAGTCTGGCAAGTAATTTGTTTTCTCCAATGCAGGTACCAGATGAATTCCATTTGTTCTGTTCCCAGCACTGAGGGTGAAATGCTGACTACCAGCAATTCTGACACTGATTTAAGTGCAGCCAGGATTTCACCTGAACTATTTAATTCTACTTTTTCCCTTCTTTTTTTTTTTTTTTTCACTAGGATATATTAGAGACACAAATTCAGATGTTTCTTTATGGTCTAGTTTCATGACCAGGAAGGCAATGCCAGATTTAATACCCACAGCAGAGATTTGCAAAAATTCTGCAATAGGTGCTTAAATTTCTGATTTCTGTCTACAATGACTCGATTTAAAAAAATCCATTTTCTACTTCAATACTTCCAGAATGTAAATATTAATAGTGCAGGACAGGATCATTCCTGGGAGGCCTCTGAGGGCATTAAATCAGGTTAATAGCTGTCCCATCCATGAGATTGCACAGAGTGACATGTGTTGGCCTCTGCCATGCTCTAATGGAGGCAGGAGCCTCTCCCAGCTCTGGGGGTGGGATTTAATCTCCCAAGTTCTGCTGGATTAATTTTCATTTGTAAAATTGTGTTTATTTGCATGTGCGAGGTGCTGACGTTGCACACACCTGCTGCACACACAGTGTTTAACAAAATTGAAATGAAAAACAGCTCTCTAAATCCCCCCAAATACAAAAAGTATTGAAATCCTGTTGCAAAGTCTTTTTCTTAAACTCCTTTTATTCTAAATCCTTTTAACTCTGTCATATAACACTACAGCATTTATAAAATGCTGGAAATCCTGACAAATCACACAATTAAAGTAATGAAAACTGCCTTTCCTGCCAACGAGGCACCACCTTATCTACAGCTCCATTTAGCTAAATGATAGGTTTGGTTTTTAAAAAAAAAACTAACTTCAGTTAGTGTGCTTAAAATTGAAAAAAAAAAAAAAAAAGGTGGGTGGAAAAAAAAATCTCTCTGTGGCTAAATGAAATTTCATACAAATCAACATTTAGAAGTTGATGAAGTCAGAAGTTTAGCAGCTCAAAGCAGCTTAGGCCCTGTCCTGCTGATGAAACTGTGAATAGAAACCTCAGGGCCTGCTAAGGCTTCTCAATAATGCCAATAAAAAGAGTAACAACACCACCAAAACCAGCCCATCTTTATGCAGAATAAACAATGAAACCCAGTGGATGTGACAGGAACTCAAAAGCTGCTCAGAACTCCAGAATTCACCCTGGTTTCCCACGAGGAGGAAACAATCTGGATGAATTTCACACTCTGACCTATTTAGGTGACACTGAGGCACCATGGAGTGGATTTTCCTGGTGTGTAATTCCACTGATCAGTCCCATTTCATAATGCAGTGCTGCTCCTGACCCACTAAATCCTAATTTCCATCTTTTCCTTGGAAATCTTGGGGCATTTGTGCTCCTGCCCCACAGCAGCAAAGCAGCAAAGCAGCCCCAGGCTGGAATTCCCTCTCAGCCCAACTGGGTGAAAGTTTCAGGTGCACTGGTCTAAAGCACCTGAAAATAAAGAAAATAAAGAAAATAATGAAATAATTATTTCTTTTCATTTATGATGGGATGATGGAGCACAGCTCAGGTCAAAACTTCGAAGAAATTTGGAATTTTACAGCGTTGCACTCCAAAATTCTCCCCTGCAGCATCTCTAAAATTCTTACTTGGAGAATTCCAGTCTTTAATTTCTATAATCCACAGACATCACCATTCATTATCCCAAAAAAAACCCCCATGGAACAGTGGGAGAACACCAAAACTCAGACACACACCTGCACAACCACCCCAAACCTCGCTTGTCCCTCGTGCAGGACCAGCCCCTCCACCACCCAGAGCCTGGGATTATTTTGGGGATTTAAAACCACTGAACCACCCAAGTGGCTGAACATACACAAATTTCACATCTGCCTTCCCTTAGAAATCAACCTAAATATTAGAGCTCTTTAAGTGTACCTGCACATAAACCTGAGTCAGCTTTTGAGGTTCAAATCTTAATTTTGCCAACATCAAAGATGGGAGCAGTAGAGAACAGGGATAAATCTGCTGCAATATTTCAACTCTCAATGGGTTTTAGTACCTCTAAATTCTTTTTATTTCATTTTTTTATTTGCTTTTTTGCCCCCCTTATAAGTCAATTTGAGTTTAGAGTCATATTCACTGAGAGATGGAGGGCTATTATACCATCTTCCTGCAAGCAGCATAATCTAGAAAATGGCAATAAATTAATTCAGCTCGCTGGAGGAATTTATTTTCATAATGCTGAGACATGGAAATAGGTTTTACAGACAAGCACTGATCTAAACTTCACCACACCAGCCTGTCACCCCTTTGAGCAGGAATTGCCACACACAGAGCTGCTCCTCTGGCTTTCTGAGTTTCCTGATTGATTTTTAAACTATGCAGCTCTACCTTGACAAATGGGACAGCACAAGGCAAAGCAGGCATTTGGCCAGGGGCTTGTAAAATCGGGTAAGTAATAAAAAATGGGAGATTGTAGCACTGACTTCCTTCAGAAAGTATCAATATTCTGATTTTGTAGGTGAAAGAACAACAAAGGTAACTGAAATAAATGTATCATTGCCTCAGCACTGACAGAAAATCCAGCCCCCAGCACCCCTGGAAACAACCCCAAACCCAGACCTGGAAGTGGAGAAGAGCCAAGGATGGCTCAGAATTCCTGTCCCTAAGACTGCCTGAGTGCAGACTGAGATGTTCTCATAGTCTAAAAATGAGCTCTGCAAGCCCAAAACTTGGTCACAGTGCAAACCCTCAGTCTCTAAAAAGAGAGTATACATGAATATTGTAAATACAGAGTAATTAAAGCCCTGCCTGCTGAAGGCAGTGGAGGCATGACCTGACCACAGAGAGGAGCTGACACTTGGGGGGTTTAGCATCATTTCCAGAAATGCCTCCATCCCTCATGGCCATCTCCCCCAGGCTGCAGAGCAGGACATCAAAATGATGCTGCAGAGCTGGCCCAGGACAGGTTGGGTGGCTCAGAACAGAGCAGAGCTGGCCCAGGACAGTTTGGGTGGCTCAGAGCAGAGCAGAGCTGGCCCAGGACAGGTTGGGTGGCTCAGAGCAGAGCAGAGCTGGCCCAGGACAGGTTGGGTGGCTCAGAGCAGAGCAGAGCTGGCCCAGGACAGGTTGGGTGGCTCAGACCTGAGCAGAGCTGGCCCGGCACAGTTTGGGTGGCTCAGACCTGAGCAGAGCTGGCCCAGCACAGTTTGGGTGGCTCAGACCTGAGCAGAGCTGGCCCAGGACAGGTTGGGTGGCTCAGACCTGAGCAGAGCTGGCCCAGGACAGTTTGGGTGGCTCAGACCTGAGCCCAGTGCCAGTCCCAGCAGTTCCAGGAGCTGGCCCAGCTCCTGAGCCAACAAAGCTGCCCAGGCTCCTGCTGCCAGCAGCACCCAGGACGTGCTGGAGGAGACCCCCAGCATGAAATGACCCCTCTGAAACAAGGCTTCATTATGCCACGAGGCACACCACGAGGCAGAGGATCTAACATCAAAGGGCTGCAGGTTTTTTTCACGAAATAGTTGACAAACGATTAAGTTCTGCTGCTGTAAAGTCACCAAGTTAAAGCCATGAGCTTTCCTTTCACACCTGGGAATGAGCTGCTTATCACCAGCTCAGATCTGTTTCTAGGAACGTGCCAAATCCATCCACCAAGAGACTCCTATTTTCAATAATTCCCTTTTTACAGCTTTACAGTAAAACAGTGTTTGAGCCTGCTGATGGTAATCAGCTTCTCCTTTACAAATTCCTTTTATTTCGTTCAGAATCATTAAAGCTCATGAGTTAGTTATCTAAGGCCTCTTATTACAGCTTTACTTTTATCTGATTCCAGATACTGGTCAATGATACATTCATGTACTTTTAATCAAAGATTTATTTAAACCAAGCCATGTAAAAAGAGACCAAAACATGTTTTTAAAAGGTTTGGTTTAATTTAATATGAGCTAATTTAAATAGTTTTCTAATGTAACAACTACCATTGTCAGATGCTAAATATATGGAATTTAGGGGCAGAAAGATAATAACTGAAGGAGTTCATGAGTGTGATTTACTTGATTGAAAAATCAAAAACCTGTTCCAATACCAGAAGAAAACAGAACTCCTAGGCTCTTAAATTAATTTACTTCATTTTCATTTCCATTTCCACTTCTCTTTCTCCTTTTTTTTTCCCTTTGAGAGAGGAAGGGGCACAGACATCCATTACTCAATGACACACATAATAGCAAAGGAGCAGCTCGTTGGGAATTATGCAGGGTTCCAGTAAATGGAATAAAGCAACAACAGGCTTGGGAAGTATTTTACTCTAAGTTAGTTTAACCTGTAATAGACACACAGCCACATATATTTGGTATATTCCTATGCTCAGGAAATCACTAAAACAATATATAATATGTCCATTAAACATTCTTCATTTTCTTTCTTTGAAACAAACAAGAATCAGAACAATTTGCTATGAATAATTTAAACGATAAGATTTTAGGCTGTATTTTTTGAGTTCATTAATTAATTCATAAAATATTACTAGAAATTCTAACCTAGCATAATCCCTTGGTCATACTAGAAACACATTCTTTTCATCCACAAAGTAAAACAACCAATTTAATTTAGACCCAAACGATTCTTTTCAGAAGTCAACAATTAGGTTGGGTTTGGATGGAACAGGGTAATTTTTTTTTTAGAGGAATTTGCTTGTTTATCACAGTTGCTCAGATTTTGCAGCATTTGTTAAATTAAGCAGCTTGGTTTAGAATTTGCTAACTTAGTATTTAAGCAGTGGCAGAGAGGAGCTGCACTCAAGGGATGATAAAATTTAAACCGGTGAAAGAGCCGAAGTTAACATAAAATAAGGAAAAATTGAACAAATCAGAAGGCAGCACCACCCCAAAAACCAAATTCTGTGGTGGGGTTAGTTAGAGTGGAGTGGGAAGAGGCTTTGGGAGGAGCTGTGCTGTGCTGGGGGATGAGGAACTGGGAGTTGGGTACTCACAGATCTGAGGAGCCGGGAGGATCCGAGCGGCTCGAACGGGGCCGTGGCGCACTGAGAACAGCTCCTGAGCTTCCCCACTGATCTGCACACAGCAACGGCACAAAAATCACATTATTCCTGCAGATACACATCTATTCCATAGCTCAAAAAACAGCTGGAAAGGCATTGTAGGGAAGGAGATTGGGAAGACTCTACGTAAGCCTTTTCTCTAATTGAAAATATACATTAGGAGTCTTGAATTGACCCGTGACCACACAGGTTTTGGAAGAAGTTAAGACTTGAAGCTGACTAAAATTCACAAAAATTTATCCCACATTTCACATGGTTCTAAAGGAAAATGACAGCTCAACAGAGATCAATCAAGAGTGGCAAATATGAGTGGAAAAAATGGGAGAATTTCAAATACCGGTTCATTTCAAACTCACCAGGTGTGAAAATCATGTTTAAAAATAGGTGGTCAAGCTACTTAAGCCTGTCACTGATGGCAATGTTGAAAAGATTAAAGCAGAAGCAGTTAAGATGAATTTCCAGACTTCCTGCAAAATGGTCACTCCATGTATTTTCATAACTGCCTGGAAATGGATCCGATATGGAACGTCAAACTCCAGGAAAATGGCAAACATTATGAAACTCATTTCCAACTAACCAACAACTTAAAACAGATGTAATGAGCCTCAGAACACAGCCAAGGCTGGCATAAAGGTTTGCCAAACAAGCAGCTTACAATATCAGAAAAGAACATGATTTGGAATAAGGTTCTTAGGAATCAATAAACTATAAATTCAAGTGAATTTTTGGAAATGTCATTTTATGGTTGTTTCCATTTCTTTCTGCACTTCAGCGCACACGTCCAAGAAGTTAAAATACTCCTACTGTTTGACCAGCAAATCCCAAGTACAGTACTCCAGGCTCTCAGCTTACATCCACTCTTGCCTGGTTATTTATTATCACTGCTCTAGGTCATGGGGGAGAATGAAACTCACCCCATGAAGCACAATTATAAATAAAATTACTTTGAAAATACCATTTATTACAGAGCTAAGCCACCATTCTGCACACAATATGGAGAACTACTGCTTTTGCCTGTTAAGCCTGGAATTACACACAAGCTACAAAAATGTAGGGAAATAACATTTTAACTCATTTTAGCCCAGCAGTTTATCAATTCAAATCACTGTTAATGACACCATCAGAAACCAACTCACTAAAGGTTTGCTGATGGCTTTTAAGTGATCATGAGCTTGGAGTGCAGTGTGGGGGAAAAAAAAGCCTCTGGATGAAAACATCTGTATCCACAAAAAACAGCTCAGGAAAATTTAGAGCACAGCTAAGCAGAAAATGAGGAGGAAAATTAAAGAGGGACAGAGCAATAAAGAGAATTTTAAAATTAAGACAGCAGCACGTTTTCTGTCTATTGGAACACAGCAGCTCTATGAAAAGGGAAAGGAGGAAATGGAAAAGAAGAAAAATAGAAGGTTTGGGAACTATTATTATTGGCAATTAAAGATTTTTCCCCCAAATCATGAAAAATGCTGTTTCACACATGTATGCACATCTCTGGTTAGGAATGAAAACAAGAGGGAAAGGAACCAGCACAACAAAGGTATGGAAGGAGTGATTCCCATAAAATATCCCAGCCCAGCTCAGACACCTCCTTCTCCTTTTTAACCCTGCCAGCACATCAGCCCCAGCTCCAATCTACTTCAAATAAAGCTCCAGTCCCCAAAGGAAGACACACTGAGAGGGCCAAACCTTCCTAACTCAGGTTCTGCTCTTAAATATCCTGAACTCCAGGAGAATGTTTATCCAGCCTGGGGTGCCAAGACCTGGTAGAGTTTAAACTTGAGACTTGTAAAGAAAAGCTTGAAATGTCCAAATACAAATAAAGTTTATTTGTACTGAAGAATTTAACGTGGAAATCCCAGCCCAGCTCTTTTCAAGCATATAATGCAGTAACTTTTGAATAATTAATATTCATTATTTAAAGATAATTCGTTATTTTATACTGGGAGGAAATTACAGAAAGTAAGGTTAAATGGAGTAACAAAAGGCACAGGATGCAACAGTGACTAAGATGACATTACAGGTATTTAGCCCCTGTTTTGAGACCACTGTAGGTTAACAGGTCCTTTGCTCAGTCCCTGTAGCATTCTAAATCATGGAATGGTTCAGATTCAGCCTCTACAGCTCAAGTGCTGAGCACTTGCTGACTTCTGGGAGCCAAAAAGGAGCAAATTTTAAGATACCTCCCCACTAGAGGCTTTGTAAGGAAAATACAAGATGCCACCCAATCACCAGCATCTTCCTTGTAAAGAAAATTCAAATTCTCTGCCAGACACAAAATAAAGTTTCCAAAATATCTGGATGTGACACTACGACAGTGATCACATGAAAACACTAATATTTAAAATAGCATCGTTTCATGAAGTAACAGCTTTTCCAGGGGATTTAATTGTGTGTCCTTATCTGCTCTGCTCAGACAGGGACTGCATGTTGTGCCTGCCATGAATTAGTAAGAGCTTGGTTTTTCCTTGGTTTGCTTGGCACTGAAAAATGTATTAGGGCTGTGAGTTCAAGGTCTTCTTTGAATCCCAATTAACTTCTTTCAAACACCACCACCACCAGAAGCTTCTGCTGTTTGCAGCCTAACAAAACCCTGAATTAACCGTGGTCGATGCTAATGTCCTTCATTTATCTATGGATAAAACTTTATTGCTGAGCTCACCCAGATCCAAATGTGCCTGCAAGCACCTCCTTGAGGGGACAGAGATTGTGTGGCCTCATCTTCCTGCCACTCCAGCCCTTATCTCACTGTGAATGGGACACTTCCCCCACCAGGAACTCCAGTGGGACAAGGAATTGCACGTGGAGGGGACAACGGGTCAGCTGTGGGCTGGCAGCTCTCAGCCAAAGGCTCCACATCCCATTAGCAGCCCCTGGAGCTCCACAGTCTCACATGCACAGACAAAATATAAATAGAGCTCATGAATTGAAAACAGAGCTCTAAATTCTTCAAAAAGCACCTGTGAGAAACGAGGCTGTGGCTGCCATTTTGGATTGGATCCAGCTAAGTAGCAAGTCCCCGTGGCAGCTCTCAGAGCTCTTAAAAGTTTTTCTTTCCCATTCCAAAAGCCAAGAATATTTCCAAACAGGTTTCAAGAATTGGATATTAAGCTGTAAAAGCAGCTTCAGGTACTCGTTGTAGGGAAGAGGGAATCCAAAATGATGGCTCCAAGCTGGTCTGGTAGAACATCTCAGCTTTCCCAAAACCTGGGATCAACCACAACTCCCTGACCTACAGGGGAGGCTGGAAAAATAAGGATTCAAACCCCCCAAAAAATCTTCATTAAAGGAGGAAGAAGAATCTTGAAGATATCTTGAGCTACTGCTTAAAACATGGCAGCCCAGGAAGCTGCAGTGCTGGGTAATTTCTGACAGCACAGCTGTATTGTTTGGAGCACACCAGTTTGCACCCATTAAAAAATGCTGAACAAAGGAAGTTTTGTTCACACTGAGGAGAAGTAATAGTTTCCAACCAGGGAAAATGGTTTTCACATGGTGAAAAAAAAAAAAAGCCAAACATACACCAAAGTGAAACAAAATTGAGTTTGGAATTCAGTGATTGAACCACTGTGCAAATCTAGAAATGGAAAATGGGGAATGTGTAACAGGAAAAGGGAATGATCAGGAGGTTGTTTTTAAATGTTCTGATGAATGTTTTAAACATGAAGATATCATGATATTATCATTGGTTATGATAACAAGCAATTGGTAGATACCACCAAATGCTGCTGCATATGGGTTAAAGGCAACTTCCAGTCATGCTGCTGCTGAGAAAATAAGGAAGGACTGGAAGAAAATGAACAAATTGGATCACTTTAGTTTAGAAATCCACTCAGCTTTCCCATTCAAACCAGATCTCTGCACTTGTCTAGAGACTGTAAGAATTTAGATGCTCAAGGAATGTTACTCTAGTGACTGGATTGAGGATGGAGTTGCATCTAGTACTTTAAATTATGGCAGTGATAATGGAATTAGAAGTTTTATAAAACTATTTTATTAAAACAATTCTTGCATACTGGTGCATCTTCAGTGTGAAAAACCCAAAGCCTCAGCAAATGACTTGCATTGATGTTTTGCAAAGTCCTCAGACATTTTTCAGGGTCACTAGGTCGGCTCATTACTCCATTTTTTTGAGTGATACATTCAAGTGGTTCCCTCTAGAAAGAGGTCTGGACAGAGGAAGGATTGCAGCTTGGGATGTGAAAAGTTTCTTTTTTAATTGTAAGCAAGAACCATTACATTAAGATGATTCTTCTACTTCTGAAACCCCCAGCCTACAATGAAAAATAAAACAAAACAACAACAAAAAAGCAGCCAACGTGCATTCCCTGAACAGGAACATCTAGAACAGATACTTGGAAACCACATCAGGCAGAAAGCAGTTCCAGTTGTCTCTGAAACATGAAACTGGGAGCAAGGGAAAAAAACAAATTCCAACCAAAACACAAAACTCCACTGCACCATTATCAAACAGGAACTCCTAGTGTATTCCCAGATTCCTCCCCACTTAGCCAGGAGTATTTTAAGCCCAGTTTTAACCTTCCCACCCCCATGTGAGAGCAGAGATCAAAGCCAACCCCTTTGGATGGACACCTTGAGCTGCATTTCCAAGGCCAGGCTCTCCCAAACACCACCCCAAGCCCTTTGAAGCCTCCTTAATGGGATCTCCCATTTTGCAAATCACACTTTTGTAGTGCAGGGCTCTTCCTCCGAGGAGATGTTAATGTGAAAGCACTCTCAGCCCGAGCAGAGACACAGCAGCGAGGTGTAGGCAAGGCCATGGAACACCATTAGCAGGAGTGTGGGCTTAGGAGCTGTCATAAACACTTCATAATCACTCACACACAACCCCTGCTGCCTGCAACACGTTATTAAGTGCTGCATAGAGGGCCAATTGTAGGAATAAAAAAGCACAATGCTACAGATAATGACTTTCCTGAGGAGATTTGCACATAAATGTCAGATTGTTGCTTTTGCAGATTAAGCTGGAGAATGCAGGGGTTGGGGTTTTTTTTTTTTTTGGGTTTTTTTTTTTTCTTAGCTGGAATAACATTGCTTAATTACAAGCTAAATAGTCAGCGGGGCCAAGAAGGAAGGTTTGTGTAATAGCAAAGGACACAAAAAAGTGTTGCCAAATAAGCTCTTAAATATTAAGTCAATCACATAACTGCCAGGTTTTATTGTGATCAGGCTAAGCAAGGGGGAAAATGCAAAGGAGAAGCAACAATGTGAATAAAAACCCTCCAGTTCATGTAAACCCCCTTTAGTTCATGTAAAACCCCTCCAGTTCATGTAAAACCCTTCCAGTTCACGTTCCTTCCAAATTTGTTGGACACACAAATCCTGCTCTGCAAAGATATTTAAAATGGATATTAAAGATCATTTATTCTGTGAGAATCTCCACTAACACAAAGTGTGAAGATCCAGGCTGCACCTCCCTGGCTGTGATCTCAGAATTTCACAGAATATACAAATAAAGGGCTGGGAAAATAATGCAATATCCCCACAGCTGACATTCTGAAGGTGGATGGTAAAATATTTCCACATTTGGCATTTTCTCCATTTCACTGCACTTCCTCCCTGCTCATACTTCTGTAAAAGTTGAATAACACGAAACGAAGCTGTCCTGCAACTTCATTTCTGAAATAGCAAATATTATCAAAAGTTAGAATTATGAAGAAGTGAAACATATTAGGGGAAAAAAACCAAAAAGACAGCTTGGCTGTACAGTCCTACTTGAAAGAAGGTAAAATCAGGTATTCTATGGCCTAACTTGTGGCTCATTTGGACACAAGGAGGGAAAAAAATAAAATAAAAAAAAGAGAATGAAAAAGGAAAAAACCCATCCATCTCCGTTTTTTTTTTTTTTTTTTTCAGAAATCACAGGTTCATTCGATAATTACATTTCAGCTGGATAAAACAGGGTGTTTTGTGAGGATGTGATACTCAGGGTATGTTAATTAAGTCATTAATGAATTGATGAGGGGATGCTGCCGCTCTTAGCTCGGTGTCCCAGCGCCACCGTGTGGGCACTTTGTGAAACGCGCTTTGTGAAATCTCCCTATTTCGGCTGAAATGTTCCCAAATTTCAGTTAAAGTTCCTAAATTTCAATAAACAGTTACAAAATATTGAAATTTAGCGAAGTATATTAGGTCTCACTCCATTTCTATTAAACATTCCTTCAAACACAAAAACCTCATCAGCTTTTTTATTTCCTCATTCCAGCTAACGAGATGCAATCAAGAGGGTAACAAGATGCAATAAAGAACTGAAAAGCTCTACCACACCCGTAAAACTCAATTTAACTGAACTTTTGCTGGAGAAATTAACATTATTTTTCGAAGCTACTGATATATAAACACATGTCCTCCATAGCTAACCAGAAAGTTGTAAAATGTACACATTTCTTTAAAAAGCAGTGTATTTTACAAAGGGAAAGAACTCCATCTTCTCTGCTTTATTCTGAAGGACAAGGTGTTGTGAGCAGTTTTGCTTTTTTAAGTTCAGAATTTTATGACCTACTGTATTCAACTTTATTCTCTCATTTTGAGAAATTTGGGGGAAATTCCCCAAATGAAGACCACGTGCCACATAAACCACTCTGCAACACAAACCAGGGCTGGGGATGACAGCATCAAATCAAACCCATATGCACACAGAGGCCTTCATAAAATTAAAATTGCAAATCATGTCCATGACAAACATGTGATTGTAAAATACCATTAATGCTGTCATACTTGAGTTCCTGGAAAAAAACAAATCCTGTTGGTGTTTTTTAAAACTCTTATTCCTTTCTGTTAAAAAATAAAATATGAGGGTTTTTTTGGGGCTACAAACTATTCCAGAATGGCAAACACAGCTCTCAGTTTGAGTGTGGAAATGGACTTAGCAGGAATAAAATGTAAAAAGCCCTCAAAAAGCTGCAGGTACATGAAGTGAAGTGTTTGAGCTGTGCTCAGGATTATCTGAAGATAAACACATTACACACAATCCACGTGACACTGATGGGAAGTGTTGGGAGTAATTCAAGGTAAAACATTCAAGTTATTCCACACCATTGACAAAGAAAAGGAGGAGGAAGGAGGGAGCTGAGCTCTGTACTCACAGGAATGCTCCAGACCTGCATCCCATCACTGTATCCAATCATCAGCAGCAACGGGGGCTCATTGCCAGTGCTGTGGATTTCATGGAATTCCATATTCCTGGATGTATCTGGATGAGATTCCAACAGCAAAGCCATGATTAGACATCAGATCAAGCTCTCAGCAACATGAGAGGGTGTTCCCTCAATTGCTAGAACTAAAAGCAACCAAAGTGCTTTGCATTTTCATGCTGGAACAATACTGAAATGTGAAATGATACTGAAATGAAATTATTTCATGTGAACACCACTGTTAAAGTTTCACAAAGAGAAAGCTTTAAAATTTAAAAATGATGAAGAAAAATTTTCTGGATAAAAACAGGGTCCAAGAGAAAATAGTGATTGATTCCCCATTCACACCTGAGCTCTTCCACCTGTTCATCCCTGTTCTTTTTTAAATGAACGTTAGGGATGGAGTGAGAGAACCTAAATCAGGGTTATTAGACCTAGAAATTATCTATAATCTCTACATGTCTTCATGGCCATATTTGGCCAGTTAAGGTTTGTCTGCTTGTGGGTTTGTTTTCCTTTTTTTTTTTTTTTAAATCTCAGGCATTCCCCTTTTAGGTTCATACAACAAAACTCCTTAGAATATTCTTCAGAATCCCTCATATTGTGTTTAAATTTATTTTATGCAGCCTATTCTGACTGGGCCTGCAAAAATCCTCTTTCAGCACCCCAAATAAATCTTCTCCATCTCTGATGCTTCCACGCTTTCAGTGAGCTTTGTTCATTCTCTCATAGTTGAAAATGTCATTTAAGAGGGGTTTTACTCAAGAAAATCATAATGTTTATGATTATTTCTACTACAGAGAAAGCTGACTGGAATTATTGCACGTGCACCCAAAACTCACAGGAACAAGTGAGAGAAAATGAAGCCATACCATTTAAATCTGCATTTTCAAATCTGACCCAGACAATTTTCTCTTTTTCTTCTGGTGGGGTTCCACTGTAGGCCTGGACAAAAAGCAAAAGGGTTGAAATAAGGAAGATTAACAGTGGTTTTTCTCCCTCTGTAAGAAGGAATTTAATTAAAAACCACAAACATGATTCATGGAGTTTATTGTCACCAGTATTCACCCAACATAACCATGCTGAGCATCACTCACTGATGGAGGAATGACAAAATATTTAGAACAATAAATCTGGGCAAGTAAGAAATGCCACGTGTCTTAGAGTGAGTTAATAAAATTAAACACTTGTGGCTTCTACAATCTTGAACTTCAGCAGTGTTGGAGGTTCTCACATGAGGTGTTTTATCATTAAAATTCTCTTTAATTCACTTAAAAGCTGTGCAAGCCAGACTGAGGAAAGAAAGAGACCTTTACTACCCAGTTTATATTACTGACACCTTTCAGTTCTGTTTGTGACAACTTTAATGCAGCCATTTAAAAGAGAATAAACTGCAATTGCAGCAGAACAGATCCATGTTTCAGTGCTGTGTTCTACAGATTCCCATAAAAAGATGAGATACAAAAAGAAATTGTGGAGTGAGACTTGCAGTGTTTCCAAACTGGAAGTTTTACAGTCCTCAGGAGAAGCTGTGGTAGCAGGAACGTGAGCACCAGCAGAAATACCATCACTTCCAAATGAATTATAACAAAATACTGAGCACTATTTGGGATTAAATATGAACACATCTTGTATAATCACTTTATACATGCCAGAAAAGCAATAACATGAACTAAAAATACAAATGTGAAAAATAAGTGTGGGGTTTACTTTTCAAAACAAATCACATTCCACGCTTCCAAGGCAAATTGATTTGTCAAATAAAACACAGATTGTATCCTTTAACCAGAGAGGGGGAATGGGAGGATGTGGAATGCAGCAATCTCTTAATTGAAACTTTAAATATATTTAATTTTAACCCCGAGTCCAAAATGCATTTCACAAATTGATATTACTGAGGGAATTGTTTTTGTAATATCACAGAATAAATGCACTGGGAATTCCTAAGAGGAAATTCCTGAGGAAACAAGACACTGAGTTACCAAGATAATCCTGGGAATCAGAATCAGGATCATTTCCTGAAGCTACAGTCAGTGTTCCCTCACCATGGACTCCAGCTTTCCCAAAAAGTAAAACAAAATAAGCTCACTTCTGCTACTGGGAGGCCCATGGGCAACCAGGAAGGGACCATTCCAGTGCCATATTTATTATATATAAATAGATTTAAATATATATACGTATTAAATTTATTTATTTATTTATTTAATGGAATAATAAATTTACAAAACAGAGTGAGGATTCCTGACACTGTTTTCTGTGCATTTAAAATTAAAGTAGTTTTAAAGATCCACACCCTACCTGTGGCACAACATCTTGCAGGAAGGTAACAACACTTTCCATGTACGACTGCTCCCTGGAAAACAGGAGGAGAATTTCAGCCAAAGGAGTTCAGAAATGGTCATGAATATATTGAATTAGATCAGCAAAAGGAAGCATGGGCAACCTTTAGCACAGAGAATACTGAGCATGCAATGCAGGCACTTAATTTTACTGCCAAATTCTGATAACATCAATTGTGGCCTGTTAGTAGTGAAAGGATTGAGTAAGAATAATAAAAGTCTGTAAAAAAGCCAAGTGATACCTGCTGATGGAATAACTGCTTGGGGGGGAAAGTATAAAATCTAAATTCAAGGAATAAGCCATGTTCTCCACATCAGAGAGGCCTGGAGTGGTACAGGAATTTGGAAATGATTCCTCAGGATTTTCTCTACTTGATTTGACTTTTACAACATGAAAATGAGGATTTAAACAACGACTGGAGCTCTCCTGGTGGCACAAACAAACTTCCAGAGCTCCTGTGCAGGATGGACAATGCTGGAGTAGGTGGCAGTGCTCAGGGGCAGGGGAGGGAACAAAACCCTCCCTAAGGATATCTTTAGATAAGATTTGATAGCTTGGGAAGCTTTAATCCTTCTTGGAATTTCACCAGCAGCATCGATTGGGGATGGTTTATAGTGCAAGGTACATTTGTTGGGGCACATCTCAAGTAATGCTTTGTGTAGCTTGAGTAGCAGTGAGCCCCTGGTGTAAGTGCTGAGTAACCACAGCGTGGGCTGGGAGCAGCACACAGATGGTGCTGAAAATTGCTCAAAGTTGGTGCTTTGTGCCATGAGGAAAATTTGAGACACGCTGGCAACAAGAGCTTTACCTTCAGCAAAGTCTGAGATTATCTAAGAAAAGCCTTCAGGTTTTCTTTAGGCAACACTCCGAAATTAACTTTCATGCTGTTGCAATTTTTCCTGTGCTAACTCAAAATTTCTCATAGCAACAAAGGAGAACTGTAAATTAGGAACTCTGGATGGCCAAAGGGGCTTTTTTTCCCCTGAAGCTGTGCAGGATTGTTTTAATAAAAACTGGAGTGTTTAGCACTGAAAAATGAAGCACTCTGGAGAATTTTGAACTATACAGAAGATACTTGAAGCCAAACACTGCAACACCTCTTTGAAAACAGAGAGAAATGTAAAATATGAAGTTTTACATTCCAGAAAGCCTCTTCCAGCCCATGACCAAACCAGCAATCTCAGGATTTCTGCATCCCAGACTGTCCCACTCAGCTTTAGGCTGAGGCCTTACAAAGGAGCTGTGGTTTCTCGTGTGCTGATTCCTCTCTGATTTATGTAGGTCACCCAAGCTGCCCCTGCACACCTGTATTCAAAGGCCTGGCCACAGGTAGAGCATTAAACACAGAGTCTGAAGCTGTCCTGGGAATGCCAAGCAGCCAGAGTCATGCTGCCTTCATGGCTCAGCTCATGGAATGCACTTTTTTCCCCTCTCCCCAAGCACATCTTGAACCCAAGTTGATGTTTGGGAGGTGTTTTATTCAGTGTGTGCTCTAAATCTCTCCTGAAGTTGAAAAAAATTCCAGAGAGATGTCTTTAAAATGGTTAAAAACAACATAACCCACGAAAAAAAAGCCCAATCTTCCTTTAATAATGATGTAGAAACTTAACATGAGCAGCAGAATGCTGCTGAGTGATCAGCACACACAGATTCATTTTTGAGGCACAGATACCTCAAGAACAAAACACCATGTTTAAAAAAAAAAAAACAGACAATCATCTTCAGAACAGATAATCAACTTCTTACAGTGTTTTTCTATTATAATACTTTTAAAGCATATTTTGAAGAAAATGTTGTTACAGAGAAGAAATACATTTGTTGAGGAATTCTGCCACATTAAAAAAATGGCTGCAAGACAAAAGCTCTAATACAACTTTTTGTGCTACAACAATCAGTTTCTTGTGCTCTTCAATAAAAATGAAGTGAATCTTGTTTCTGGAAATACAAAGTTATCTCCAAGGGCACAGTAACACCCCCTGAAGAGGACATTTCCATACAGTGTCATTTTGCTATTTCTTCCCAAGGAAAAAAGAAAAAAATGCTACAAAACTCTTTCAACAGACAAAGACCATAAATATTCTAGGCTGTCTTACAGCCAAAAAGCTCTTTTGCCATAAAAGCATCCCCATGTGTACACAGTGAAAAATCAGGATGCCCAGGCACAAAAAGTGTCTGTCAGGTGCTGTGATCAGAAGGATGGAGCTTCTTCCTTTTTTATTGGTTTTGTTCTTTCAAGTAAAACAAAAAAAAAAAAAATTGAAAAAAATTGCACAGTTCTCCTTCCTGGAGGACTTTAATGACAAATTTTGTATGTTTTAATACATCCACTCTTGGGACAAGGTGTTGTTGAAAAGAACAGCAAGAAAGGATCACATATGGCACATCCCCGTGGCCTAAGGATGAAGTTGGCATCACTTTTCTACATTTCAATGTTTGTACAGCAAAATGGTGCAAAAAACAACAAAACTTTGCAGTGATTAGCTTTTAAACATACAACTTTGGTGTGCAATTGCAAAGGATCCCATTTAGGGAGACAGAAATGCCACGTGTTGACTTTATTGGACAACGCTCAACGAAACAAAACTGCAGTGTCAACACAAGCTGGTTTTAGGTGGGGGGAAAAAAAAAAAAACCAAACCAGCTCAGGCTGGGTTCTTCCACAAGAAAAATCAAACTCTTTTCAGCAAGGGTTGTTCTTCTAGAAGGTTCTTACGTGGCAGCTTGAGGGCGAACCAGCACTCCTCCAGTGCAGCGACTGGGGCGGCGCGGGGACTCTGTCGCCATCGTTCCTGGGCACACACCTGCAACAAACACAGCACTTCTATTAAAATTGCCACAGGATTATTTATTACACAGGCCCCTGGTGTATTCCTCAAGGTGGTAAGGGAGAAACTCTGCTCACACAGATCTCTAGGCCTCTTTATAGCACTTTTGTTAATGAGAAAAAGAAAAGCACGCACCAAGCGGGCAACTTCTTCAATCGCTGCTGGAATGTTGGTGAAAACCAAAAAACAAACCCCACAGACCTGCATGATAAAGTGGAAAATTATCTCAAACTGTACTAGGTGATCTTTAAGGAGCCCTCCAACACAAATCATTCTATGATTCCACGATTAAAGATAGTGGTACAGGTATGCAATTGTCATCACCATTACACAAACCCACTATTTACTAATGGGATGCTGTCCCGGAAAACAATTATATAAAAATAACGTGCAGTCACAATTGCAGCGTACTGTACTCTGCAAATGTGGGTTACATTGCAGCTCACACATTCTACTGCTTTATGTCAGCTCTGTGCCATCCTCAAGCTTTCCTTCACACTTTTGTTCTCCAGAGGAAAATTCTGTGTAATATTCCTAAAGGCAGAAAGCACTTGAGGAGCACCACAGATCCCAGGCAGCCCCTCAGTGAACCCCCTCAGCCACTTTGTTGTGTCCCCCCACCTCAAAACTCTTCATAAAGTAAAAGAAAAAGCCAAATCCCCAACGTGGTATCAGTTATCAGCATCATTTCACGTCAGGCCAGACTCTGTAAGGGCCAGCTCATTAAGGGAGGCAGGATAACCACCCAGAAATTAGTAGCAAAATAGTAATTAGTAACAAAACGTTCAGCAACACAACAGCAGCCTGACACACACGTCGAGGAACCTCGAAAGGCAAAGTGTCGCGGAAAGGATGAAATCACCGCACGGGCACCTGTACCTGCCGTGCCCTGAGTGCCAACACCTTGGGCTACCCCACCCTGAGGGGAGAAGGGAACAGCGGGACAGATTTGAGCTCCTGATCCGGGCCTGGGCACAGCCGCGCCTCAGCTCGGGGCACCTGCGGAGCCGCCACGGCGGGGCCGGGACCGCCCGACCCCTCAGGAGCCCGACAGCGGCCGGGCCGGCCTGGGCACCCTCCGCCGCCGCTATTGAGCAACTCCACACCCAAACACCGCGACCTGCCCGGCCTCTCTCCCGTCGCCGCCCGCTCAGCGGGGCCGCGGCCTCCCGAAACGCGCCCACCCCGCCTGCCACCCCTCGCTTCACACTCCGGCAGCTGCCGGGGGTCCCTCAGGCCTCACGGGCGGGCCTGCCCTGCCCGCCGCCCCCCGCCCCGGCCGCTGCCCGGCCTGGCCTCCCCGCGGGGCCGCTCGGAGCTGCCACAGCGCTGTCCCGAGCGCGGCCCCGCCGCGCGCCCCCGGCGCTGGCCGCCCTCACCTGCCGGGCTCCCGGCGCCACTGACACTGTTTGGGACCCCCCGGGCAATGACACCCAGCGCACGGCTCCCGCAGCCAATCGGAGAGCGTCGAGGGCGGGCCGCGCCCCGCTTCCAGCCAATAGGCAGCGGCGCTTCCGGGCGGTGGGCGGGGCTCGGCGGGACGCGGCCGGGGCGGCGAAAGGCGGGCGGTGCTGCCCCCCCCGGCGCGCGCCCCGCGGCTTTGTTTACATCGGGGATCTCGCGAGAGCCGCCGCGCGCCGGGGCCGGCCCCGCGCACGTGGGGCGGGGAGGGGCGGGAGGCGGAGGCGGGGCCGGATTGGCGGGCGGGCCCGCGCGCTGTGATGTCACGAAGAGGGCGTGGTCTGATGGGCGGGGCCGTGAGGGGACGTGGGGAACAGTGGGGGGACATGAGGGACCGTGAGGGGACATGAGGGGCCATGAGGGACCGTGAGGGCGGGACCCGCTCGGAGAGCCCGGGGAAAGGTGGGGGACGAGCCGAACACTGCAGGGAGAGAGCCCCGGCAAGGCGGAAAGCCCGTGGGGCTCAGACGTCCCCAGGCTGGAGAGCTCAGGGACAGCGCAGGTTCTTGAGGGGAAGGAGCTGCTGCCCCTCAGAGCTCGGGTGCTGTGGCAGCGCTGGAGACGCGGCTGAGGAGGGGCCTCAAAAGCCCCAAAGGGGCTCCAAGCGCCATGGAGAGAGATTTCAGACAAGGGCCTGGAGTGACTGGACACAGGGAACGGCTTCACAAAGGCAGGGGTTAGATTTTGATGACAGAAAGAAATTGTTCCTTGTGAGGGTGGTGAGGCCCTGGCACAGGGTGCCCAGAGAAGTTGTGGCTGCTCCATCCCTGAAGTGCCCAAGGCTGGACAGAGCTTGGAGCAATCTGGGACAGTGGAAGGTGTTCCTGCCCATGGGTGACATTTGAGCTCTGCTCCAATGTGTGATTTATGTTTACAGGTGTCCAGCACTGCCCGGATCCCTCAGGGTAACACACACGGGGCCCTGGCTCAGGTTTCCAGACAGTGGCACCAGGTCAGGAGGGGGTAACCTGCTCCGGGAATGCACCTGACTTCTGTGACAACATCATCATCCACATACCAACAGAATGAAACAGAGACTGAAGAGTAACCCAGCAAACACAAAGTGCCCACGAGCACGTTTGCACAGAGCAGAGCTTCATTTCGCAAGAAAAAGTTGTAACTCAGGTTTGATCTTACCAAAGGAGCCTCTGTTAACCTATCAGGTTATCTCAGCTTTGAATATTAATTTCAGAGAAGTCAAATGATAAAAGTGGGCAAAGTATGCCCAGGAGTAAACTGCTGCCAGTTTATACCAGCAGGGAAGTTTCTGTCCAGTGCAAAGCTCTGTTTAATTCTGAATCATCCAGCAGCTTCCCCAGGAAAAATTGTAGGGTTGGATTAATTTATTAAGAGTTTAAAAAAAGCCAGAAGATGGAGAAGCCCAAGATTACAACTGCATGAGGAAACTCCAATGAGGCTCACATTCTACAGCAGAATTCTATATAGTGACTTAAATTTTGCTTCTGTGTAGAGCAAAAAAATCTAGAAAATTCAGTACAAATCTTTTTTCTTTTGCACATTACCCTCGCAAGTACTAATACAGTCATCTAACCAAGGTGTTACACTCACTCTGTAGAAAGTTCAATGCAAATTAATTGACAACAGGAAATTATTACCTTGGTTTGTTGCAAAGGTTGTTGCCAGGTAGTTGCCACACACAGCTGTGGCCTCTGCAGCCTTTCCTCCCCATCTGGGGTAGAATTTCAACATCACAGCAAAACTTTATGAACTGAAGTTCCTTCCCACATCCACAGAAATAAATCCTTGCAGGATCCAATTTGGACAGGCTGTTTCTTTCATCTCCTGAGGCAGTGCTGTGTTCTCAGCATGGATGAAAGGGAATATTTTCAGGAATAAAATCCCCTGGGATTTCTGTAACCATGGTAACACACATAGATAGCAGGCCTGGTTCCAGCCCGTGTTTTATTGTTGCAGCAGTAAAGAACTGGGTTCTATAAATAATCATCCTGGACACTGGGATAAAGTACTGGCCCTTTTGCTTTCCCATCAAAATAAAATTTTAAAAATTATTATATTCCTACCCTTAAACATTCAGGCTAAAGTGCCAAGATCAGTTGTGTGATAAATCTAAAGTGGGATGTCTTGTTTCCTAAGCCACAGTGAGAAAGGGGAGAGTATTCAGACATTTAATGAATACCAGATAAATATGAATATATTTTGTAATAATAAATTCATATTTCACTGCTGAATAAATAAAAGAGCTTAAGCTTGAAATAAAAATTAAAAAAATAAAAAGCATCCCCATCAAATTTTCATGTGTTTTATTGAGGTGAACATACACATGGTCCACATAGTCAATGAAAATAGTCATAAAATAATTTAAGAACTTGTGTTGAAAGGTATTAGCAGCACCATTGGTATTGGAATAGCAGAAAACACATCTCAGGAGGGCAGTGATGCCTGGATAAAATGCCATCATTTGGAACAGGGGATGGGAATGGCTTTGTTGGATGCTCTGGGGAGTTGGAGTTTTTAAAACACACTTCTTTTGCTAAATACTTTTGACGATTATTGTTACAAAAAATACAACTAAATAAGATACTGCATAGTATTTTAATTAACATGAAATCGACATTGAGGTGTGTAAAGCAAGACTCAAATCTCTGCTTCCACATACATTTCATTTCTGAGTAGAGAAATCTAAAATTTAAAACCAAAATATAGACCTAGTGTATTCTCTAAAAGACACACTTTAGGTGGAACATATCAGACTACGAAAATACATATCTTCCATTCTGTTTAATAATTTACTTTAGTTAAAAAGTTGTGAAATTCTCCTCACAAGAAGCGTATACAAATTGATGACTTTAGTAAATTAACAAAAAGGATTATTTTTGTTTTTTGTTTTGTGGGGTTTTTTTTTAAAACAAGGCTTAGCCCCGCCGTAACAATTATACAAGGAAGAAAAGAGACTACATTTATATGAAGGAATACAAATTTACACACATTTTACAGTGACTTATACCCTACACATCTACAAAATTCACAGTTATAATACAAGCAAGTACAAGGCTGGGGATAAAGCTGTCGGATACCAAAAAAAGTTCCTACTTTAAAAAAAGATCAAACGGGGAAGAGCTTCAAACTTGTGCAGTTAGGATGGACTGGAGGCTCAGCAGACGCACACGGCTTTCCTGGGCGGCTGGAAGAGCGAGCTGCTGAGCTTCTTCTGCCCGCGGAGGCTGCGCCGCATCGCCAGCTTGGACGGGGTCCTGCGCTGCGGGGTGGCGGCCGCGCCCTCGCCCGGAGCCCGGCCCAGCCCCCGCCGCGGCTTCTTCACCGCCGGGCCCGAGTTGGATTCCTCCAATGTCCGCTTAAAGCTGGCCGGGGGCGTCCTCTCCGCGTCCTGCGCCTTGCTTTGGCCGTTAGGGGACACCTTGAAGCCTTTTTGGTCCGTGCCTGAGTTGGCCGAGTTGGAAGGGGAGAGGCTGACTGATAAACCATTGCTGTAGGATTCCTGTAGCCTCAAAGCCAGGGCTTTGCTGCACTTCTCCTCCTGGGGGGCTGAATCCTTCGGGGTTCCTCCTGAGGAAGGTAAATTGCTTTTGGCAATCTCGTTTGGCAGCTCCAGGTATTTTTCTGAGAGCATGTTGCTGTGCAGGAGGGGAGGAATGGGCTCAGCAGAGTTCAGTCGTGGCCAGGGGTCATCTTCTACGAGCTGAGGGAAAAGGAAACAAAATACTTAGGCATAAATATAATGCTGGAATCACAGAATGGTTTGGGAAGGGACCTTCAAGATCACTTAGTCCCAAATTCTGCCATGGGCACAGATACCTTCCACTATCCCAGCCTGTTCCACCTGGCCTTGGACACTTACAGGGACAGACTTTATCTTGTGAGGGTACAGACAGTGTACATAACACTTTTAGAATTTCCCTAAACCTTATCAAAGGCAGGAAAATCCTACTCCAAAGCAGACTCATCTTCCCTCCCCGTCGAGAGGTGGAAACAGTTCTGCTGGGGATGTGAACTGCAGCTGCAGAACACTGAGGGATCTGCAGGGAATTCAAGGGAACAAGCAGTGCCTGCAACCTTTGCAATTTTCAGCAGCAGCATTTCCAACACTCAGGACTTCCCTCCGTGAGCCACTGACAGAGGCACTGCTCTCTGATTTATACCTGGTCAGTGGCCAAACACCATCAGGGCAAACAGCAGCAAGAGGCTCCTGACCTTTGTCATGTTCAGCACTCTCAGTTACTGCATAACCAGGTTATCAGGGGCTGGACAAACTCCTCCTCACAGCTGCCCACACACAGGGGCAGTGACAGACACAGCCACCCCAAACTATTCCTGTTTGCTGGGCAGAGGTACACTTTTTATTGCCCATGGATCGCTCACAGCACATCCAGCCACGCCCTGGGAAGCTGAGTCAGTGAGGAGCCAAGAACCAGGCACTTCCTAAACTCTGACCCTCACCTCTTCTGCAGCCTCTGAGAAGTGTTTTTGCCTCATTCTCAGTTTTACCAACAGGAAAATGGGAACAATACTTGCTCTCACTATGCACAGGGGGATTATGAAAATGAGTGTTTATGCAGAGCCCTGAAGATAGGAATTCTGACCTTATTAAAGATTTAATTGTGAAGAAGTCCCTTGTTACTCGGTGTAGTCCTTCAAAAGTAAATTTCAAGGCCGCACTACACACTCGCAGTGGAAGGCAAATGGCAGTTATTATTTTAAGAAAATCGTGTGCTGGAAACTGAAATGCACACAGCTGAACCAGTCAGGGACACATCTCAGGTGAATAAACAGATGCTTCTGAAGCCAGAACCCAGAACAACTCCAGCTTTAATAACATGCACTCCAAAAGAAAAGATAATCAGGATTGTTCCCAACATCCACACTGGTTTTCCACTCCTCTCTGCTCCTCTGTGGCTCCCCATGTGTAGACAAAACCATTTAGGTAACACTCCTTCACTGCATTTAACAGCACAAGAGGGAAGACCTTTACAAATTAATTTTAAAGGTTATTCTTCATCTCAGTTCCTGCAGAACCCAGAAGGACACCAGATCACACACAGAGAGCAGCTCTGGCAACACTACTTCAGCTGCTCAATTTAATTTCTGACATTGTGCCACATAAAACTTAGTTTTATGGTTTTTATTGTGCAAGACATTTAATGTTGTGGCTCTTTTCCCCAACATCTCCTGCTGGTGCAAACAGCTGAGACTGAAGGAGGCTTTGGGAAGCCAAGGAAAGGCAGAGGATGGACTGCTGGAGAGTGATGTAACAAAACAGGAAAAATAAAACCACCAATCACCAGCTGAATTTCTCAACAATCCAATCAATCAATCTTCCTCACTAGCCTCAGGAATACTGGAATTAATTTGGTATTAGTAATTGTTGCCAGAAGGACAAGCAATTAAGAAATACTTTTGTTTAATTAAGAAACTTTGGTCTCCGTCTATTTCCAAAGTAATTGTTTTGGCAGGTAGCAGCTGTCAGGCATCAAGGCCATCCCTGCTTCCCTCACAGAAACTGTGATTGAAAAATTTCAGGAGCACTTATAATTTAATTTTTTTTCCTCAAGATTTTGCTAGGTTTAAAGCTCTTTTCATGGATTTTGCTCCACTAGATGAAAGGGGAGGAGACAAAGTTGAAGCTTGCCATTTTATTAGCAGCTTGTTTCTCCCAAGGGAATGTTTAAAACTCCCTTTCTAATTTCTGCTTTCTTTTCCTTTGCCCAAAGGACAATTATCTGAAGATTCTGCAGAACATCAAAGGACAGTGACTTAAAATCAGGAGCAGCTGGTAATTACTGAAACAAACAGCCACTCATAACTACACTCCAGTTCTTAGATGGGGGGAAGAAAAGCCACAAAACAACAAAACAAAAACCCTCTGAAGAGCTCTGCTTTACGTTAACAACTCCAACTTGCAGCCTCCAGAAAGACCTTATGTTATGATGTCTCTGCCTCCAACAAAGAACATCAAATCAACCAAAGGAAAATAATGAGATCTCCCAGTACAGAAAGAAAATGTTCTTTACAGCAACATGTGTTGGAACAAATTAACCTTAAAAAATAAAAAGTCCAACACCATAAAACCAAACAAACTCAAATTAAAGCACCAGGAACAGGTCAGGAACAGGTTCACAATCTGCAATCCCTGGGCTGGGCAAGCTACACAAACACCTGGCAAGGCAGGAGGAGAAACTGCAGGCCAGCCTTAATTTCTAAGGGGGTGTGTTGGATGCTTTCCTTTTTCATACATCTGATCCCTACCCCGGTTCCTCTCTCTCTCTCTCAAAAGGCTGCCTGGAATTTTAGGGAGGATCTCAGAAAACTTACTTTAAGAAACAATGCATGCCAAGGTTCGTAAAGTAACAGAATTAATTTGTTCCACATTAGTGAGGGAGCACAGATCAACAGCTACCAATAAACAACCAGCAACAATTCTGAAATTCATACATTGAAACACCAAAGGCAGAGTGTTAAAGTCTTGTAAGAAACATTATTAAAAGTTGGTCCAGCCCTCCAAACCTTTGCACAGGTGGAAGCATCGAGGATAGAACTGCAGCTTTCATAGAATATTTACAGCTCCCACAAGGGTCATGGAATGGCAACACCAAGTTTTAACCAACTGAGCCAATCTCAGTCATAGATTATCTACGCATATACAGTAAAAATTCAAAATTAAAAATAGCAGCATTAAATAGTGACACAAATCGACAGGTCAGGAGCTTCTCTGAGGATTACTGAATCTCTGGCAGTGTTCTGATCGCCCCAGGGCCCCGGGGGTGGCAGAAAGGGGACACGGAGAGCCCTTACCTTGAGGGGGGGAGTGCAGCAGCGGGAGGGGGTGAGGCTGCTGGCATCGGGGCTGCTGTAGCTGGGCCCCTCGGCCAGGTTGAGCACCAGCTCCTCGTCACTGTCCCAGCGGCCGCGCTCCCGCAGGGGCGCGATGCAGATGACGATGGCGCTCGTGTTGTCCGCCCGCAGCATCCGCTGCCTCCAGCGGCCCAGGGCCCGCCCCACCAGCATCCGGGCACACGACTGCCGAGCCTCGCCCTGGGGACACACAGGGGACAGGGAATGTCACACAGAGCCACCACACAGAGCATCGCACAGAGCATCGCCCTGGGGACACACAGGGGACAGGGGATGTCACACAGAGCCACCGCACAGAGCATCGCACAGAGCATCGCCCTGGGGACACACAGGGGACAGGGAGTGTCACACAGAGCCACCACACAGAGCATCGCACAGAGCCACCAGCATCCGGGCACACTCGCCCTGGGGACTCACAGGGGACAGGGAATGTCACACAGAGCCATCGCACAGAGTCACCACACACAGCCACCAGCATCCGGGCACACGACTGCCGAGCCTCGCCCTGGGGACACACAGGGAACACAGTGTCACACAGAGCCACCAGCATCCACACACACACGACTTGCCCTGGGGACACACAGGGGACATGGGTGTCACACAGAGGATCACACAGAGCCACCAGCATCTGGGCACAGGAGTGCTGAGCCTCGCCCTGGGGACATGGAGGGTCACACAGGGCATCACACTGGGTCACACACAGAGCCACCACAAGGCACCTCATGCCACACACATTCCTATAAACCACACCCCAAAGAGCCTCCAGAAATACCAATTTAACACATCTTCCTCCTTCAATCCACCTCTAAATAAGTTTGTGGTATATTCCACATGTATACAGTGTAGCAGTAGCTTGTAATAGTTTGGAACACAAGTTACAGTCTTTCCAAAGTCACTCATGGGGTTTGCAGTGTTTACTCTCTGATGCTCCAATAGAAATTCTCAACTGTTTTGTAAAATAAATCAGAGAGTAATTTAATTCAGTCTAAACAGTCTGCACTATAACATGCACCTTAATGTGAAATAAATTTAATGTTCAGACAGCATTTTGTATAACTTCCTTAGAGAAAAAAACCTGATTACCTCCTTTATTATTCACAGACAGCACCCTGCTAGTCAAATTTGCCCAAAACATAAAGCAAATTATTGAAACTATGTTAACATCCATGGTATTTAAGATGAGCCACGTTGTAACAACTTTTATGCTGTGGCAAAACCATCAATCTGCTTAAACCCCACCAACTCTGCAGGGCGATTTTCATCCCTAGCAAACTGAACAATTTTTAGAGGTAACAAGGCTGAAATTTCCACACTGACTTCTGGCCCACTGCTCTCACCATGAAATACTTCTTCTCCTCGTGATCCTGGCACATGGAGATGGCATCCTGAGGTGGGATCATGTTCCAGAGCCCGTCACTGCCAAGGATGATGTACTTGTGCTTCTGGGGATCGATGGTGTGCACGCTGGTGTCGGGCTCAGGGGACACCACAAACTCCCCACTGTAGAAGTCATAGCTCCAGAGATCACCTGGCAAAGCAGAAAATTGGTTGGAATTGTTACATGAGAAATCTCACTCTTGGAAAAGAGAGAAAAATATTCCTTCCCAGGAAAATCAACTTTATCAGCTTTGAGTCATCAGCAGGAACATAAAGAAATTCCAGCCCAGTGATTGCTCAGCTGCTGTCACCTTCTAATCCTATTTAAACTAAACCAAGCTGTAACCAGAGACCCTCTACTCTCCTGAAACAAGTATTTGTGGAAAAAAAGAGAAATTAAATAGATTAATACCTAGAAGTGGTGAAACCTCAACCACTCTCCAAACTAAAACCTATCTGAATTAACCAAGTTCTCCTTAAACAGAAATAAAACCTGGCTTTGTTGATCCCACACCAAATGTGCAAATATTTGTGCATGCAGGTACCACAGGGAAGGGACAAAGGAAAAAAGCAGAGGAGACTGAAGCCTTTTCTCTGTTAAAATTCCCTTTTCCTGCCACAGCTCGAGCATCACCTGCAGAGCCACACGGGCTCTCTGCAGCTCAACACCACGGGCCAAGTCTGGGAGCTGGAGAGGAGCCACAGGAACACGGGCACGGCCTGGGCTCCAGCAGGAAGGCAGCAAATCACAGCTCAAGCCTCTCCCTAGGACAGCCTCATGCAGGGAACATTCCTATTTTTAAATCCCTCTCACTGTGTGAATGAGTTTGGGGTCACCTCACCAGAAGAACACGTCTGAGTCAAATCATGCCCTGGTTCAAGAGCTCCCTCCAAAACCATCCTCAAATAAAAACCACTCCAGCAGAAAAATCCATTTCCACATCAATTTGTTTCAATTCTATTTATCAAGTATACTTGAAAAATTAAAAACCTTTTTTAATGCTAAGCCTTCAAATCAAGAATAGTAATAATTTGCCCCCACACCTCTTTTTAGAATTTATTTCCACATTCACAAACAGCTTCCTGCAGTGATAAGCAACAAAAAAAGTAACATAATTATTACTTGCAAGCACTGGCTACATTTTTCTGGGTAGAACACACAGCTTTAAAAGCAGAAATTAATTAAAATGTCAGAGCTGAGCAGCAAACAGAAGCTCAAAAACTCAAGGGTAAGGTTTTGTCAGGCTCTTCCTTTGCTTTTTCTGCCGGACAAAGCCGGGAGCTTCTTCCACATCCATCAGCACCCTTTTAAAGACAATAAATAAGCTTTTTGTCTTCCTCCTTGTCTCCATTAGCTTTGCCTTAAGCTATCAACCAGTTGAAAAGACTTTTCCAGAAGCAGGAAAGGGAATACTTCAACTCAATTACCGCGGCCCATCCTCATTAAAGCCCCGACTCTCCCCATCCCGGCCGCAGCAGCCCCACAAGCACACACTGCTAATGAGCGCTAATTAAAAGCCAAGGCTGCTCTTACAGAGGTGCACTCGGCTGCCACAGGCTCCCGACAAAGCCAGCTGGCATCGAGATCAAAATAAATACTGTAACACGAGAGCTGAGCAATTATTGCATGTGAATTGCCACGGAAAGTCCTCCTGCACTCAGTTTCTCACATCACGGCCACAGCAGGTAAAACAAACAAAAGCAGCATCAATTTCCGATATATGAAATATTTTACACGTCCTTTTGCCAATTTGTTCATGCTCATGCAGGAGAAATGACAAAATGCTGTTAGCTGAATCGGTTTTTTAATTAAAAATACTGTGCCGGGTGATAAAAATAACCTGATGTTCATTAATTTGGGTTCTTGAACAACATGTCATGGTGTCCATCTGCTGCCCTTCCCGAGGAAACGGCCAAAATCATCACACTGATTGCAGGGGATCTGCTCCAAGAGGAAGGAGGCTCTCACAGGATAACTGGGAATATCCCAGTGCCCACAAGGCCAACTCCAAGGATTCTGAATTTGCTGAAGGGCACAGAGTGACTCTCACAGACCCTCCCAGCTCTGAGCCCACCAAAACCAACCCATCTCATGGAGTAGAGGACATTTATATTTTGATTTCGGTTTTTTTTTCCCTTGCAGGGCAGAGCTCCCCAGCCTAAGGCAGAGTTTTCTGGAGCTGCTGCCCCCTCAGCATCCCTGGAATACCAGAGATTCCTGCCCAGGTAATTTCCATGGCAGCCTCTGTCACAGCTCAGGGAAGGGCAAAGGGAGAGGAGAGAAGGAAGCAGAGAACACCTTTCCCTGAGCATTTCCAAGTGCTCTGAAATCTTTCATTGTGTTCCAAAGCAAGCAGACAGAGCAGGGACCCTCTGGCAGCCTGGGAAGTTGGGCTGTGCCAGAGGCTGGCAATGCCAGGCTCCCAGGCTTCCAGCTGAGAGCCAGACTATTTTTGTTCTGAATTAAAACCCAAACATTTAAAAAACTCTTGACAATCTTGTTCTTTAAAAACTTACACACTGGAAGTATTTCTTTCAGTGTGAGGTTTGCATATTTCTTTTCCAAAGAAAAAAAAAAAAAAAATTATTAATGTAGTTCCTTCCATATCTTCCAGAAAAACCTGTTTCTTAGTCCTGACTCAAACCAGAATAATATACAGAGATCTACACTGCACCTTACTAAATGAAATAAATGTTTGAAATCAGATACTAAAGGAGCAGGAAACTAATTTATCTGCCTGTAAGAATATTTCAAACTATGCAGTCTCTCTTATCTGTTCACTGTTACCTTATAAAATACAACAACAAACCTACTTCTAAGTCAAGTGCTGCCAGGGAAGTAATGGAACTTACAAACAAAAACATCATGTAAGTGGGCTGGATTGGATTAAACCCAAAGCCTTCTTAGAGCAAAAGCATGTCCAGGAATCCCATAAATCAAGTCTTTCATTTCAGTTCCTGGAGATGCTGTTTTGCATATAAAAAGGGCTTTTGGTTTTAATAGAGGAAAGAAAACTTTACTTTAATAACTCAATCCAAAATAAAACCCCAGTTTGATTAATCCCAGAGCTTTTCAAATCAAAGTTTTTCTCCACAAGGAGCCACAGGTGCCCTCATATGGTGTGTGTAACACACAGCTCCCCAAAGCAAAGGATATTTGTTATTTTGTCTCAGAGCTCAAGAAAATTGTACAAGCTACAGCAACATATCCTCAGGACAAAAAAAGAATCCCAAATGCACCCCAAGTTTGTCTGGTTTTATAGAGATAAAACAGAAAAGCAATTTTCAATAGAAGCTGGAAATTGCTGTAAATACAGCTTATACAGTTCCATGTGATTCAGATTCATGGCCTATAACGGAGCAGGAAGGAAAAACTGAGTGGCAGCTGTGCCCATTCTGTTTGGTAATTTAATTTTAAAAACAGTTAAATGCATGTAAACAACCCTAAAATCTTTCACAGGCATTTCCTCAGATCATTTGAGGTCAGCCATAGCCTCTTCTCCAGGATTTCATGGTATGTGCATTCAGAGAGCTTCACAAAGCACTTCTGGCACCCAGTCAGTTGTTGTGGAAAACGGCTTCCCTATCCCTGTCCCAGACTCCTGCAGCAGCTCCACGTGAGTTCCCTGCTCTGCTACAGAACTGCTCCTAGAGGGCAGCAGGAAATTCCTGTTCTTGGGAAGAGTCAAACCTCTACAGTGGAGGCTGCTCCACCTGAAACCCAGGGCTGAGTCTTTTATATTCCTACATAAAAAAAAAAAAAACCGCAGGGAAAGCAGAGTTCGTGTTCCCACAGGAGGGAGTGGTTGAACTAACGGGCTCCTGGCTCAGGTTTCATCATTCATTCATTTAAACACCTCCCAAAGAGCTCCAGCAGTGCCAGGCAATCCCTCACCACAGACTCATGAGTATCTATTTCAAGGCAAATCAGAATTAAAAAAAAAAGATGTTCTCATTGCTCAAAGGTCAGCAGAATTAGCTGTGAAAACAGAACTCTGCTGCAGCTTAAAATGGTTTATTAGAAAACACAGAAACCTGCTGTGTACATTAAAGCACTTCACAGATGCTTTACAGGGACAGCACAAAGCCCAAATATTTCTGACTTGTTATGGGGCTATAAATAAATTAAGCATTATTTAAATACTTAAATACAGCCACCGTGCATACCACAAATGCTTATTTTAGGGCAGAATGGCACTTGTGACAATCGGACAGGGAAAGGGTATGTCAACAGAATTAATCTGGCCACAAGGATTTCTTCTGCACCAGGATTTTCTGCTGCCTGAATGCAACTTTTCCACAGTGCTTTTATTCCTGCTACTTCCAAAACCTTTCCTGAACTCCTTAAGAGTCCACTAAACTTAAAGACTGGAAAATGAGACCACATAGAAACATTTTAAAGTGTTGCAAGAGAGAGACACTTAAAACACTGTGATCTAAAATTTAGAGGTTTTCATCAGATAATGTCCCCCATTCTAAATAGAATAAATTCCCAACTCTAAGTTTCTGTGTTGACAGATTCTTCTTGTCCTGCTATAAATTTTTATCCAGGTTGAGACAGGCAGGAGGGGAGGCTGGTCCCAGCATGGGGTTTGAGCTTTCAAACTCAAGAATTGATAAGAAATGGGTGGTTCCATTTTTTGGACCTGAAAACTCTCCAGTAATCCTCTCTCCCTGCACTTGCTGGGAAAGAATGCACTGGGGGCTAACAAATGCATGGTTCCTTGAATTCCCATCTGCACACAAACCACAGCCAAATCCTTTTTTTTCAGCTTGCTGGGAGCAATCAGATCAAAAGCCAGAAAGCTCCTTAGACAGGCAACAAACTTGGAATCACAGGAACAAAAAGATGCATCAAAATTAAGTGTCCACATTTTGTAATCCAGGAGGAGAACCTCCCCTGTCCTGCAGGAGGGAACAGGGATTTGCTGCTCAGGGAATGAAGGGTTTTTTTTACTATTAACATCTATTAACTCCAAAGGATTTACTCAAACTCTCAAGTGAGTTCTCCTAACCACAAAATAAACTCTATCCTACCTGTAATGTGTCACAAACACATTCAGATACTAAGAAAAGATCCTTAAAATTTTTAATTTTCAGGCACCTATGACTCCTTGCTTGACAAACAGCTGATTTTTCCATGTTTGTTATCACTGCAAAATTCTCTGGACAAATCCCTGTGGCACAGCTATTCCTGCCTGTGAAATAAGACACAGCAAAGCTCTGGAATGATCCAGAGCTTGGTCCCAGAACAGCCTGTCCCCGTGGGCACTGCCAGCTGACCCAGCAGCACTGACAGCACTGCCATGGGCCTGCCAAGCTGCCAGCAAGGAATTACAGCACAGATCTTACAGGTAAAAACTACAATCCCATCAAATCCAACCTATTCTGGTATATCTGCAGAGAAAATTCTTCACTGCACAAAGGGAAAAAAGCATCAACAGCCAAAGATTGGCATTCTGCAATGGAATTTAAGAAGAAAAAGGACCAGAAACATTAACACTCCTGGGTAAGAGATACCCAATAATTCAGTTAGGAAGGACTTCCCAAAAAAACATTCATCACAAATTTTCTAGTCCTGCAATATCCCTTTCTGTCCTTGGAATGAGGCATTCCCCAAAGACAGTTTCTCATTTTTAGTGCTCCCAAAAAGGCAAGTTATAGTTAAACAAATTTGACTTTCATCCCATTCTATGCTAAGTCTTAACAAAGAAACCAAAAAGATTCCCTACAAAAGAAAGACTGAAGCAACTCATACACCATGAAGCAAAACTTCAATTCTGGTGTAAATAAAAATGTACAAGCCCTGTGTGTCTTCAGGAGGGACTGCACAGTCTCAGTTTATCTCTTCCTCACTGAGATAATGGGACTGTAATTTTTGATTAGTTGGTGGTAAAATTAAAAAAGAGCTGACACTGAAAACCCTGCAAATCGTAAGTCACGTTCTTCTCTCCTTAATTACAGCGTTCTTCCAAAAATACAGCACGATTGTATTAAAAACACAATTTAAACACACAGACTTGAGAAAGCAAGTGAGGACAGCCCTCTAAACTGTGTGTTCTGTCCCAGGCAGGGGAGGAGCTGAGCTGAGGGCACTCACCGAGGGCTCTGGCCACAGCCAGGAAGGGGATCTGGTCGATGACGGTGCTGCGGCGCACGGGGCCGTTGTGGGTCAGCCGGGGCCTCTTCCACACCACGCGGTTCACACCGGATTTATTGATCACACTGAAAGCAGAAACGGCACGGCTTAGCAACAGTAAGGAGGAAGTTGGTGTCGAGGAGGCAAAATCAGTTAAATATGTAAATGTGGAGGTAATAATAACTCCCTCGGGGAAGTTCCTCAGCACGATTTTGAAACTCACGATAGCACTTTGATAGTTCCATATAAAGCCAAGGGGAAAAGTGAGAGATGAAGGGCAGAAAAAAATAAAAAGGTAATGAAGACCTGGAAGAAATTCTGGCTGGTTACAACATATGCAAGAGTGTCTTTTTAATCTGTCAGAGACAGAGCAGAACTGGGTTTGCCTCCCTCATTTGAGGACCATCAACATCAGCTCTCTCAGGTGTAAACTCCACACAGCTCCTCCCTCAGCCTGCTCCATCTCCTAAAGTTTGGCTGCACAGAGCAGCATGGCACAGTTGAAACTACAGAACAGAAAGGAGCAGCCTCCTGGAAGGATTTACTTAATGGAAGGAACACCAACAGGAGGCAGACACAAAAGAGGAATTGTCCCGGCTTGGTGTCTGCAGGAAGCAGGAGATGGGGAGAACAGCTCTGCATTTGCATGTGAACACCTGCTCTGAGGCACTGAGCACCGGTTTAGCTCTCCCAGATGGCACTGGAGGGTCAAAGGAGCTACAGAACAAACAACTGGGGCAGCTGTGTGAGGCAGGAAGAAAGAAGACCAAGTATGAACCGTCAAGGAATAAGAGCTAATGAAACCAGGAGCTGGCAAAGCTTGGTCCCAAACGAGTTAGGAACTGGATACTTGAAAGTTCCTTTCATCCAAGGAACAGCCATTGGTAATTAGAAACTGAGCAGCTCTGGAACAGCCTCAAGATTCCTCATGCTGAAGCCATTCAAGATGCACTTCCTGACACTTCAAAGGCCTTGAACAACAAGGGCATGTTCAGCTCTATCCAGAGCACAGCAAAGTCACAAACACCACATCCTAAAACTTGATCTCATCCACTTGTACAACTAATGACCACACAGAGCTCACTTCAGTCACTATTGGAAAGAAAACCTCATCCCACACTCAGACTGCTATTGGGAAAATAGGATTTTAATGGAAGATTCCTTCATGTTCTCTCATTAACTGTTCCCAGTTTGCTCTCATGAAAGACAAGGCATTCCCAAGCACAGCTGCACAGTTCCACCTCACTCCCACCACATGCCTCACAGCCAGCCTGGGAAAAACAGGAGGAGCACCAGTAAAAACAAAAAAAATAAAAAATTAACCATTCCTGTAGATACTAAGTTTCAGGGGCTGCATCTTTGAACCTTCAGACTTCCAATCTCTGAGAAACACCCTAGAAACCCTACAGCAAAACTGCAGGTTATCCCTCCTGCCAAACAGCCCCTGGTCACCTCCCTCCTGCCAGAGGCACAAATACCTGAAGGTTAATGGGCTGACAGGGCTCCCAGATGAACGATGTCAGCAGGAAAACCTTCAGTGATCCCTGCTCCGAGGAGGAAACCGTGCCCATCCATCTGCTGAGGCCCTGGGAGTTGTCTCCAAACATTTGTGCCACCTGACAGAGCCCTGCCTGTTCCTCCTCCCTTCCAGGGAACACACACCTAACCCCAGCTAGGATGTGCCAACATCTGCCAGCTCCTGCCAGGGAAGGAATGGCTCCTGGAAAGACAGGTGCTAAATTGTGGTGTTCAAACAGCAAAAGCAGGGTTTTGTTTCAAATCTGGGATTTTTCTCATGTTGCCCAAGCAGAAGCTTTGAGGAACCCCTTCAACAGCTGCCACTCTCATCTCAGGGACAAATCCTGAGAAATTAGAGTGTTGTGACAAACTGAATATTCCAGACCTCGTATCATTTTACCTGGGTGAAAAGGCAATTTGCCCAACCTGCAGGTTCCTCGGAATTTAAAGGAAAAATAGGCCAAAAATGGACATCTCTGCTTGCAAAAAATTGTTGGTGAACATTTAGAACTGTAACCACCCCTCAGCTGCGTGATCCACCAGGAAATCAAAATTCTGGATTTACCATAAACCACTAGCAAAAAACACAACCGTGTAACAATGGAGCCCTGTAATTATATTCCCAATAATCTGTAAGAAAAATTAAGAGGACAAAAAAGAAATAGCTGAGATTCAACCCTCCCATAACAAGCTCAAGCTTAGCTCAGTGAAAGCAAATAAACCTACCTTCCCCCAAGGCCTTCAATTCTCTCCCTTTCTTTGGGAAGCTCTGGCTTGTGGTCCTGTGTCACCTCCACAGCTCTCACAAAGTCATCCTTGGGGTCATCCTGGACCCCCAGCACCACTCCTGAGTCACCCACGTGGGCCACGTACATCTTGGAGCCACGGATGATCACCACGCTGGCCGTGGTCCCCGATGTGCTGGGCAGGCCTGTCATGGTCTTGGGCCACTCTGCTGCAAGGACAAACGAGGCACAACACAGACAAAAAGCAAAAGTTGAGTTCTGGAGAGCTGGGAATGTCTTCAAGGGCGTCTCAGAAGATTGTGGGATGTTACAACAACAGCCAGGCCCAGCCAGGTCCCCCCACTCCTTGAACATCCTTCCCAAACCTCAGCTTAAACTGACTTAAACTTAGCTTAAACAGGATCAAAGCATCACTGCAGGGTTCTAAAAACTGTCTCCTCTGGTTTGATATTCCAAGCATCACTAGAAGAACATGGAGGGAAGATGTGGTCCTTGGAGGCTGAACAGGCTCAATCAAGAGTTTCATTGAGATTTACTCTTCACTTCCCTGTCTGAAGTAGTAGAAATGTCCTAAATTCAGTTATTTTGTCTGGATATTTGATAGGCAATGAGGATTTGTGGACATTCCTGATCCCCTTGGAAGGAAGAAAAACTGCTATTTTATTTTCATAGGCTGAACAGCAACATTTTGTGCTGAATGACATCTCAAATGTTTTACTCACATTTCCCTGTGGAGAACTGAATAATTCAGACTATCTCGGTATGCTCTCCCTCAATTCTACAGGAGATATCCCTGGAATTCAAAGTAATAACACAACTATATCTGCTTAGGGAAATCTCCTTCCTCAACTGCTTTGCCTTCAAACCACTTCTATGAACTTGCTGTTACATCCAATCCAAATTTCTCTTTCACGCGTTTCCTATTTCTGTTTCTACACACACAAGTCCATCTTTCTCCCAAAAGTGCACAAATTGACTGAGACAACACCCCCGTGGAGCCAGGCCAGCCACACCATCCTCCTCCCCACCCCAGCACCCACCAAGAGCAGGCTCAGCTCCCAGTTATCAGTTGGTTCCAACTGTCAACAGCAACCTCATGTTTCTTCTTTGCTGCACCCACTCTCACGTCTTCAGACAAACTCCAAAGGGAGCCTCATCTCCTGTCACATTCTATCTCCTGCACTTCACAAGTCAGGCTCACACAGCACAACACAAAAACTCCACTGTGACACAAGCTGTTTGCAGGAAATACCCAGCTCAGGCTGCCAAAGCACTGCATTCTCTGCTTGTGCCTGTGGCACAACAAACACACGGCAAATAAATACACGAGGAAAGAAAAGGAAAACATAGTTACACCTTAAAATAGCTGTTTTCACAGAGGGTAGTCTTCTAAAGCTTTAAACAGAATCAAAAAAATGAGGAACTTAAGTTCTAGTGCTACTGAATGATGTTCAAGTGCCTGAGAGAAGAAGACATGGAAGAGAGCTGATGGAAAAGGAGAATTTGGAGAAGTAGAATTCACAGGCAGCGTGAAGATAAAAGTTGCATTTCCTCAGTGTGAGCTACCAAGACATCCAGCAAAATTGAAACATTTAAGTTCCAACAGTTCTAGCTTTGTGTTTTAAATACTAAAACACACTTTCTCCCTAGGAGCAGCTTTATTTCAAGAACACAAACATTCAATCAGCTTATTGGAAGTACTTTGTCTGGCAGTTTTAACTGTGGATATTAAATCTAACACATTCCAAATGGAAAGCAAACAAGGGAGGGAGCCAAGTGGTAATGAGGACTTCAACCATGCACTTAACAGAAAACAAGCTGCAACTAATGAGTTTCTGTCAGTGTAACAACCCCTGAACAGCAATAAAATGTATTAGAGAGTCAAATCAGTCTTTATGGGGATGGGGAGCAGAGAGAAGGAAATCACCCACTTGTGGGAAAAGGAATAATGCAGCAGTCTCAGATTTTAGGCTCCCAAAACCAGGAATTATCTGCCTGTCATCCAGAGCCTGCAGCTCCTGCCTTGCTCCTGTTCAGAGATAATTATTAGACACAGCCCAGCTCTCTCTGTAGAGATTGTGTCTCACCAGGAACCAGCAAAGTGTCAAAACTGCTGGGTCTTCTTCTGTGCTCAAGTATTAAAATCAAATCCATGGACCCAACTCCTCCATGGATCAGGAGCATCAACAGCACATCTTCCTAAAACATTTCTTCCCCCTCTACATGAAAACCACTGCCCTTCACACCCAGCTCTGTGACTTTGAACTCATAAACTCAACTCATTCGGCAGCTTCCAAAATGAACTCTTACTCCAGAAGACCTTTGGCATTCAGAGAATTTTATTACTACAGAACTAATGCCAAAAACGATCACCAGTGACAAATGGGCATTTTTCTGGTTTAATTTTTCTGGTACTGTCATGATCTGTGTGGTTTGTGTCTATCAGGGGATGGCTCCAGAATTCTAACAACCAAGAGAGAAGCCCAGTACAAGTTTCCCTTCCAACAGCCAACTGGAAGCAATAAAGACTCCATCCTCCACCCCAAAATTCCAAACCATTCTCCCCCACACTTCAAGATACCAACAAACCCAGTCTCCATTTCGTGTCCACAGTTGTCACCAACACACAGTTAAAAAGCTGCTTTACATGTGACCTGGAAAATTATTGCCTGTCACTAGAATTCACACTGGGACTCCATATCAGGATGAAGTTATAAACTAGATATAATGATGGGCTTGTCCCACAAAACTCGGGCTGTTAAGCACGTGCAGCAGGAATCAGGAGGAGCAAACAAGCTCTGGAGTTTACTAAACAGCCAACCTCCAAGTGCCATCAAAGGCTCCCAGTCAGAGCTGTGCTGTTTCTCACAACAATTTAAATTGCTTCCATAAACCCGGTGCTGTTTGCTAAACACCCATTACTAAACGGAGCTTCCTGCACTTTTCTCCTCCCTGCCCTCGGTGCTCACAGAGTTCCAGTGACAAATACCACACCAGGGACACTAGAGCCAGAAAACTGAACTCCTTATCTTCCCCCCTCCTCCATGCCATCTCCCCCAGTTCACACATTTTGCTCCTTATCACCCAGCCCTCAGCCCATGAGGCTGCACACCCCATTGCCAAGGCTGTGGTCAAGTTCTGGTGCTTCTAAAATTCACACCCTTCCCCTCTGCGCCCCCAAACTCACTGTTCCTTCCTCTGTTATCTCCTCAAGTATCTGACATTTGCACAACTTCTCTATTTTGCTATTCAAGAAAAAGGAAAATGAAACTCTTTTGAAACTACACTCCCTCCCCCAATCACTTCATTGAAAGCCCGGGGTGCTCCGAGTGCAATTCTTGCTTTTCAGGTTTCCCTCCCAAGCCCAACCGTCGCTGTCACGATTTTGGATCCAGTTTTCCCGTGTTCCACACCTCCCTTCACACGCTATACTCTGTTTTTGCTTTTTCTCTGAGGCTTCTGAATGCCTACTTGCATAAACAATACATACACATTCTATACGTTCCATATCGAGAACCACGCTCTAAGTCAGAACCTTCATCTCAAAGATCAAGTATAAAAAAGCCTTTCAGAAACTCGAACTGCAGCCTCACAAGACCTCGGTGAGAAGGATGAGTAGAGGAATGATGACTGTCACTTGTCTGGGCATGCTCCTCTCCTAAACACTGACTCATGTACGACCTCAACTTCTATGCTACTGCAATTAAGTAACTAATACGTACAAAACTACACAATGATGATATCTGTTTATGTCTATCTAAATCATTCTCAGGATGCTAAGCGTGTTTTCTGTTTTGTCAGGGACATTGCGTATTCCCCCATGCTTGTACATGAGCGAGTTATAAACCATAAACATTTCAATTCTCCCATCAGGACTCACAAAAGCACTCGGAAGCACCGTTAGGGAAAAAACGCCGTTCCCAGCCTACTGCAGTTAGTTAAAATTACTTGGTTTTTTTTCTTTTTCATGATGGAAGGAAAATCTAAGGGGGAGTTCAGTGAGATTAGCCAAGGAAACAAGATGAAGACCTTCCCAATGAATCGAATTTGGAAATCGACGCCTAACACCCTGAAAACAAACTGCAGCCCTACCACCGCACCATTCCCATCTACGTAACACAGCAGCGTGTCCTCACCCCGTGTTTACATCCCCCTTCTCCCAGCGTGCCCTCCAATTTTTCTCGTTTTCCCGAACCGCTGGGCTCAGCGGGCGGGATGCGCTCCCGCGCTCTGCCGCGATTCCCGGCGCGGGGACGGCAGCGATGGAGGGAGGAGGGCAGGAGGGAGGGAAACACTCACAATAGTGCGGGAGAGGGGGAGGAAAAGGCGGCCGGGAAGCGGAGCGGGGCCGGGCAGGGGAGCCCGCGGAGGGTCCGCGGCGGGCGCTGGGCACTTACGCAGCTTTTTCCACATGGCGCGGTGGCAGGCGATGAAACCTTTGCGCAGGGCCGCGCACACCTCGGCCGGCTCCGCCGAGCAGAAACCCTTCTGCTTCTTGATGAAGCCCCACAGGTTCTCCCGGGCGAACTGGGCCGCCTCCCGCCCGCCGTGCCCGTCGCACACGGCGAAGAAGGCGACGGAGCGGCGCGGCCGCCGCCCGGTGCCGGTACCGGGGGAATGCGCCCCGTCCTCGGCAGCCCGCGGGGTCCCTCCCCGCCTCCGCCCGCTCTCGGCCGGGGGCTCGGCCGCGCTGGGGCCTGCGGGCGCCGCTCCGCCTTTGTGCGCCCCGGCCGGCGGCGGCTCGGGCTCCACCACGATGTGGGTCACGTCCTCCATGTATTTCCTGCCGCCCTGGTCGGAGAACACGCTCACGCCGAGCGCGTACGGCCCCTCCATGGGGAGAAGGGGGAGGAAGCGGCTCCGCGCGGCGTTGCCCGCCGGCCGAGGGCTATTGCTGGAGGCGGCGGCAGCAGCAGCGGCGGCGGCGCTCGGGCATGTCCGCGGCGGCCCCGGGCCGCTCCCGCTCGCTGCGCCCGCCGGAACGGGAACGGGCCCGGGCCCGCCCAGCGCCCCCTGGCGGCCCCGCCGCGGCGGAAGGGGCGGCGGGCGCGGCCCGCGCTCCGCGGCGCCCCCTGCGGCCGGCGGGTGGGAGCGCAGCGGCGGAGCCCGGGCGGGACGGGACCCACCGGAACCGCTCCGGTCCTGTCGCTGTGCTTGTCCCGGCACAGACACCCCAACAATCCCAGCCCGGGCATCCCTGGAGCGCTGTCCCAACGCTCTGGCAGCCTCGGGGCCGTGCCCTCTCCCTGGGGAGTCCGAGCAGTGCCCAGCACTCTCCGGGGGAAGAGCCTTTCCCTGAGCTCCAAACCTGCCCTGACACAAACTCAGCCGCTCCCTCGGGTGCTGTCACTGCTCAGCAGGGATCGAGGCGTGCTGCTCCTCTCGCCCTCACGAGAAAGGTGTAGAGAGCCCTGAGTGTCCCCCGGGTCCTCCCCACCACACTCAGACCTCAGCACCGCAAGTACGATGCAGAACTGGAAGGACAAGATTCCCCCCGGCTCCAGGAACCCCCTGGTTGTTACTCAGACCCGCATCTTTCCCTGCTCCTTGCTCTCATCCCTATTTTCCCACTTGATTCCCACCAATGACCCCTCTGGAATTATGCATCCCTGCTCCGTTTTATGCTCACGACCATTTAAGAGGTTTCCTTCACGCTGGAGGGGTTTTGCGTTTCGTTTTTATAGCTGAAATTCCAGACATTGTTTTACTGCCAGCTCCCACAGCCCCTTCTCACTACAGCGAAAACCACCACGGAATTTTGCAAAAATACTTCCCTGGAGATAATTGTTTGGCTTAAAGACTGCAAAAGCCCTTTGGATTTCCTTCCATCAACCACATTAAAGTCAGCAGTATTTAAAAAATAAAAAAATATATCAACAAAGCTTTGGATTCTTGGAGGGAATTTGCAAACCTGTTACAGCCATTAATGAATTAATCCACACTAATCCAATCAGGTAATGGTCCCTTCCTATTTTACAGGTGTTTATACCCTCAGATCAATCACCAGATCATCAACCTCAATATAGAATTGCTTTAAAAATCTGATCATGAAGTTTCATAACAGTATTTTATATAAGTATGTTGGGCATTTCAACAGTGTGTAAATGAGACAAAGACTAATTTGAGCTTTATGCAATCCCAAACATCACAATGTATCACTCTTAATTAACCTAAAAACCATGGGCATGACACATCAATTGCCAGGCCTGCACTGCCACACATATTGCAGCACATTTTAAATTACAAAGTAACCAGAAAACAAACAAGCTGACTTAAAACTGTCAACAAAAAAAGAAAAAAAGGTACAAAATAACGTTGTCAGATCTGGGTCATCACAGGGACAGCTAAAAAGTCAAAAAAGTGCAACCTTCCTATTTCATAGCTGCATAAATGTAGCCAGAGGAGTATTCATTCAATATAGGCAATGCTTTCCTAAATAATTTTGAGTGGAAAATCACAAGCTACTCCAGGAACAGAACCACACAGACTGGCTCCTACCCCTACATTTTGCATAAACATACTTTAGGTAGTCTGGTAAAAATAAGGAAACAAAGGAAAAAAAAAAAAAAAACAGTTATGATGGAAGAAATTCCTTTTCAAACCCCAAGGTATGTCTGTCTTTTTATATCCAAGTATTGCTTTTTTATCCAAGTGAAAAAGTGCCTCATTTCTGTCAATACTTCTACAATCAAGACAATAGCCCATATAAATCATACCTACACTCACAAATGCAATGAAATTACAATACATTAAAGAGGGTTTTGCCTGCAACAAATGCACTCTCCAAACTGCTGTTGGAAAAGCAAAGTGCTTCAAGATTTACAGGGCACACAACCAGCAGATCCTGCAGCAACTCAAACCATATTTCCTCATTTTCTTCTGAAGTCCTTCAGCCCACAAAAAAAAAAAAAAAAAAAAAAACAACAAAAAAAACCCCTCTCAACTAAACCAGATCCTCACAGAAATAGGAACATATAAAAGTTGAAGATACAGGGAGAAAAATTTCTAATAAAGATGAAGTTTGATACAGGGAGAGAAAAACTCAGAATAAAGATGAAGCTTGACAGAAAGTACCACTGCCATTTCCAAAGCCCAGGACCCAAGGAACAGGCAATAACTGAAGGGCAATTTAGCAGTTTTTATGCACCCTTGATGCATTTATAAAAATGAGGAGTGCTTCTCTTGTTTTATGCTTAAAGGAAGCAAATGCTAGACAGAAGCTGCCCATGGTTCCTCAGTTATTTATTTCAAATGCAGAAGTCAGGTTAAACCACTCACAGTTAAAAGCTTTTTTTTTTACATAAGAATTAAATTAATTTCACATAAAAGCCAAAGACAATCAGATATTTACTTGACTTTAATGACAGCTTATCCTCATTTTGTCTAACAGCTGCTGAAATAAATCCACCTCAAAATGCTCTGGTTCAACTAACTTAAATCATTTCTCAAAATTAAAGGCCATGATTCCTTTTGTGTTGAAAAGTTCACTTTTTCTTTTAACTGTGGCTTAAAAAAAAAAGGATTAAACTAAATTAGTTACATTTTTTTTACAGCAGAATTCCTTCCCCTCAGCTGCATCAGACAATCAAAAGAAACAAGACAGGTACAATTTAATTCTTCCTAAATCCCCATCACAACGTGGTGCTGGCTGAGCAGCATTCTGCCCTCTCCTCCCTAGCAACTTTAAAGATACTCCAAGTTCTATTTTGCAAAAACTATGACTCATTTTGTCTGACAGATGAAATATATGTAATTATCAACACATGAAAATTCACATCAGTTGAATGTCAGATACAGAAGACCTCATCATTTAGGTACAAACTTATTAATTCTAGGACAGCAAAAAGCATCAGTGCTCACCTGGCTTTGGCAAACCCAGTCCTTAAAGCCTTTTTCACCTGAAAATCTCTACATTTAGGAACTCACCTTCATGTCTTAGTGCTTACAGACACCTCAGAATGTTTCTCATTCCTTCAGCCCCTAATTAAGCTTCATCAGCCCAGCTGACAGCACCCAAAGGTTATTACACCTCTTGCATAGCCCGTGTGAAATGTGCCAATCATCTCAGCAAGGGGCTCACATAAAGCATGAAAATCTCATGTGAAAGAAGAAACTAAAAATGAACTGAAAATGAACAATTTTTAAGGTTTTTCCCAGTCAGTGAAGAAAGGTGGGACCTGACCCCACGTGGAGTTAACACCCCTGGATCTGCTGGATAATGTGAATTTCTGCACTTGCCCTGAGGTCAGACCATCAGGGCACTGGTTTCACATCTCATTCAGAATGGGATCCTGAACTGCATGTATATGAAAAACAGAAATGAAAATGTATTTATCTGGGTTGCAGTAAACATGAAAGAAAAGGAGAAAAAAAAAAAAAACATTAAAAAAAAGATCTGACAAGTTCATGTGGATGCTCTGCATTTAGCTGTTGTTTTAGAGCAACAGTCTGTTATGTTGGCTCCTCTACAGTTTAATGATTTCCTGTTAAGAATTTAAAATTAGAAGCCTCCAACAACTTCCCCATAAACCATTTTCAAGGTTCCTTTAATATCCACATCAAGGAGATATAGTAGGTTCATATGTTATCCATGTCAGTTCGCTTCCTTCCCACTTCAAAATAAGCATATTGTGAGGAAATTCAGCAGGTTTTTATTGTTTTCTTAGAACCCTCTTTTCCACTAACTATACCCAGCTATAGTAATTAAAAAAATAAAGCTCTTCACATAAACAAGCTCAATATTTAACCCATGACAAAACAAGAACTGTTAGTCCAATCTGAAAATCATAAACTGTGCCAGATAATGATCCAGATCTTAATTTCCCATTGATGACTTAGCTCAAATTTCCAACTCCATCCGTGCTGAGCTTCCTCTTTGTTACCACATGAATTTTACAAATGTTTTTTTGCTCTTTGACAAGTACCTTACCTCTGAGGAAAGCATGCAAACAACATTCTCTCACTGGCAGCACATGAAACAGAGTCTGTGTTTTTCATCCCAGATTTCTAGGACTATATTCCTGGGGAAAAAAAAAAAAATTAGTACTTATTTATTTACAAAATCATTTGAGACAGGCATGTTACAGGCAGAGCATCTGCAGGTCTCCCCTCTCAGTTCCTCACTGGTTCAGTGAGAGGGTTCCCAAACACAAATCACCACTTCCCTGACAAAAATCACCTCCCAGATCCACCCACCAGAAATGCTCCTGATGTGAGCACTTCCTAATTGGTTTCAGCTACAAGTGAGTCAGGTGAAGCTGCAGGTGACTTAACCTGACCTGAGGACACAGCAGAAGAAAAAAAAGCAGCAGTAGAAAATTCTGTTGCTTCCTGCATGAGCTTTGATAGACATACAGCTCCTAATTTGGCTGAAATATAAATCTACCAGCACAACAGGGGAAAAAAAACATAATAAAAACCCCTATTTTCAGTTTGAAGCTCAGTTACAGATTCAAAACTTGTGAGATAAAGACAACACTGCCACTTTCTGCAGTAATTTTCAGACCAAGTAGACTCGTTGGTCATCCAGCTAAGGTTTCACATGCAGATTTGGAAAGGAACCATGAAAATAGTTTGGGTTGGGACCTTAAAACTCACCTCATTCCACCCCTACCATGGCAGGGACACCTCCCACCATCCCAGGCTGCTCCCAGCCCTGGGACACTTTAGGGATCCAGGGGCAGCCACAGCTTCTCTGGGCACCCTGTGCCAGGGCCTCACTGCCCTTCCAGGGAAGAATTTCTTCCTAAAATCAAATCAAAACCCACCCTCTGTCAGTGTGAAAGCCATTCCCTGTGCCCTGTGAAAAGAATCTCTGTTCCTTCAGGTGCTGGAAGGCTGAAGTTGGGTCACCCTGGAGCTTCTCTTTTCCAGGCTAAGCAATCCCAACTCTCAGTCTTTCATGGGAACAGCCTCTTCCAGCAGAGGGAACTTCAGCAATTCACTGGTGTCCAGAAATAGTAATTCAATATCAACATCTAGTTGGGATTTGGGTTTTTTTAAGGGTTTTGAGCTTTTTAGGGGGGCAGAATGTTACCAGGCTTCATCCCCACTCTCCTAAAATCACACAGCCACGTCTGCAGATGTAAAATCAAATCTCTTCCACACAGGGAGCTCTGACAACCCAGAGGCTGTTTGATCTCTGGGGGCACTTCGGTTTGTTTTTTTTTTTACCATAACCACTATTAGACTTTCTTTCTACATTTACCCCTTGTGAGCTTTGTCTGCATCCCCTTTCCCTACAACGACACCCAGATGTCCCACACTCCAGATTCTGTGCATGTCAGGGGCTCAGCTGCATCTTCAAAAGCTCAGCTTGCAGCAGCCAGACCCACTGAAGGCTTTTCCCCAAACAACATCCATCCCCACTCTGCTTTCAGGCACTGGCAGCATGTGTAAAAGTCCTTAAACTATTTCTCCACATTAAAAAAAAAAAAAAAAAAAAAGACAAAAGGAAAGAGAAAGATACCAACAAAGATAAGAATTTCCATCAGAAGCTCTGCCAACAAGCAATGGAGTCAGAAGGATTTTCCAACATCTGCAATGATTAATGAGTGATTGCATTAAAATAATTCACGGATGTGAAAAGCACATTATTGAATAGAGTTATTCTGTTAATAAGCCCCCAATACGGTTTAAGAGAAAAAAAAAAAAAGAATTAAACAAATGTTACTTTATTGAATAATTAGTTACTCCTTAATTATAATCTGCTATAAATCAGTTCTGCTGCTAAGTATGTTATTTTGATATTCATTTACTATCTCAATACATTGACTGAGGACTCCAACTGTATGTAACACCTTTAACAACAAAATACCTATTTATGAAAAAAGAGCACCAAGTTGTTAAATATATAAACATATCAAACCATGCAGTATTAATAAAAAACAAATTCTTGTATATTTAAATTCTATTCTACCTAGAGATTAAATTGCTTTTACCATGGAGATTATTTTTCAGGCTCCACCAAAATAAGTAAAAGACTGAATACACAACATACTCCAGAGAGGCTTGATACAACATTCTTCCTTCATAAATACATTTATTTCTTCTTCTGAATAGGCACACTCTGGTTTTGTCTACAAAAAATTGCCAGGCAGTAGAAAGTACAGCCTGGCTCATTTTTCAAAACATAGTAATTTATCAAGAAGATAAAATCCATTGCTATAATGTTCAAAAAGTGTATTTACCTTTACTTTTTTCTTAGAAAAATTATGACATATTTTATTTCAAAGCAAAATAAAAAACATCCTAAATTTAAAAAATATCCTTTTTGATACATAATCGATGCTTTTTCCTTCCTTAACAGACCTCCAACCTTCCCAAACCAGGCCTATCAAAGTAACTGAGCTAAATAGCCTCTACAGGGTTAATGGCCAACAGGAATCAGCTGTATTCCCTCAGGTGAAATAAATCCTCATCACTTCAGAAAATAAAAGAAAAATCTGAAGGCACCAATAGGAAAAGAAAGACCAAAAAAAAAAAAAGAAAAATAAAAAAAAAAGGACAAAACAATCTATGGTCTGTTTATGACACATTCCTCTCTTCCCACCCCATAACATTTCTTTCTGCAAGTAAAGGACAAAGAATAATGTTCTCTCACAAAAACAGGAGGAACAGCAACAACTTGGGTTTTAGAAATAATGTGCCCAAAGCAAAACAGCAGGAGCTCTGCCTCCTATAATTATTAAAATAAAAAAGAACAGTAGCAGTCCTACACGAGCTAAGAAAATACCAGCAATAGAAATTTCATACAATAATGAAATTTCTTTCATATTTATGATTATTATGTCCTGTAACAGCAAACTCTGGGTGCCCAAATAATGCTCACATGAGCTGCCAACACCCCTGGAGGTCATGGAAAGCCCAATATTAGCTGGGTGTTAGCACAGGTGAGCTGTAAATGATATTTACACTCTGTTTGAGAAGTTTGGGCTGGGTGGGGCTCAGGGTGTGAGGGTGATATTTGATATTTGATGCTCAGGCCCTAAAGATAAAGTCCCTGGGGATGGTGTGGGCTGTGAGGCCATGGTGGTCAATCCCACCTCACTCCTTTATGGGATTTATAGAATCCACAGGTTTGGGAGGAACTTTAAAGTTTATCTGTTCCGAGGTAGAGTCACCTGGAGCAGGAATGTGTCCAGGTGGGTTTGGGATGTCTCCAATGAGGGACATTCCACTCCCTCCCTGGGCTTTACCTCCTTCACAAAAAACTCTTCCTCGTGTTGGGGTGGAACTTCTCGTGTTTTAGTTCACGGCCACTTCTCCTCGTCCTGTCGCTGGGTATCAGCGGGGAGAGTCTGGCACCGTCCTGTGACACCTTTGAGAGGTTTATTGTGCGTTAACGAGATCCCGCCTCGCTCTTCTCCAGACTAACCAGGCCCAGCTACCGCCGTTTCCCCTCATCAGGGAGCTGCTCCAGACCCTCCATAAAAACCACACCCCACAAGGGCTTCAGTAGTGCTTCTCTCACAGTGCCCCGTTATCACTGCTGCCACTCGGGCAGGGGGATGAGAGCCATGGGGAGCGGCAGGGTGATGAGCGCCGCGGGGCGTGAGGAGGGCAGGGCTGTGGGATCCCCGTAAAGTAGAGCGAGCAGAAGTGCGGGAGCTCCGTGAGGTAGAGAGGTCAGGGCTGCGGGAGCTCCGCGGGGCGTGAGGCGGCCAAGGCTGCGGGGTGTGAGGCGGAGCGAGCAGGGCTGAGCTGCGGGAGACCCCCGGGGCGTGAGGCGGGCAGGGCATGGGAGCCCCGTGAGGCGGCCAAGGCTGCGGGGTGTGAGGCGCATCGGGCAGGGCATGGGAGCTCCGTGAGGCGGGCCGGGCTGCGGGAGCGCCCTGAGGCGGAGCTGGGAGGGCCGCGGTAGCCCCGTAAGGCGGGCAGGGCTGGGCTAGGCTGCGAGAGCCGCGGTAGCCCCGGGGCGCGAGGCGGAGCGGGCAGAGCGGCGGGAGCCCCGTGAGGCGGAGCGGGCGGGAGGCGGCGGGGCGGAGGGAGGGTGGGAGGGAGGGAGGGGAAGGCGGCTCCGCACAGCCAAGATGGCGGCGGTGGAGCTGGAGTGGGTGCCCGAGACGCTCTACAACACGGCCATCTCGGCCGTCGTGGACAGCTACGGGCGGGCGCGGCGCCGCGACATCCGCTCGCTGCCCGAGAACATCCAGTTCGACGTGTACTACAAGGTACGGCGGCGGCAGAGCGGGGCCGGGCCCGGCTGGGCCTGCGGGACGTGGAAGGAGAAGCGGCCCGGGCCTGGCCTGGTTGAGGGGTCTCGCCGGTGCTGGGCACGGCCTGAAGGGCGAGCCGGGGGCTCAGGGCCTGCGGGGCCGGAGGAGCGGCGGCTCCGGGCTCGGGCCGTGCCGGGGCCTTTGGCTGCCCCCGGGAGCCGCCCCGAGGCCGCGGTGAGGGGCTGGGATCCCCCGGGGGGGGACGCGGAGACAGGGCCCGGCCTTGGGGTCGCGGCGGGAAAGGGCTTCTCCCCACTGAGGAGCATTGCGGGCAGGATGAGGCCAAGCTGGCTGTGCTGGAAGGTGTTTTTTCCTTTTCCCTTTTTTTTTTTTTTTTTTTTTTTTTTGTATTAACGTATTGGACAAGGTGATGTCGGTGGTTGAGGGAGCACTTTGCCGTGGTCTAGCATAAATGATCTGGTAAGAGGCAGATGGAAAGAACTGACAGTTGTTTAATGCTGTAGTTTATTAGCATTAAATTATTCCTTGGTGAAAGGGCTGTTTCTCGTTCAGCTGCCCCTGGAATATACAGATTTGGTGTAAAAGGTGCACTGAGATGGTCCATTAATTTCTTATTGTCCACTAAACAGACGTTTCATTCATGTGCAGGAACAGCTGGAAATGAGCATTCATCAGGGAAGAAACAATGTCTTTAAAAACCACCACAAACCTAAGATTTTCCTCTGCCAGCGAATTTCTAAAAACTTAGGAGTTTTTAAATGAAATAATTCTTTAAACTAATCTTTATGAACCGAGGGTAATGACCCATCACATACATGGAGAGTAGGAGCATTTACTGGAGACAGGAAAATTGCTTCTCTAGCATTGAAATAGGCATGTGCATTTTCTGTGTCCTGGTTATTTCATGTCTGCCTTAGGTGCTGAGAAGGATGGAAACCCATTTTTATGACATGAGCATGCTCGCACATAATGATTTGATTGACACATCAGCTAAAGCCTAAAGATATGAAAATCACAATGTGGAAGAATATTTTGGGGGTTACTTTCAGCTATTAATTGGTATGACCATTGACAAATAAACTTCCTTGGCATTACTTGTTCTCATGTTTACTCAGGTGAGAGGATGGTGCTCTGTGGCTTTTAAAAGCATGAAACAAAACCTCCTTCTGATGATAGAAATATCCAAGGATGTGTTATTGCCAGCTGTTTAAAAACTCATCTGTAGGTGAGCTTAATAGATCACTGACTTTTCGTGCTTTTCTTAGCACTCTTGAGTGGTTGCTTTGAATCAGGTTCACGTGGAGTTGTTCCATGGTGAAGAGGATCCAGCAGCACATCTGATTTCTGAGGAGACTCTAGCACGTTTCTTCAGCTTGGGGACCTGGGTTTGTCATCTTGCTGGGCAGATGATAATAAAGGGGATAAGTGCCTATCCCCAGAACAGTGTTTGTGCTGTATGGACAGTGCAGCTGTTAATGACAGCGATTACATGGAATCACAGACTGCTTTGGGTTGGAAGGGACCTTTCTGCCCATCTCATCCCACCCTTGCCATGGGCAGGGACACCGTCCACTGTCCAGCCTGGCCTTGGGCACTGCCAGGGATCAGGGACACCCTGTGCCAGGGCCTCACCCACCTCAGGCATCTTTTTCTAATCTGAACCTGTTTTCTGTCAGTTTGAAGCCATTCCTCCTTGTTTTTCCTGTAATTTCTGTGTTTCACAACTGGAGTTTTTGAACTGTGTAAGGTGCACTGATATTCCTCTTACCAACTCACATCTATGGGATGTCCTGATACAGAATAAACCAAACTGGGCCATTCCTGCAGTGAGTGTTCTGTGACTGTAAGAGTAGCCTGGGCTTCCATGTCCTCAGTGTCATCTTTTCTGTGTAGAACAACCAGCTTGGATGGGGCCTGGAGTGATCTGGTCTAGAAAATGGCATCCCTGCCCTTGGCAGGGGTTGGAGCTACTTCAAGGTCCCTTCCCTCCCAAACCATGCTGTGATTCTCTGTGCACCTGTGGAACACGTGGTGACTGGTTCTTGAGTCTCTGTTTGGATGACAACAGCATCAAAAGTGTCATTCAGGGGTGGCTGAGGGAGGCGAGGCTGGGACAGCATCCCTCTCACAGTGTGTGTGATGCTTGCTTTGCTGTTTTGGTTCTGGGTAGTTATTTTGAATATCTGGTGGGTATTAAATCCCAGTTCATCATGGTGAGCCATATTCTATATGTTCTGACTGAGTTCCTTAAAGCAGAAGTAGAATTTCCAAAGCTATTAACAGTCTTTGGAGTAAGAGAGACTAGAAGACCTGTAAATATTTGTTTGGTTACATGGTGTTTATTGCTGCTGTGTTGGAGGGTGTCAATTATTTATTAGTATCCTGTAATACTTTCATTCTGTGATGATTAAAAGGAAAAAAAACACTTCCAATCTTTCACATTTAATTTATCTATGTATTAGTCTTGGTTTGTGGTACTTGAGAAACTGCCAGTGATTTTTGCAAAAAACAGAGGTGGTACCAGTTAGATTTTTATTTTGATCTAGGGATGTTATTTGTCTGTGGCCATACAGAAATGTTTTTATCAAATTTGTTGGTATGAACACTCAAACTTAACGTTTGCCAGGCTTGCCCAGGTTTACCAATGTGTCCAGGCAGATTCAGAAGCTGGAGGTGAGATAGAGCAGCAGGGACAGGCAATGTGCTGCTATTGAAAGGGAAGAAAATACCAGCAGTGTCTTGGTGTTGTTCCCCAGGGCACCCCCTAATCCAGTGTTTGGCTTTATTGTCATCACTTTATTTGCCACTCCTTAACGAATCCAATTTGTTTTAGCTCTACATCTCCCAGAATTGTGAACTTGTGGGACATGCCTTCTGCAGCTGAGTGGGGAATGGGTCTGGGGCAGCTGCACGATGTTCTTGTGGGTCCTGCTGCAAGGTGACAGGAACAGGCAGGTTCCTCACACTGAGCATATTTATCTTTCTGGGGCATTCTCAAACAGTGACTAAAGCTCAGAACAAGGCACTACCAAATAATCGTGATTGTGGTAAAAGAACAGCCCTGCTCTGCTTCAGCACGGTATCACTGCATATCTTTTTTTTCAAGCACTGTTTGACTTTTCCTTGCAACCATTAGAAAAATAAGAGGCAGAGCAGGATGCTTGTGAGGATATCCTGGAAATTTCCAAGCCTACATTTGAACTACAAAATATTTCAATGTCTTATTAATCACAGCTGTATTTTGGGGAGCTTAATAACTGGTATTGTTAGAAGTAACACCTGCCTCTGGTGGGGGGGAATAAAAATGTGCAAGCATATCATACTTTGTTTCCTTTGGGTGTTTGCCAGGTTTGTGTATATCCTGGTTGGGTTTCTTCCTAGTTAAACTAGTTAGGTTCTCTTGCCTGTTTTTTTTTGGGGGGGGAGGATGAGAGAGAGGGTGTGTGGGTTTTAGAAGCCAAAGGGAAAAAAAAGTGCTGGATCTCATGCAACTGAGATTCAGCAGATGAGCAAAATGCCAAAATTATATATTAAAAAGTAGTGACAGCTGGAATAAACTGCAAGTCAAAAAAAACCCCAACAAACCGAAAACAACCCAAATAACAAAAAAACCCAAAACCTGAAAAAAATCAACTTCTTATATTCTGTAGATCGTTGGGGTGAGGATAAGTTTTGAGGGAGAGTGTTTCTGTAAAGAATTAAGTTTGTTGGCAGAAGTCAGGTTTTGTACTCTCTAGTCAGTGTCTTGTACAGATTTCAGTTCTTTCCCTTTTGTGCCTCTGCTTTAGACTCTATTTTGCATAATTATCTCGTGGCTTTGGTTCTCAAGGTGCTTTGTTGCTTTAGTGTTCTCTGTGCAGGTGTTTGTTGCAGTCACACAGTGCCACCCTCATCTTGGACTTTTGTTGGTTAACAAGGAGCTTCATCCCATGTTCATTTTCCCTTTGGAATGTCTTTTCTGGATTGTGTGCTTCTCTTCCAATTGATTTTTCTTGAAAATGATTTGTTCTTGGAACATTTTCTAGTGAGATCATTAAGCACAGGAGCAGTTGGAGGTGACATTAATTTGGTTTCAGTTAATTTCAGGTATTCTTTGAACCAAAGAAAACGAACAAACAGGAATTTGCTGACTGTTGACAGCAAGCAGCAGAATGTCTGATGTCTGCATTGCAGCAGAGGTTGAGTTTACTGATGGAGAATCATTAGAAGCATCATTTCTGTCCATCAGACCTTAACAAGTTTGTCCCAAGGCTTTGTTCTCCGGGGATTTGATGGGAGTGAGGAGGATGAGCTGCCCCTGAAATGAAGTGTGGCTTTGCTGCTGCTTCAGTTCCGAGCTTCCCTGCCTGGGAAGAACAGCCAAGGTCACCAGCACAGGCTGAGGGAGCTGAGCATCCCAGAATCCCTGAGGGGCTTCTGCTGTGCCCCAGGCACTGAGCTCCCCTCCTCCCGCTGTGTTTGGGGTCAGCAATGAAATGTGTGATGGTTTCACACACGTGTGCGACCTCTCTGTCACCTGGCAGGAGCCGAGTGTGCTCTGAGTGCTGCTGGGCTTAAAGCAGATCCTTCTAGCACCTCTTCCAATTAAAGCCTCACAGTGAAGGAGAATCATTACCTCATGAGTTTTTGCCAGTTATTATTATTAACACATGCCTTATTTCTGTAGTCTAAATTTAGATGTGAACTGAACTGTCTTTTCTTGTTATGTCTCTACTGATTTGAAACTTCTTGTCTTCTGACTTGTGCTACACAGACTGCCTTTTTTTTTTTTTTTAACCTCTAACTCTGGGTTGTGTTTCCTCATCTGGTATCTCCCAACTTCCCTACCTTTTCAGTATCCTTGTTGAGTCTGAGACACCAGAACTCATCATAATTGAGATAATGAGGTCACATCATGAACAGAGGTGTTGAGCTCCTGCTGAACAATAATTCCAATTTCCACTTCATTTCCTCTGGGCTGATTGAGCTCCAAGCAGGCTGGGTTTTCCCAGTTCCTGAGGAGAATTGTGTGTGAGGCTCAGGCTTTGTATCCCTTGTGCTGGACTCTGTGGAACAGAGTGTGAGTCCAGAGAGCAGAGCAGGAGGGAACATTTGGGATGTGCAAGCACTGGGCCCTAAAAGCTGTCTCTGAATTCATACTCATTAAATAACATTGATTTTTTTTTTTTCTTGATTATTTATTTGATTGAGATCTGAGATCAGCCTGGTAGTTGGCATTATGCTTTCCAAGGAGAGCTGGAGTTTTGTTTTTTATGCCTGAAACATTATCCAGTAGAAGCAGTGCTTGTCCAGAGGGTTTGTAGATGATTTTGAAATTGATTTAAAAGCATGGAATGTACCTAAATTTCCAACTGTTTATTTTTGGTAATGAGTCATTTGTCAACAGATTGATTCCTGTTGACTCAGGAAAACTTTTTCCTTCCTTGTTGAGTGGGGAAGGAAGATGGTGGTTTCAGCCCAACTTTTTTCCCAAATTCTGCTCTTTGTTAGATACACTGTCCTTCCCCAGTCTGGCCTGGTACTCCATATTACATTATTAGGCATTACAAAACATGCTGAGGAGCTTCTTGGATTTCCTCTGTAATTCTTACTGAAATATCCATGTTTTTCAATTCTCTTCCAAACTGGAGCAACAGGAGCATATTTTTCAAATTGCGTCTTCTTCAGTTCCTCTTCTGGAGGATCCTTGTACAGCTGGCTGGAATTAATCCCCATCTGCTTTAAAAAATTATTTAAAAAATATATTTTTTTATTATGTTTAGAGAAGTTTGGGTTTTTTGGGTTTTGTCTACCCAGGGAGAGAAAGAAAAGAACTTTAATATAATTATGATATAATAAAGTTGCAAGTCAATGTCATTAATCTATTTAATTGGAGACACCACAATGTGCAGCTTTTGTAACACACCCACCTGGACATTCAATTGAACATTCAACCTTAGATCCTAACATCTAAGTTGTGGGTTTCTCACAGCTGTGCACAGCAGCTGGATTGGGTGTGTGTGTAATAATCCACCTGTATATTAAATTTATACCTGTCCTCAGTGCCACAACTCACGTGTGAGCTGAAGGAGTTGGGAGTCATCTTGCAGGCTTTGAGTCATTTTTCCATAGTTAAAGAAAAAAAAAAAATCCCTGGTGGGTTCCAAATAGGTCAGGCTGGTGTCTAAAAGCCAATTCTCTCTTCAGAACAGAACAGTTCTCTGGAAGTCCAAAGCTCTGTGTTCATGTCAGGACATGTTTTTCTTGACTCCAAGTTTTGTTTTGTTTTCGTATTATGTAGCAAGGCTGTGGTCAGGAATTCTGTCTTTCTGAAGCTTTAACAAGGAAATCATTTCTTCATTGCTCCCAACTGCTTCTCCATGAGTGTTACTGCATCTCCTGGAATTATTTCACAGTTTGATGTATACTCACTATTTCCATGTCAAATTTCGTTTGAAAATGTTGCTGTAACAGCCACAACAGTTCCAAGAGGCTTCCAGCTGAGTTAATTCCTCAAAATGTTTGCCAGTATGTCGAGGGAAGGGGTTACAGAGGTAGTAAAAGTCCCAAAAATGTTGTATTTCGAGTTAGAGCAGTGAAAAATCGCAGCTTGGACTTTGGGGCCTGAGCCAAACTTGACATGTGCCTGAAATTATTGATGTTCCAAATCTGAGGGTCCTGTGGGACCTTCCCCTCCCTCCCAGCCCACCAGGCCATTTACTCCTTGCCAGATCCAGAATCTCATGTAAGAGGGATTCTCTCCTTACAAGAAGTGTTTATGTAACCTCATAAATATATAAATTTTTAAAAGTCTTACTATGGTTAATTTTTGATAAACCAGGAATCTCTGGGATTTTGCAAGGTGATGGGAGGGAGTGATACTGTACTTGAGCATTGTGAAATGTGATGGTGTTTTTGGTTGCCTTAAATCCTTCTACAAATGCTTTGGGGATGTGTCTAAGCCTCCTCCACAAACGATCTCATCAATTATTGATGGAAGCCCACCTTCACTTAGGGCATGGAATACCAGGCAATTTAAACAGAATTTAAACAGCTTTTTTTTTTTTTTTTTTTTTACTGCAGAAAATACATTTCAGGTTTTATAGAACATTCACTATGAGACAGCTGTGCTGAAGGAATGAGAACATTTAACCATGACTGTAGCTTTTAAATACAGCAGACTGGCTGTTCCTTCAGTGCCAGAGAGAATCCAGCTCCAGCAGGAGCTCTGATCCCTTTGAAGTGCAGGGACACGCTGCTTTATCTGAGCAGTAACTTTGCATGCAAACTTGCTCTGTTTTTTTAAAAGACTTCCTTTTTTTTTTTTTTTTTTTTATGTTCCCCCAGCAAAATAGATAGTGAAAAGAAAAACATTCATTTCTGGCAATTGACATTATTAGGTCAAAATATTTTTGAAGATTTTTTTTTTTTTGTAGGTCGTGTTGTTAAAATAACAAATTTGCTGTGCTCTAGAGCCAGTGTCGTGTGCTTTTATAAGAGTTGACTAGAACTACATTTTTGGCTGGAGATGTTCTCATGTGCTGTGTTTGGAATATTAATTCACAGCTCCCAGTGTTTGTGGAGAAAAAGGTGAAGCAGGCACCAGATGCTTATCACTGGAAGCATTTTAAGGCATTATTAAAACTGGGAGGAATATTAATATTTCCATTGAAGCACTGCTGGTGGCAGGTGTGGAGTGATGCTTCCTTAGGTCATGTTCCCTCCTGTGCTCATCTGTGGGTCAGGGCCTTTAAAATAATGGGAATTAAGAGTTCACAATGGATTTCTCTGACATTTATTTGCACAGTCCCTTTGTACCTGTGTAAATCCATAGCATTTATAGCCTGATGGGACAGAATTTAACCATGCACTGCATGGACAGCTGCCCGTGGTTTATTGTGAGTAACTCAGCTGATAAATTTGCTTATCTACAGACACAAATCACTGTGGGTGTAAAACAAGCAATGCTTTTAATAAATGCATGACCAGACTCCAATTTTCCCATTTGTTGGTGGGGGAATCACCTGTGGAAGCCCAGGTGTCAGTGGGGACAGGGCTGGTGCCTGTCTGTACTGCTGGTTTTGGTGAATTCTTGCAGAACTTGTGGGTTTGGGTTTATTTATATCTGATATATTTGCATTGCTGCGCCCTGGATTATGTGTTGTTTAAACATGTCTTGAAAACATTTGATAGCAAATCTGTCAATTGTAGTTTTTGCTGACTTCAGTAGTTTCTTGATTTTTGTCTTGTATTTGTAGCTTTCATGAGGCAATGTTTTGGTGATGCAGGAGTGCACAAACACCCAGAAATGCATGCATAGATTAGGTGGCTTTAAGTTTATTTTTTTTATAGACCTCTCATAGCTCAGCTTTTAACACTGAGATTGTGCTCCTGAGGTGAAATCTTCTGATAAGGAACTTACTTTTTAGCCTGCTGAATTTCAATGCTTTAAATTCTAGATTTCATCATAAGCTCTCTGCTAGTAAACTGAATTTCCCAGAATAACTCAATCTTAATTTTCAAGATTAATTTACCTGATTTTTTTTTCAGCTTTACCAACAGGGCCGCTTGTGCCAGCTGGGTAGTGAATTTTGTGAACTAGAAGTTTTTGCAAAGGTGCTACGAGCTTTAGACAAAAGGTGAGTGTTTTAACAGATAATAATTCTCATTTCAACTCTTAATCTATCTAGGAAGAGATGTTAAAAAAGGCAAAATGAAGAAAAACAAATGATGCAAATCCCCCCCAGTTGCTCAACACAGAGAGATCGGTGCCCAGAGTCCCTGGGAGTGGCAGTCACAGCACCCATTTCCTGCTGATTGAGCAAATCCTGAGGGAAGCTGATAGGATTGCCCCAGTTTGAGGAGTTTTCCTGTCATGAAATTGATAAATTTCTGGCGTTACAGAATTTGACTGTTTTGGCTCTCAGGTTCTTTGTAACCGGGATGAGCTTGGAGTCTTGAGCCCGCGGTGCCCATGGCTGTGTGATGTTAATGGAGCCATCGCTGCTCGTTTGTCTGCGAGTGCTGGGGCAGGGGGGATCTGGGGCCTCTCCCTGCCGAGTTTGAGCTGGAAACGGTTTCCAGTTCTAATCCTGTGTGGGCAGCCTGTGTTTGCCTTCCAGCACAGGGTGCCCCTGCAGAGAACTTTGTGTGCCCTGGCTTTGTGTTGGATCCCCCGGCACCTGGGATCCATCAGCTCATCCTCACGGTGGGGCCTGGACTCATCTGCTTCGGGTTTGAGGGAGCTTGGGCTTCATTTCTGTCCTTGGAATTCATGAGAACCAACTGACTGCCTTCAAACCTCCGTGTGTAACCACATTCTGTTCTCTTTGTTGCAGACATCTGCTCCATCACTGTTTCCAGGCTCTGATGGACCATGGGGTCAAGGTTGCTTCTGTCCTGGCCTATTCCTTCAGCAGACGGTGCTCCTACATTGCAGAGTCAGATGCTGCTGTGAAAGAAAAAGCAATCCAGATTGGCTTTGTTTTAGGTAACTGCTACTCATGGGCTCTTTGCTTTCTCTCTTGCAAGCTTCAGTTAATCTAACATTTTTTTCTTTTTAAAGAACTGTCCGTTCTGAAATGGAATTTTGAGAAAGCTACTTGGTGTCTTAAAGAAATATATTGGATTATAATAGCTAAGAATGTATAAACTTTTTAGTTCAAATAGTTTAGGTTGAAATTGGTTTGTAGATGTGATGATGTATTTGCATGATTTTAGTGTAGGTAAGTTTTGGGGTTTTTTTGACAGAAATCTGTAGGGAAACTCTGTAATATCAAAAATCCATCCTAAACCAAAGTATTATTTCTGTCAGCTGTAGGAGAATTCTCCTCTTACATTTCATCCTTTCCAGTCAGGAGGGTTTGACCTTGACAGGATTTCTGTCTGTAGAAGCAGGTCTGACATAAGCGATCATCTTGCAAGACCTGAGCAAACCCTTTTTCTCTTGAAAATGTTTTGCTCTTCAAATTGCTGTTTGTTGCTGATTTTTGCAGGGGGGTTCCTGTCAGATGCAGGCTGGTACAGTGATGCTGAGAAGGTTTTCCTTTCCTGCCTTCAGCTGTGCACCCTCCACGATGAAATCCTTCACTGGTTCCGTGCTGTGGAGTGTTGTGTGAGGTGAGCTCACCTTCAATTCCTGGGAAACCTTGGAGCCATCCAGCTCCAGATGCTCCTTTGGTGTTCTGCTGCACCAAAACACTTTCCTGGCTGGAGCTGAAGATCAGGAGGTGCTTGTTTTACACTAATCCCTGGATTTTCAGCTTCTAAGTTGGCAGCACAGTACAATGGATTAAAAAACCCAGTGTTTTGCTGTCCTGTGTGATCTCTCATGGGTAACACTGCTGGATAAGAGTGGTCCAGCAGTTCTTGTTTTCTCGAGGATTTTTGCATATGAAAGAATGTTCTGTGCTGCACTTTACTGAAGTTCTATGTACTACAAAGAGAATTTGGCAAATCCAAATGCAAACAAAAATAGATATAGTTGAGCAGAAATTAAGGCCAAACTTACCTTTCCTGATCCCAGATGCAGCAAAAGAACTTGCTCCATGCTGAGTGCTTAGCTCTGGGTCTGGATGTCCAATTCTTGCGGGCACTTCCAGCCACAGCTGAAAACATTTAGAAAAGGTGTTTTGTTGGTTTTTTGGGTTTTTTTTGCTGTTATAGTTTTGAAGCTGCCTTGTTTTCCTCAGGGCCTGCAGGGGTTCACATTTCATTGGCAGAGGTCTCTGTTGCTCTTCCCCCTGTGTGTCGAGGTGTGATGAACTGCAGGCAGGAGCTGGCTGGGTTTTGTTGCTCTCACCATGACCAGCCTGGTTTTGCACATTCCAGATGTGCCCATGGGCACCTGGAGGCTGCTGGGCAGAGTTAAAGTAGAATTTTTTTAAATTTTTTTTTTTTAGCTGCTGTAACAAAGAACAAAGCATGTGCTGTATTTATCTGAATATAGAGCAAAACTTGTTTGGAAAGCTGCTCCAAAAAAAGCCCTGCATCTTGTTTATGGCTGGGCAAACACGAAGAGTAAAGAGGCTTTGCCAAGAGCTGCTGATGTCCTGTGCCAGCCCCAGGGCCATGGCAACACTGCTCTGCCTGGTTCTGCTGGCTGCCATTCCAGAAATGGTGCCAGGAGCCTGGGCACACGTATCCAGCTTCCTAGAACTGGGGACTGATGGATACAGAGCCACAGTTACTGCTTGGTCCTTTGCCTTCTAATTAATCTAAAAAAAGTTTTCTCGTTGTATCAAGCTCTTTGGCGAGCTGGAGAAGTTGCTTAAAAATAACTCTGTCACCTTCTCCAAATAGAAATGAAAAGAAAGGAAAGAAAGGCAGGGGGGAAAAAGGGAACTGTCTCTGCTGGGCAATAGTGTGGAAAGGAGATTTTTATTCTGTGCTAGAAGAAAGCGTCCTGTGTTAGAATGAGCCCTTCTGACCTGGGCTGTTGGCTCTGTTTGGTAGAGACATCCATTGTTCCCCGGGGAGCTCTGCTGGGACATCACCCTCTGGGCAGCAGGGGGAGTGGGAATTGTTCTGGCATCTCCCAAACACTCAGCATCGTTGGTTTGGGGTTGTATCAACCTGAAAGAACGTCAACACTTTGAGAAGGGCTAAATCTGTAAAATCTAAACACCTTTATGTGGCAGAGTGCAGTTGTTATACTCAGTTTACTGCTTTTCAGCTTGAGAATAAACTTAGTGTTGCTACCACCTGATCCTCACTGCTGGAGGCTCTTGCACTGGAGTTGGGGGAGTTTTAAAGAAACAAAATTCAAGTCTGTCTTGTGAAAGTACCACACTTTTAAAAAGTGCTTGCTCTAAAGCTAATAAATCAAATGTCTGGAAGTTGAATTAATGAATTGCAATATTAATAGAACGGTTTTTAAAAGTGTGAAGTTTTGTGTTATTTAAGCTCAGCTGGGTGTTTCCTTGTCCTGGCAGCAGTAAATTCTGTGGAGAAGCTGGGAAGGTGTGAGGTTTCTCTGAGCTTCCCTGCTTTCCTGGGAGTGTGGTGCTCCTTTTGGTTTGCCTGCTGTCATTATTCTGTGTTAAACAATAAGGTACAAATGCATCACACAAATACGTGGTTCTCCCACTTCATTGTTGCACATTTGGCTGATTCTTGGGTTGTTTTCTTCTGGTGGTTTTAGACTTCCTAAGCTGCTCTGAGAGGCTGAGTTTGTTGGGGGAGGTTAGTCCCCAAAAGCTGTTATTGCAGACATCAAAGGAGGTTCAGAGCCATTAGCATAAACGTCCCGAGGCCTTTTCTCTTCCTCTTGGCTTTATCTCCTAAGATTCCTGTGGATTAATAAAGGATTTTTTGCCACTCAGAACTGGATCACATAAACTCTGCTTATCCTAGAGGATTGGCTTAGGTTTAGCTTGGTTTTTGGGGAGATTTCTTTGTTTCTAGACACTATCACTGAAGCATCCAGACACTGGATATGATGTTTCCCAGGAGCTTATCTAAATTGCAGTGCTATCCCCACTGGCTTATTCCATTACATGGGATTTGGGCTCCGTGATTTTGATGTTGCAGAGCAGCTCCCAACTGAATGGTGTCGGCAAAATGTTTTTTTTTTTTTCTCTTTAGGAAAACTGTTTACTTAATTCTTCTGTCGTTTCTTTATAACGCCTGTCTCTTATTGCTGGAATGTTCCTGTGACCAGGCACACAGTGCACTTGTAAATGGTGTTTGGTTCTGAGGCTTTATTTAAGGAAAAATGTGGGTGTTGCTTTTTGCTGTCTGTTGTTGAGCCACGGTGCTGTTTCCCACTGGAGAGCTGGAGTTTTTGTAGCTTTTGCAGAGTTTTGAAGGGCTTTGCTTTTGATGTTCTCTTTGTGCAGCAAATGCTCATCTGTTGTGTGCTTGCCTTCACGCCCTGCTTAGGAAAACAGGGACTTTATTTCCTTTCTTTTTACTGTTTGAGTTTGGTGATGCATTTGGGTGTGAAACAGAAGGGCAGCATTGGACAGGCTGGGTTTTTAGGATGAACTGAGGAGAATGACTGCAGTAGCTTCAATTTCTACTTAGAGCAAGTGGAAACAGGTTTAGAAAAGAAACTGAGCAAAAACTTCACTCTTCACTCCTTCCCCTTTAACAATTGATTGTCAGATTTATCCTAATCTATCATATCAGGACTAGAATGCTGTTCCTGTGCATTAACCCACATAGTCAGAGCTGGAGCCTCTTTGCAATGCAGCTTCACATTCTGCTTCCCTTCCCTCTGTGCAGTTCTCTCCCTGTGCTGTTGCCCTGATTTCCCAAGCCTTGCCTGGTGTTCTCAGTCTGTTACTCACTGTCTAATGACACATTTCCAGCAGGGACAGGGGAGGTTAATTCACCAAAATTCCATGTCTGCTCCCTGGCAGGTGTTTGCCATGGAGGAGGAGCAGCTGCCCTGGCTGGGAATCCAGCTCTGCCCTTGAGGCTTGGAATATCAAAACACATCCATTGTAAATTCACCTGATGAAAGCCAGTGAGCATCAGCCTGCACTAATACACAAATTCTTTTATTTGTAATAAGTGCCACAAGCTGGAACTGTTACTTCTCTGGAGGAACAGGAGTAGGTTTCACCAGTGCTGGGTGTTACTGGCTGTGTTTGGGTGTTGATCCTTCAGATGGGAAGGCAGCAGGGTAGGAGAGGGAAGAGCAGGGGGTGTTTGAGTTGTGGTCAATAAAATGGTCTGTCCTGGGGGAGCTGGATCTCGTGTGGAATGGATGTGACTAAATCTTATGTGAAGACCTCCCCCAAGCCCCAAAGCACAAAAATGCCCACTTGGAGCTACTCAGAGTTTTTGGGAGGAAAGTGTAGGGATGCAGGAAAATGAGCTGTGTTGTACTTACTGGGGCTGATTGAGGTTCCACCCTTTGGGAAGGGATTTCAGACTCTGTCGGGCAGGGCTTTGGGAGAGAAATTGCACCAGCATTGGGAAGAATGGACTTTATAGAAAATAACACACAGAGGCAGCACACCAGAATGGTTCAATGCAGAATTGTATTAATAGGTAAAATCCTGTGACATCTCCAGCAGGAGAAATTCCTGCCCTGTGCCCAGGCAGGGCTCCAGCCCTGAGTGTGCCCCAGGAGCTCCCTGGTGCTGCTGCAGGCAGAGGCTCCTCCAGCTCCCTCAGCAGCTCTCTCTGCATCCCCCAAGGTTGCTGCACGTTCGGAATGGTAACTGCAAGTACCACCTGGGAGAGGAGACCTTCAAGCTGGCCCAGTCGTACATGGACAAGCTGGCCAAGCACGGGCAGCAGGCCAACAAGGCAGCGCTGTACGGCGAGCTCTGCGCGCTGCTCTTCGCCAAGAGCCACTACGACGAGGTGAGCCAGGCTGGGGCCTCTCCTGGCACTGCCACCCCCTGCACGGGCCTCAGCACTCCTGCTGCTGCTCTCCTGGGGTCTGTGTGCCACTGCCACAGCAAGAATTCGTTCATCTGCTGCTGTTTGCATGTCGTGGTCTCTTCACAGCACTTGGACCAATGTAACATGGATAACTTTGCCCATATGTGTTGGCCACCTGTTAATGAAATATTATGAAAGGTTATTTTAATAATTGAAAATGAATAGCAGAACAGTCTTTGCACCTGTTTGTAAAACAGTCTGAAGTGTAACTACTCCATAAACTGATTTTCCTTTAACCCCTGCACAATGGGAATTGTGAGAATTGCTTAAAGATTATAAAATACCTCTTCTATCCTAAAAGTCACTGTAATATTCTAAACCTTAGATTAATATAGAATACTTACATATTCACTGTTAACCTTAAAAGTGTTTTTTAAGTCTGTCTTTTAAGACATAACTGGACAATTCATTACACATAAGCAATCAAACTGTGTATTTTAAATTTTGGAATGTAAATAACCAGCTTTTCAGAGGCAGGTAATATTTTTTTCTTAATGTTCCAATGTTGTGAAGTTCCAGCTTCATTGTGCTGGTGCCTCTCTGTCCCACAGGCCTATAAGTGGTGCATAGAAGCCATGAAGGAGATCACAGTTGGGCTGCCTGTAAAAGTTGTGGTGGATGTGCTACGACAAGCATCAAAGGTGAATCTAAAATCTCCCCCTTGCTTTGGGTACCAAATCACTGCCAGGAATGGCTGAGGAGAGGCTGTTACCTCCAGAATTCTCCTCAGGGGCCCTGAGGGTTGTTGTTTGTGTTTGTCCTAGAGTGGATGGGAGTTTTGTTTCTATTTGTGTCTCTCTGAAACTGAGTTAGAGCTGCACAAGTGACCATTGTGACAATGTTACCCTTCCCTGGAAGGGCTCTGGTCCCTCTTGGATCTGGACTGGTACAGCAAACCCTTCAGTCAGGCAGGATAAAATAAGTTTAGTAATGCTGTGCTCCTTTTCTTAAATAACCAATAAGTCCTTTAATAGCCACAATGGTATTTTGAAATTAAAAACCACAGTGAGAGTGGCAGAGTCTGGAGCTGTGAGTGCTCACGTGCTTCCCTTCCCTGCCCAGGCCTGTGTGGTGAAACGGGAGTTCAAGAAGGCTGAGCAGCTCATAAAGCACGCTGTGTACCTTGCCAGGTAAGGCCCATTCCAGAAAAAAAAACCTTCTAAAATTGTGCTCAGCTCGCCCCAGTTTGTAACAGGAGTGTGTTTGTGCAGGGAACATTTTGGAGCCAAGCACCCCAAATACTCTGACACACTACTAGACTATGGATTTTACCTGCTCAACGTAGACAATATCTGCCAATCTGTTGCCATCTATCAGGTAGGCAGCAGGACTTGTTTCTCTTGATGTTTTTCATCTCTCAGATGTTGTAGTTAATTCATGGAGATAGAGAATAGTTGATTTAATTACTGCAATCATGAAGTTTAAAAAAAACCCTGAACACCGCCAGCTATGGGGTTTTGCTTTCTTTGTCTTCCTCTGACTCATGTCTTTCATATAATTAGTGTCTCATATGTAGAGAATTTCAGAGCCAGTAGATTGATCATGGAGATGAATTTGGGGTTTTTTTTTCTGTGTTAACTGATGAAATTGTATTTTTGGAACCCTTGCAGACAGCGCTCGATATCCGGCAGTCGGTATTTGGAGGTAAAAACATCCACGTAGCTACAGCTCATGAAGACCTGGCCTATTCCTCGTATGTTCACCAGTACAGCTCTGGGAAATTTGACAATGCACTGTGAGTACAACACACAGCAGCACAGTTACTGCTGTAAATGAAGAAAAATGCTCATTGCATTCACATTTCTAATTTTTTTATCAGTCAACTGCTGGTGTACATAAACGTATCCTGAATTTTTTATTTCGACTCTCTCAGATTCCATGCTGAACGTGCTATTGGCATTATCACTCACATTCTCCCAGAAGACCATCTCCTTTTGGCCTCTTCAAAGAGAGTTAAAGGTAGTTCCCTTTATTTGCATAATTTGAATGTGTTCATCTGGTCCCTCCCAGGCAATGTAGCTTGAGTTGTCTTTTTCAGTGGAGATGTTTGTAGTCCTTTTTGTTTATACTTGTAAAATACCAAAAAAAAAAAACCCAAAACAACTTAGCTAGATGAGCTGGAGTGGGGGGATGAAATGACAGAATATAAACAAGTGTTGGGAGCTTGACACAGCATTGTGGAAGCAGTTTGTGACAGGCACAAAGCCTGGTGAGCTGTGTCCCCACGGCTGGGTGTGGGCACAGTAACAGTTCCTGTCTCCTGCCCCCAGCACTTATCCTGGAGGAGATTGCCATAGACTGTCACAACAAGGAGACAGAGCAGAGGCTGCTCCAGGAGGCTCATGACCTGCACCTCTCCTCGCTCCAGTTGGCTAAAAAAGCCTTTGGGGAGTTCAACGTGCAGACAGCCAAACACTACGGCAACCTGGGCAGACTGTATCAGTCCATGAGGAAGTTCAAGGTAAGGCTTTACTCCTGACCTAAAATCTGCAAGGCAGCTGAAATCTCACTGCAAATGAGGGCTTTCAGTGTTCCACAATCCAAGTGGAACAAGTTGGTAGTTCTGTGCTTGGAGAACTTGTGCTTTATCATTCACCCCAAAAGCTTTGTGCAAATATAATGCATGGAGATGGATGATGCCCCCAGAGGGTGACAGCTTGGTGCTGCTGATACACTCAGCTGAAGAATTTGGAGAACTTGGTTTATGTTTGGCTTTGTTACTTTTTGCCTGCTACAAAATGCTACTGTTTGAGCTGCTACATAGTTAAGTTTCTTTAAACTGACTTTCCCTTCTTTTTCTGGTGTGGTGGATGGTTACCTGACTGACCTATGTGAATCTGGCCCTGACAGGAAGCAGAGGAAATGCACATCAAGGCCATCCAGATCAAGGAGCAGCTCCTAGGGCAGGAGGATTATGAAGTCGCCCTCTCCGTGGGCCACCTCGCCTCCCTCTACAACTATGACATGAACCAGTATGAAAATGCTGAAAAGCTTTATCTGAGATCCATAGCAATTGGTAAGTGGCTGCAGCAAACTTCAGTTGAAGTTTTTAGAAAATAATTTGGCTGTTAGTCTCTAGACAGCATTCTATGGCTAGAACATGAGTGGAGAACGTAGGCAAATTTTGTTGGTAACAATAACCTGAGAGCTCAGATGCAGCCCATGGATACTTTACCTCTCAATTTGGTTCTTTTTTTTTTTCTCTTGGGTTTCTTTAGGAAAGAAGCTTTTTGGTGAAGGATACAGTGGACTTGAATACGATTACAGAGGTCTCATTAAACTGTACAATTCCATTGGCAATTATGAGAAGGTGTTTGAGTACCACAACATTTTGGCCAATTGGAACCGGTTGCGGGACCGGCAGTTCTCGGTCACGGATGCGCTGGAGGACGTCAGCACCAGCCCCCAGTCCACGGAAGAAGTGGTCCAGTCTTTTCTGATGTCTCAGAACCTCGATGGACAGAGCAGCTAAGAACTTGGTCAATTATAACCAGTTAAGGTTTTTTCCCCCAGGTTACAGGGGGAAAAGTCATACTGTGAAATCTAAACCATGTAGTTCTCTGGGGGCTGGAATTTGCATTGAAACACTGGTCCAGTCTACTGAAGAGTGCCCATACGGATGAATGTGTGTTAAATTCCTCTCAGCATGTGTATGGCATGTTTAGTTCGGCTCACATTTTTAACTTGGTATTCCCCAAAAAAAAAACAAAACCCCTTCTTTCTCTCTTCTTTCAAAAGAAGCTACTTTGCAGAAAGTCTGCAAGAAAACATTAAATAAAACTGTTTGAGTTCAAAAGAGTTGCATTCTTATTACGGATGGAAGGTTTCATCGAGAGCTTTCTGCTGAATCAGAGAGAACAAAAGCTGTACTCTGAGGAGCTGTAGGAGAAAGGTCTTGCTGCTGTATCACTGTAGCAAAGCTCATGGTAAATAGCCAGCAAAGGGAGGATGTGCTGGCCTTGGCTGCTGCCTTACCAAGAGAAGTGGCAAAGACCCACTCTGGAGAGCACCATCCCCTCGTTGAGTGCCACCTGTGCTGTTGTGGATGCCCTGAACTGGACCAGTGCAGATCCCATAGACCAGCAACCACAGTGTCCTCAGTGCCACCACCAGTGCTCCCCCTGAGCAGGACCAGGACACCAGAGTGGACCAGCCTGCTAGAAACCGGTTTTGGACCAGTGGCTTTAATTTAATATTTCTGCCCCTGCATTCACTTTGACAGTAGAACTCTCTCATTTAGGTGTCTGATCAGTGCAAATGATATCCATGTGGTAGATCCAGAGCTAGGAAGTGAATTGATGGTTTGTCTGTACCCAGTGAGCTTCTGCAGAGATTCCTGGCAGTGCCACAGCTCCACATGCTCCACTCTGCTGCAGCCACTCCTCCTTTCCTGTCCCGTGGGCTCTTGCTCTGCTAACGGAGGCCATACCTTGTTTATACCAGTGAAGAGTTTTGTATTCCAATCCAGTTCCATTTTCTGTTTCTGGAGAACATAACTTACTGTACAGTTCACAGGGGTCAGTGGAAAATGCCAAAAAGCACAACAGGTTTTTTTTTTTTGTGATGCTTCATTTCTACATTAAACAAGAGTACAAACCAGAAACGATTCCTTACGTTAATTTACGAAGCAGAGCTCAGCTGTACAGACCCTCTGAGAATGCCTCTCTCACTAGCTTGTCTTAATTCTTCTTCTGTTGGGGGCTGTGTGGTTGTGTGGGTTTGGGTGTTGTTTTGGGGTTTGTTTTATTCCTGATATTTGAAAGTCTGTGTAACACAAACTAGAACTGACTCGCTGCTGTTACCTCAGCTCTGCCAGCAGTGCCCTGGCTCTGGGATTCTGTGGGTTCTGTCCCTTCGGGGGTTTCTCTGCCCCTCTTTTCAGGGTTTGTACCTTGGCCAGTCACAGCCAGGGCTCAGCTGGCTCTTCCCACAGGACTGGATGTTCTGTTTGGGGTCTGTTTTTTTGTTGGTTTATGAGGTTTGTGGCAGGGAAAGGTGTTGGATGATCTTCAGGGAAGAAATAGAGGTTTTGGACATGACTTGGAGCTTAATGGCTCTTCTAAGAAGTGAAATTTTACAGGCCAATAGTTCATATCTTGGTGCCTTCAAGTGTTTTTTTAGGGGGGGAAAGGCTGAGTAATATCAACTTTAAAATGCAATGTGACATAATTAGTGAATGCAGATAAATGATTGCATACTTAGAATATCTTCACTGAGGTGAAAAGAAGTTATTTGCATAAAACCCCCTGTGGTATTAGGACTTAACTGCAGTGTGTCTGCAACAGCTGCTCAGTGCAAATCCAACTCAGTTATGTGTGGATTTAAAATGTGATTTATTTATAGCAGTTTTTGTTTATGACTGTGTAGGAGCTACAGACAAATTCAGCTATACAAGGCAAAACCTTCTTCTCCCTGAATGCCCAAGGCACTGACAAGTGATAGAGTTCTTAAGTCCTGTTAAAAGTTATTTAAAGTTAAACGAAGTATGTAACAGTGTCAGAACTTGGGCAGGAAAGTGGCTGAGAGCTGTCCTAAAGAGCCTGAGTGATTGTGTCCTGCAGAGGTGTTAGAGCTCCCAGCTGGACACGTGAGTTTACACTGACATGGGCTGGAGATCATTTATCCACTCAGTGTTCCCAGTCTTGGCTCTGCAGCTTTTGGCTAAGGAATCCCCGAGCTCTGGGCTTGTGTTGGTGCTGAGGAGCATTGTTAGACTGACAGCAGTCAGGGGCCTGCATGAGCCACTCACTGCTCTTGCTCCAGCCCTGTTTGTGTCCCCGTTTGGGTCAGGGCAGCCTGGGGGAGCTGTGCTTCCAGACGTGTCCCTGCAGTTTGTTGGTGGTTTCAGTCTCAGCTCTGCTGGCTGCTCCTCTTTGTCCTTTCCCAAAGCTGCCTCAGCTCTGTTCATTAGCTGGGCTGGAGGGAAGGAAGGTCCTAAAGCTCCCTGGGAATCCCTTTGCTAGAGGAACTTGGCCAAGGGCTCTTGTGCTGATCCTTGAGGGCTCCAGCGCGTTCCTCTTGTGCCTGCAGGGACTCCTGGCTGGGGCTGAGCTCCTGCAGCTCCATCGTGCCAGGGCAGGGCCCTTTGCAGCAGAGTGGCTGTGGCTGATTGCTGCCACTGCTGCAGCCTGGGGGGGGCCAGGATGATGCTGCAGCTGCAGGGACAGCGCTGCTGCCCCTGCACAGGACCTGCACTGGTGGCTGGGACTGCACAGAGCTGGCCCCGTGGGGGTTTGGTTCTGTGTCTCCCAAATGGAGCTGTTTTGGAAAGTTCTGTGTTGGCACCTGGAGCCTGTTTGGGATGTTGTGCTGCTGTTTCTGTTGCTCTCTCTGCTCTGCAGTTTGCTTGATGCTTTTTGAGGAGTGGGAAGCTGCTGGGATGGTGCCAGAGGCAGGTAAAGGACTCGTTGGGGTGGATGTTGTAGCCTGACTCCAGTCCTGCCCCACTGTGCCTCGGGCAGAGCTGAAAGCAGGAGCTGCAGTTCCCTCTGTTCTCCCCCCGTGGGGCTCTCCAGTGCCCCGTGGCTCCTCTCTCCCCTCCTGCCGTAGCCCAGGGCAGGTTTTCCGTGCAGAGCTGGGTCAGTGCTGGGGTGGGGGCCTGGCACGGTGGAACATCGATCCAGGAATGAATGAATGATTGGCTTTTCTAGACGCACAACACACCCATGCAGGGGCTGTCTGGTGCTGGCAGTGAAAGGGCAGACGTGGGAGTGGAAATCCTGTGAAATGCGTCTTTTCCTCGAAGGTGAGTAAAGGAATCACCCCTAGAGTCACTGGGTGCAAGTGGTGAGCACGGGTGCCACCTTAAGGTAAATTATTTTCGCTATTGATGAAGTCAAACCCTCAATATTTTACTTTCAGTGTGAGGTTGTTTGGATCAGTGAGGGGGGAGTTTGCTCGAGGTGCCATTGCTGCTTTTCATGGTACAAAATGCACATTGAAGCTCATTCCCTTTTTCAGTCCTAAGTGTGGGGGAGCACGGGAAGGAAAACTCACCGTGCCTCAGGCAGGGGAAGCTGTTGGCAAAGGTGATGCTGGACCCAGCTGGGACTGCAGGGCAGGTGCTGCTGCCACCAACCTTTCAGCAGGTCCTTGCTTCTGCTGCCTGTGCAGAACCCGATTTTATCTGCAAGTCCTTGTTCCCTCATAAGAAAATTCCTGGCCAGTGTCAGCTCAAAGCTGCCTCTGATCGTGGGGTGTGTTTGACACTCCCGGCCTGGGGCCCTTGTGCCTCTGGGCCCCGGGAGGGCTTGGGGGGAGAAGTGGGGAAAATTTCCTTTCTCTAGAAATAAATTCCAATACCTGCAAAGAATCGGCAGCACTGGGAATGCTTTTGTCCCTAAATCTCAGGAACGTTTTGGGCAGTGACACAGGTGTCCCTGGGTGGTGTAAAGTGTGTGCTCTAGGGTCTGGTATTCCACTACTCCTTGCAATCCTCGGTATCTATAGCATGAGTGGCCTTAGTGAGTTTGTTGAAGTGCACATTTTTTTTTTTCTTTTCAAAAGTAAATTTAAAGATGAAAAAGATATATACTATATAAATATATAGAGATATTTAGAAACTTGGTTTGTGGTGCACAAGTTCAGTGTTGGATCGCTAACTACTCGTCGCAGGTACCATATGTGTAACTTTTCTTTTCTGTATATTCCTTTCTGGGAAACAATGTTGCCATGGTAACTACAACTTTACAATTTCTTTACTACTTAATGATGTGAATGAATTCTACATTTTATTGAATATTACCAGGTTCAGTACTATTTTTATACTTTATTGAACTACAGGGGATTTTAATTTAATAGCATTAAAAAAAAAAAAAAAGATGTTGCTTGAACTGTATAACTGTATAAATTGAACTACTTACACAAACCCACCTCTAAACCACAATCTCCACCTGTAGTGCCACGTTCATTTATATAAAAGTATCTTGCTCATTCCTAGACCTTGCAGCCCCCTCCCTGTGGTGTCAGGACGAAGGTTTCGTACCCCACTCCTCCCCTCGTGCCCACGGAGCCATCCTATGTTTGTAACCAGCATTGTGATATTCTGTAACTGTATTGCTCAGATGAAATATTGACCTAATAAATAGAGTGTTCCCGCAGCCTGGAGTATCTGCAGTGAATTGGTTACAGCTTCCCTTCCCTCAGTGCCTGTCCTTGCCAGGAGGGGAAATCCCTGCCCTTGGGGTAAATCCTTATGGATGGGGCTCCTGTTGGTACCTGTGCAATGGGGACAAAGGGAGGGGGGAGCTCGTGGTGCTTGCAAGATGTGGATCCTTCCCAAGTCCTTCCTGAATCCTTCCCTGCTTCTTGGTCTTTTTTTCTCCCTAAAGTATCCAGGGGAACACAAATTCTCTCCTGCAAGGGTGCACTGGCAGCACCAAAGCATCTCGTGTGGCTGCCTGAGCACAGAGTGGGTTAAAATCAGAATTTCTGGGGCTTTTATTTTTAAACCAGGTTTGTGTCATTTGAGTGACCTGCAGCTCCCCAGCTGTGCTCAGCTCCCCTTGTCTCACAGGGCTGAGATTTCCATTTTTGAAGGCAAAATGTCCTCGAACACTCCCCTGGCTCTGAGAGCCCAGGTCAGGCCCACGAGGGTGACCCTGGAGTCCCCGGGGCTGTGGCAGTGCCAGCTCTGAATCCATGAATGGAAATGGATATCCCTGGTGTCTGTGTGTGCTCCTGCAGCTTTCTCAACTCTTCCCCTTTTCCTCAGAGAAATGACAATTGGGGTGTGCTGGATCCAGACTGCCAAGAACAAGCCAATAACAGGAGATTCCAGAATCATTGTTTGCTGGTGTGAAGGAAGAATTAACAGCAGCAACCCTGAAACTTCTGTCCAGGTGAAGGGAAAACTGAGATATGAACGAGGTTGTTCTGCTGATTTTTGGGGAGAGCACCAAAAGCTGCCTCTGCCATCTAAAATCCAGCAGCAGGAAAGGTAATCCCTGTGACATTGCATCCTGTAGTTTGTTCCAGAGATTTCCTGATCGTGCTTGGAGCAGGAACCCTGGAAGGTGAAATCTTTCCTCTGCCCACATCACCTGGTCAGGAAACTGAGGTTATTTCTGGCAGAGCTCAGTTTTCCTTGAAAGCATTCCTGTCGTTTCTATGTCACCTCAAGTTCTACTGGAAAAAATGTGGGATAATCCAACTGAGCAGCCTTTAATCTTGCTCAGTTCCCTCTTGAATCAGTGTGACACTTTGAGGGCAGACAGCGTTTTCCTAAAGCAGCCACAGGCACTCCTACACTGGGTTTACCTTTAGCTGGAGGAATTATTCTGTTATCCAGAGAAAATTCCTCATGATCCAGGTCTGCACCACACAAGTGTGTGCTCTGCTGCCCTGGGAGGGTGACACAACACCTTCTCAAGGACAGGGCTGTGTCCAGGGCAGCACAGCCAGGAATCCCAGGCCCCTGCCCAAGTTCGGGGATGGGATCCACATTTTAAAAGGAAGTCTGTTGTCCTGATTCTCAGGATGGTCTCTCACAGTGGTCTAGGAGGGTTTTGTCTTGCTTGGGTTCAAAGCTGAAGGCATTAACTGAGCCCCCACCCAGCTGTCTCATTCCAGCACGTGGGAGTGAAGGACCTTTGGGATCTTTACTGGTCACACTGAAAGATTTCTGGGCCAAATTATTGCTATTTCTGATGCTTCCTAAAGCCTGGATTGAACCGTGAATCAAATGTGGCCAGCCCCAAAGCCTAGCCAGAGTAATTCAGAATCCCAGAACCATTCAGATTGGAAAAAACCTTTGGCATTATCGAGCCCAGTGGTGATCCAGCCCTGCCAACTCCCTGGATCAGGAGTTTCTGCCCCAGCAAGGAAAGGAGCAGCTGCTGCCTCCTCCAAAAGCTGCTCTTCCATGACTGTGGTTTATACAAGAGGAATGATGTACTAAAGGTAGGTCTGGTACTTCCAGAGCCTTAAGCCAGTTTTGGTGTTGATGCACAACTCTCAGAGATCTCCAGGATCATCATAAATAAGATCCCGTGGTTTGAAATAACAGAATTTTCATTTGGCTGGGCTGTGGCTTGTTGCTATGACGCTGCAAGTATTGCAGGACTCTGGGAAACCATGGAGACAGCCTGGATTCGCTGCTTTTGTTCAGGTGAGGATGCTGCACTGATCAACTTCCACTGACCTCTCTGATGGTGTCTGGGAACCTTAAAAACCCCTAAAAGTAACTGGAAGGCAGAAGCGGTCCTGTCCTCTGGGGGTTTGGCTGGGTGGTTTCTGTGTGGCTGCAGCCCACAGATACCTTGGCACCAGGCGCACACGGGAGCAGCAGGAGCTGCAGGCTCGGGCAGTGAACATTCCCAATCCCTTGGGATGTTCCTTGCATTTCAATGGCACTGATTTGGGGCGTTTCACACGTTTTGTGTCTCTGGTGCCTTTGTCTCCGCAGGAATTGCAGGCTGGCGTTGCCCCAGCCAGGCGGGGGAGGATCGCAGCCCGCAGGGCACTGAGGGACTCCTACTCAGCCTCCCGGATCACGCTGTCTGGCAGCTCTTGAGTTTTGGCTTTTAGTTGACCAATTTAGATTTGAAGCGCTCCCTCGGAGCTGTTACAGACCAGATTGGACATTTCAGAGGTAAAGAGAGAGACTGGGGAGAAAAGAGATGAGAAACGAGCTGTTTCTGAGTGCCTGACAACTCCCACAGGACATGTGGCTGTGTTTTAGCAGCTTGAAAATAGGTTTATGTGGGACAAATCCTCTTTCCCGGGCAGCCTGTGGCACCTGTTTGTGCTGTCAGCAGTTTGTCTCTCCCGTCCCTGTCTCATTGCACCTTTGGGGTGTGCAGGGACTGGGAGGCACAGACACCCCTGCCACAGGTCGGGCTGCATTTTTTGCTCGGGAAGACAAACGTGTGGCTGGGCTGGGGTGGGCCCAGAGCAAACCACAACTATGCTGGAGCATCCAGATTGCAAGGTAGGGCCACCCCAATTACCAGCAGCCGACAACAAAGGATGGCTCATTCCTCACTCCCTCCCGGGCTGCAGGAGCTTCTCCAGCTGCTCTTTTCCCTGCTCCCATGTCTGGAACAGCAGCTCAACCTGCCCAGCTCCTCCAGCACTGATCACATCTTCACCTGCTCATCCTTCTGTAACAATTCCAGGTGTGAAGGCTCTGTGTGAGCAGGAAAATGTTCTCCCTGCTCGCTGGCAGTGGCTGTGAGTGTCTCACCTGTCCCTGCTGGGCGGTGACCTTACAGGTGCTGGAGGTGACAGTCTCTTTGACCCGGCTGTTCCTGAAGGTACAACTGATTTAAAGCTGCTTCAGAGTCTTTGCTGTGAGTTCTGGAACTGGCTCAGGGTTTTCTGAAGGACAGCAGAACTGCTTAAAGGAGAGAAAAGAAACACAAACCCACTTTTAGAGGTGTTTATGTGAGCGAGCACCGCAGGTTGACTCATGCTTGGGCAGAAACTCTTGCTTAACCTCGGCCCCGTGGGGTGGCAGCAGCAATGAGCTGAGGGATGACTGCTCCCGTCCTCACTTGTGCTGTTTGTCCCTGCAGGGGGACAGCCGTGTGTCCGTGCTGTCCCTGCTCCCTCGGTGCCACCCAGCCCGCTCTGGCCAAGCATCTCCTCCGCGTTTTCAGCCCAGCCCTTTCCCGGCACAGGGAATTGGAATTTTCCGGGCTCTGCGGGAGCTGCTCGGTGGCTGCGATGGAGCGGGGGGATGCGGATGGGTGTGCGCTGCCACTGGATGTCACTGTCGCCGTGTGGCACTGGCACGGCGTGGGTGGCGCTGGGTCCCTGCGCTGAGCAGGGTGGGACGGGAGCTGCGCATCCCTTGGGCAATCCCTGGGGAAAAAGAACCTTCCTAATGGCAGAAGTCACGCTGCTTGGATGTTTTATTATTTTTAACCAAACGCTTTCAGGGTCTCAGAGAGCCCCGGAGCCTCATTTCTTTCTCGGAGCGAGACGTGGGGCTGATTTCTGCAGCTTTCAGCCGCTGCCGGAGCCAGGAGAGGGCAGAGGATTCTCTGTTCCAGCTCGAGGCTGAGAACTGGATCTGGGATTTTCACCGAGTGTGCAAACATAGCTGGGACCAGTGCTTAAATTCAGATGTGTGTGGCTTTTTGGTTTATTAGTTTTATTATGAAGTTATATCAATACCAATTTAAATTTTTAATTAAAAAAAAAGCCTAGAACCACAAATGCTGAGCAAAGGGGATGTAGATCCCTCATTTCAGATGACTGATGAGCAAGGCTGGTGGATGGCTGCCCACTGGCCTCTATCCTAACAAAACTCCCAAAATTATCAAATTACCGTGCTGACAACCTCGATCCCTTAAAATTAAATATTGATTCTGTATTTTTCTGTTGACTCATCCGAATCAGGAGGCGTTTCCAAGGCATCTATTTCTGCTGCTCGGAGCGTGCCGCTGCCCCCCGGAGCCGCTGCCTGTTGTTTGTGCTCGAGCAGGGAGTAGCAAAATGCTGATTTTTCTCCCACTTGTCTTGCATAACAAAAGGCATTTGTCACCCGTTACGCCAGGCGGGGTTTGTCACCTCTCCCGCTGGCCTTTCCCGGCCCCAGCACAGCCTGGCTGGAGGCTCCTCGGTGTCCCTAGAGCTCCCGGTGTGACTGATGCCCGCACCCAGCTCCCACCTCGGCCTTTTTCCCCTCCTTGGACGGGAAGATGTGGAGCTCTGTGGTTTGCTGGTGGTTTTTTTTATGGAGCAAAAGGATTGGGAGGGTATTTGGGGGATTTTTTACTTTTTAATGCTTGTTTGAAGGAGCAGTGGGGTTTGTCCTTAGCTGAGGTTGTGTCCCAGGCCTGTGGGAAGGGCTGTGCTGGAAATGGAGCTGAATTTCCTCTCTGCAGCCCTCAGTTTCAGGGAGCAGGAGCTCCTGTCACCACCTGCCTCCCTGGGCTGCCAGTTGCTTTTTTAATGCCTCTCCATTTGTCTTGGGTGTCTCTGCTACCAGCAGAATGCAGGTTTGGGTTTTTCTTTACAGTGGGTTTGATTCCCTCCTGGGTGGAATACCTTCTTGGAGCCTAAAAAAGACATAAATGGTTTTGTTTCCCCAGGAACTAAAAGCAAAAGCTGACTGGCTTCCCCTTTCTCTCTCCTTGGAGGAGAGAGCTGTTTACCTGTGGCCTCACACTTCTTTGTGGCCACTGCCAGCTATCAAATGACCACAGCACCCTTCGAAAGTGGAGCAGGCAAATGAATGTCCCAGTAATCCAACAAAGCTGTCCCTGTTTTCTGATTTCCCCAAAACAATTTCATAGTTGACTTTTTTTTTTTTTTAATCTGATTCCAATTATTTTTTAATTAACTCCCTAAAGTCCATGTTTCTTGTGGACCTTTGAACTTCCTGGTGCACCCAGCCTTTGCTCAGGAGATATGTTTATGGTTGGCTCTGAGTTAACCCTTTGGAGATTTTGTTCTCAGGGAACTTGATGCACTTTGCTTCCCTTGCACAGGTGATGCTGAGGCACAGAGATCACTGCCAGCAAGCCCAGGCTGTACCTGAAGTTGGGGCCTATTTCAAAGTTGAATTCCTATAGTCAGATAAAGATAAAGCTATGGATCACATTGGATCTGTAAAGCATGACTGGAAGCATGGGATGAGCAAACAGCTCCAAAGACTGCAAAGACCATTCAGCCACCCAGAGCAGCAGGGAAATGACTGCTGATAAACAGAATTCTCCTTCAACATGGATGCTGCAGGGTATGGTCATCCCCTTTAATCAGTACAGCAGCAACACTTTTTGGGGATTAAATTTCCCATTTTCTTACCAGGCACTTACCCATTTGCTTGTTCTTGATGTGTTTCTGCAGATTGTACAGTTATTCCGTGTCCATCCTGAGAAGAGGGAGGCAAACTCCCCCCAAAGAGCAGAAGACAAGATGTGAATTATGCACCTGAGTACAAACCATCCTCCTCCTCATTTTCCTTCCCAGGTCTGGCTTGAGAGTGTAACCACTGACAGACCCTTTGCACAGCTTTTATTCTGATGGGGACCTTGGGCTGCACCTTGGGTGTTCTTAGGGAACTGGCTGGAGCTGAGGCCTCAATTCCCATCCCAGTGTAATGGGAATTCAGGGTTCCCTCCTTCACAGCTGATGGTGAAAGCCAACAGCAGTGAGATTTCTCTCTCCTGCATGACATCTCTCAGTACACTGCCCTTGCCTGGAAGAAGCCTGGAAAGGCTTGGAGTTAAAGGGATTTTGTTTTGGAAATTGACTTCCAGGCAAAGTGCTTTCACAAAGAGAACTGCACTGTGCTGCCGTCACAGCCCGAGCAGTCAGACAAGTGCAATTGTTGTGTCCCTGGGACAATTGGTGCAATTGCTGCAGCTGTGACTCAGCTGTGCTCCTGTGCCAGGTCGCTTCTGGCACCCACAGTCACCCCAGGGTGCACAAAGGCCCCTCTCTCTCTCTCTCTGAGGTCTCTGTGCTGAAGGCCCAGTGCTGCTCTTGCCACTTGGGATGGTCTTGCTCAGGAATTCCTTGTGCAGCTGGTGGTGCTGAGCTCCTGCTGAGCCAAATGCCCAGAGCAGCCATCACCTTGGGAAGGCACCTATGGGTGGGTCTTGAAACAGAGGCAGGTCCTTGTTCTCAGCCTGTCTTAGAGAAATTTGGCTTTTACCCCTGGCTGAATTCAATGACAAAAATCCATTAGGACAAGCCCTCCCCTTAAGATGTCTGTGGCATTTTCCCTCCTGTGTCTGCTTTCTTCCTCCCCCTTGTCTGAATTTCACTGTCAGCTCTGGATGCAGGAGCCTTTCACAGGCAGGTACTGAGCAGATCCAAAGGCAATTTCTTGCCAACTTTGCAGCGAGGTTTGCTTGGACCATCTGAGATACATTTCAATTGTTTAACCCATGCTAGGATTTTAGTTTTGGGTGTTACTTTACACAAGATAAACTCTGCAGAGGGAAGCAGAGGTGATAGCTGTGAGTGTAGCTGTGCTGCCTCAGCCTGGTTGTTGTGAGGACTCTGTTAGAAGTGGTTTGGTTGAAGGGGGTGTTGAAAATGCAGCTGGTTTCTCAATGCCTGTTCCCAGCTGCCCTCTCGTGCCTGCTGTCATGTCACCTGTCCCCTCTGTGACAGGCAGCTCCTCTCCTCCTCACCTGCAAAGATTGAAACCAAGCAGCAGCCAGCTCATGTCCTCACCTCTCCAGGCAGGGTGCCAAAGGATAGCACCTTCCTGGCTGATCAGAGCCAGGAGAAATGAAGCTTCTCCAGCACAGGCTTTCCCCTGCATTAGCAGCCAGATTAAAGCCATTTAGGAGCTCCAGGGACACGAGCTGGTTATTAGCACAGGCATAACCCATATTTGTGTGGCCATATCTGTGTCCTTGTGAGATTACAGCTTCCACATGGCATGTGACTGCAGCATGGAATGGCTCTCCTGGCTTATCATGTGTACACTTTGCTTTGCAGAGGATTGAGAGGGCCTTGAGTTCCCCTTGCAAATCCCAGTCTTTGTTCTCTCTTTCAGTGTTGGCTGCACTCGGAGCTCAGCCAAAGCCAGGGATATGCAAGTGGGAGGCACAGATGGACTTCTCTGGCCAGCCTTCCTCTGAAGATCTTGCTGTATTTAGAAGTTGTCCATCAACCTGGTTCACTCCTGTGAGATCAGGCACTAGAGAAGCCTGTGGCTGTGTCCTTCCCCCTCTTTTGGGAGACACTGCTTTCTCCTTGGAAGCCTCTCCTGCTGGAAGGTGGCAAAAGACAGACAACATTTCTGGAAATCTATCAGATTATCCTGCCTACCTACAACAGGAATGCTTGGAAATGATGTTCTGATTGGATAGGGAAAATCAGAGTACAAACAGATTATGCCTCTCCTGTTTCTCCCCATGAAGGAAAGGAGCCCAAGTGCCAGTCAAACACACTGTACTGAAACAGTGCACCTTAGGGGAAACTCTTACTTTTCCCCTGACAGCTCTCCTGTGAATATTAATTTCTCTATTTGAGTGCCTTCATCTTCCAGGAGCTGTGCAAGTGCAAACATTAACCAACTCCTCTGGTGCAGCAGCTCTTGCAGTGCAGAGTAGGCATGGAGCCAAAAAGGAAGCAGTTGTGAAGATGTTCTGTGTCTGCTGCTGGTTGTTATTGCTGCTTTGGGCAGATTTAACACGATTACCACGTGTAATGTGATGAATCTGGTGTATATAATATATGCAGGCATCTGATATGCTATTTATGTACTGATAGGTCACAGGAAGGAGAGCTGATAAACACAGATAAATGTACAGGTATTCTGCATTGTACTTAAACCAACTGCCTGTACATGTGGTTTAGTTAAACATCAACCCTAAGCACTGTTGCCAGATGTATTGCAGTGTAATGCTAAATAGGAATTGTAATGAGGAATGTTTTGCAGCAACCTGTTCTTACCAGGAGGGTGGTGAATGCTCCATTTGATGGAATGATTAATGAGACTCAGCAACTGCTCAGACTGTAGGGGTGGAGGCTTGGTTAATTCCATCTGGAAATTCCTTTCCTGGTGATGAAGATGATCTTGTCCCTGCAGCTGGGTGCCTATTGGCTCCAGTTAACAAATCTGGTGTTGGGGGAGGGATCTGAAAGAGAATTTGGACCAGTTATTGTTTCTGGGTGGCATCACTAGAGGCACCTGGACTGCCAGAGGAGCTCGTTTCTGGTACTTGTAGGGAGTTGCTCATTTAACCACTTGTTTTCAATTAATGTGGTCTAAACACAAGTGTGATTGGTGACCAGTGACATGAGGAAACCATTATCACATCTGCATCTCTTTCATCCACCTCTGGCAAAATCAGGTGTGTTCCAAGTGTTCCCAGACTGGGAGACACAGGCAGCCAAACCTCCCAGAGTGCCCAAAGGTACCAGTGACCAGCCTGTGGTGCTGGTGCTCCTTCTCAGTAGTTGTATTTTCAGGTGTTCCTGCACTATTTTATGCTTCAGCAGTTCTGTAGATGTTTGTCTTCAGCTTCTCAGCCAGCTGTTTGTGAGCTGATTGTTGGTGTTTGCTAATGTCCTGTAACTGTTAGAGCTGCTTGAAGTCCTCAGGAACTGAAAGAGCATTATCAGCTTCCTCCACACTTCTTCAACTTGCAGCCTGTGAGAAATAGGATAGTTAAAGGCTTTTCTTTTTATTGTGCTTCATAGGTTTTTAGGGGTTTATGCAAATTAAAATAGGCATTATTAATGAGATGTTAATGAGCCCATCCCTTAAGTGCTACCCAACAATTTGGGTATCTCTTTGTTCTGAAAATAATTTGACTTCTTTTGTTAATCTTTTAGATGATGAAATATGAACTCTCTAGGTGATACCAGCCTTGGTCACTTCCTCTGCCCAATGAATCAGACAAGCCTGGGAAATGATGAGCCTGGTACACATTTCCCAGTTAGTGCTGCCTGGGGAATGGGGCAGGGGATGGCATCTCCCCTCTCTGAACCATGGCACCCCCAATTTCACAGCCCTCCTTGGTGGCAGAGGCTCTCAGTTCTGTATCTCCCTTCCCTGCTCCTTTAGAAGATTTTGGTGTCTGCCCCCAGCGGTTCTTTGCACAGGAGTGTCCAACTGGCTGCAATTCCAGGGAGCACGTGGTGGGATGAGGCCTCTGGGCACTGATGTGTCCTGGGCTTCCACGGAGTGGTGAAGTTCAGGCTCGTGGCAGCGTTCAGGTCTCGTTCCTGTGCTGTCACTGCTGCCCTTTGCATGCTCATCCTGCCTCTCTCCTCTGGTGCCTGCATGCACAAAGGGTGCCTGCTGCTTGCAGTGCTTCTAAATTCCCTCTTCACACTCACTTCAGCTCATGGATTTTCTAGAGGAAGTCACGTTTTAGTTTTGCTTGTATTCTGGTTTTATTCAAAGGGAGAAGCAAGGAAGTTCCCCTCCAGCCTGCAGAATGTAGCTGTCAAGAGAAGTGGCTTCATTTCTCTTTCTTAAAGCCTCGAGTAGCCTGTTATTCTTAAAATAGTTCCAAAAAAGTGCAGTCTTCTTTATGTTATGCTTTGGATCTCTTGCATGGTGGTGCAGGGGAGTAGCTGTAGTGAAACGTAGGCTCTGCTCAGATTGGCAGGAGGAAAAAAAAAAAAAAAAGCAGGGCATGAATTTGATTTCTGTGATGTTCTGATTCCCTCCTACCAGCCTGGAAATGCTGAACGTGAGCCTTTGTCTGGCATATGGGGATTTGGAGAGCTGTTGCTAATTACAGCACTTGTGCTATCTTGCTTAAATGGCTTAAATAATATATTAAGTGCCTTTATGATCTCCTACAACATGCTGGAATGCAAAGGAGTGCATTTTCTGCTGTTTATAGCTTATGGCAGGAGTAACTTAGAGAACGTTAATCTGCACAAAAAAATGGGGTTTGGTGATTTATTGCTTGTGTAACTCCCAGTGGGGTCTCTAGATGCTCAGATCCTGTTGTGCAGGGTGTTATCCAGAGGCAGGGCAGGAATTTCCATCTTGAAGGTGAAGTTTAATCAAAAGAAAAGACACTGGATGGCTGTAGGGGTGACAGGGAAAGGTCATGGCATGCTGCTGGTCAAGCATTGTGGAGTTAATCTCAGTCTCATGGCAAAGGTAAAAAATGTGGGACCTGGAGGAGGACCACAGGAAATCACATTCTAACTTATCTAAGGAGTATTCCCGTTATTTTCATTAAAATCTAATTTGAAATTAGAAACAGGTTACTACTCATCATGTATAGAAGAGGAAGTGTTGAGAGCCTAGATTAGTGCTTATCCAGAAAAAGAAAGGTATTATGTCTACTCAGGAATCTTTTTTTCACCCCTTTTCGTGTTTTTATTTAGCAAAAATCCTGTTAGTCATCTGTTTCCACCCAGACTCCTGTGTCTCTTGCTTCTAAATCTCCAATTTCTATTTCTGCTATTGTACCTAACGTTTAGAGAAAATGTGAGAAGAGCGTGCTGTGCATGTCTTGGTGGATCTGGTGTGAGGAATAACTGTGGAGCAGCTGAGCAGTGCTAGCCAAGGGCTCCAAGATCCTGGGAGGGCACATGTTGAGGGGCTACATAAATCACAAAGTGACAACAATGAAAAGATTGGCACATTCTGACCCTTAATCTGGTTTTGTTTGACGTAGCTCTCTGTAAAAATCACAAGTTCTGTTAGAATATGCTACTAATTAGCAATATTTCACCTATCTGAAATTAACAGGCTCTGCAGAGCAGGAAAAAAAGAAGTGTTTTTGTCTGGTTTTGCTTGTTAGTAGCTTGAAAACAAGGAGGTGAGAAACTCGTGTCAAATCTTGAAGTATAATTTTGCAATTAAAGACTGAGGAGAAAGTGTGATCTGAAGACCTTCACTTTCCTTGCCTTGACATAAAATTAACAGCTCTCTTCATTCTCATTCTGCTTTAATATTCCTGCAGAGAAGCAAGCAGAAAGGACTCCCTGGGCTGGCTCCAGTGGAATGGAGGAGCTGTTACTTAGGCAATAAGAGGGTACAGGCTGGGAGGGGTTTGGGCTGGCATTGGCTGGGTAATGCCTGCACAGTGCTCTGGATGTTACAATATGATATATATCTAAAGCTAAAAACAGAGAGATGCTCTCTGGGAGATAGGAAACTGTTTAAAAGCATCTCCTGATTGGCTTCCCAGAAATTTTCAAGGTCGTGCGTGCACCAGCTTGCAGGGATGCACAGCTGGCACCTCATCACTAAAGCCAGAAGAATCTCAACTCCAAGGCTGTTACTGAACTGTGTGGGTAAAAATAGAAGGATAAATTGAACCTACCTGAAAGTGGAAGAAACAGCTGGGAAGTGATAAGAGAAAGAGAAATGAGTGAAGAAACTCTTGCCCATCATTGTGGTGTCCAAGTGCTTTATAAGAACTTCAAATTGCTCCTTCCTTGAATGTACCAATTTTCTTTTTCAAACTGTGACAATTTGGCAACCTCCATCTACCCTGAACTTATCTTCTATTGCTAAGAATCTGCTCAAGAGTCTACTCCATACTCCAGGCCTAAATTTTATTACAATTGCTGGGTCAAAAGCTCTTCTAGGAGTCGCTGGACTTCTACCCAGAGTCTGAGTGAGTGCCAAAGGCTTTTATGCATCAATTAACCATATGTTTTATAATATAAATATGTATGAAAATACTCAATATGGTGGACAAAATTCTGACTAACCCCTAATGCTTTACTTTGCTGCATGGGCACAATCAATCTACAAAAGTAGCAAGGCAAAATGTTGTCAGTGCTGCATGTCCAGCAGGGATCTGTAATGTTTGGGCTCGGGAGTCCTCTGGAACACATCGACAGGCACTGAGGGTTCAGCTGAAATGACAGGAAAACAACCTGGTTATCAGTGTCCTGCAGTGGCTCATGGCTGGATTCAGGGGTGGGGTAGCTTGAGCAGATGGCAACTCATCAGACTGTTTTAGTTGCCTTCTTGGCTTGATCAAACAGTTTTTCATTGACTCTGATTACAGGCATGATGCCATCTTAGATAATGCCTCTTGATAAAGGACTTTAAGATCCTTAATTACTATTATTAGCCATTTGACACCATAAAATAGAGGTCTGCTGTTTTAATGCCTGTTTCACCCGTCTGTAGGGTGTCTGGAGTGTCCTTAACAAAAACAGAGAGGTGGAACCTTTGGAACCTGATCAGAGGTAATGTGTGCATGCCAGCATAAAAATGTGTGTGTGTGTGTGTGTGTGCACATTTGGATATGCCATTGTCCAGAGCTCTTTCACTCTGTGTTGGGAGAGCAGTGAACTGAGACATCAGCCTGTTGGCAGGGGCACGAAGGCTGGCAGGTTTCTCTGTTTGGGGATGTCTTTTGTTCAATGTTTGAATCGTGTGAAACCTTAATTAGCAAATAAGAAGCTTTGGCCTTCCCTTGCAAGTTCTGAAGCAGAATTAAGGGAAGTGCCAGGATGTGCCAAACGACACAACAATCCTGGCTCTGTGGCTTTTGTTTTGCTCTGCTGCCCCGCTGTTTTGAGATGCGCTTCCCACTGTATCAGCTGCTGGCAAAATGCTCCCCGAGTTGGTCCGTGTTTGATGCTTTGGTGTCGCTTTCTCTGCACACAACAATCAAACTGCTGCAGTGCTGGGGACCCTGTGAGCAGCAGCCTTTGAGCTGAGAAGAAAGCAGCTCTTTCTTTGCAGGGGAGAGGTGCCCCGTGGTGCCACGGTGGCGAGTCCCTGCCCTCTGTGCTCTGGGGCCACGCAAGCTCCTCTTTCCACGACGCAATCTGGGCCTTCCTGGAGCAGAGTCAACATTAGTCACTTCTTGCAAAGCCACTCCTTTCATTTGATCTTCTGGTACTAATTACTTGCACTTCCTCTTGTCACAACGCTGGGTTGGTTTTTTTTTTTTACTGCCCTGGATGGAACTGCAGAGAAATCCTTTACTTCCATTTCAACACCACCATGGGTTCTGTCTACAAGAGAGCACAGAATTGCTTTTATCAAACATATTTCTTTTCCCATTGTGTCCTGATGACAGATACTACTCTTAATCTACACAGAGACAACACTTTGAAATGGGAGATCTCTCTTCCCATCAATTGTTGGTACGTTGATAAATCATAGCATGTCTCATTTTCTGAATGACACACGTCTGGATTGCAGTCTGCCTCTTTTTTGTCACAGTTTTTCAGTGCTAACAACAGCCTTGCCAAAGCTCATCTGTTCCCTTAGTGTGCACTCCAGCAGGCTGATTAATTCTGTCACACTTTCCCTGTATAAGGCATAATCAAACAGGTTGATAGAAAATCGAGAAGGACGTGATATTTTTATCAATATCTTTACACTTACCTCGTGACTGCCATTAGCTGTGGTACCTCGTTACTCCTGGGTTGGAGGAGCATCAGCGAAGTCTGCCAGGAAAGAAGTTTGTCACTGTTCTTTGTGGGCCTCAAGTGTGATTGTGCCACCCTTCCACGCACAGGGAAGCCTTGCTTAGGAGAATATCAAGAGTGGAGGGTGCCTTATGGTGTTTTCTTCTCTGTCTTTCAAAGGCAACTGCAGGAAAAGTGGGGGACTGCTTACCCACAAACCTTAAAATAGCTGTGAGCGTGTGTGACGTGCCTCACTTTCCTGGGCTGTGGAGATCCCACTATTAATAACAGGAGCTGAAATTATGGATTGAGCAGTAATGTGAGCAGCACTTCTGAGCAGTTTTAAAGCTGTCACGGGCTCCCTGAACACAAACATCCAGGGGTAAGTGGTGGCTCAGCAGAAACATCCATTAATTCTCTCCTAAAGGGGTGGCAGAATTAAACAGAGGCAGCCCACAGCTCAGATGAGGTCTGAGGGATGCTCCCGCTTCCCTTGCTGCCTTTTCCAGAGCCTGGGCAGTGCTGTCCAAGCCCCGTTCCCTTATCTGCCACAACCTGATGTACAGGTTTGGCGTTCGGCACGCGTGGGAGCGCAGAGCAGGGCTGTCACTCGTGCCTGCGCAGCAGGGCTGTCACCCCCGCACTGCACTGTCACCGGAGCTCAGCGCTCTGGGACACCGGGACGCGCTGTTCTCTGCCGTGTCCCCGCCCCGCCTGCAACTCACCAGGAAAAAGGAGGGGATGAGGTGTCCGCTGCTGCCGGGAAGCAGCAGGGGATGATGCCAGGGCAAGGGCCTGGCTGTTGGGGCAGGGGCAGCTGCTCCAAAAAGTCATGAGAGTGCTGAGAAGAGGGGATGTCTGGGGCAGGTGTGAAAAGAGAAGTGCCTTCAAACTGGAAATGAGGGGAAAAATCCCAATCATCTCTCTCTGAGAGTCCCCTGGCTACACCACACGCCCCTGGTGAGCCCTGCCTTCATTAACATTCTCTTCAACAAGAGGGATGATTTTAATTTCATTTAAATTTTTTTAAAATTAAATTATTCATTTTCCCCTGCAGTATTTCACTACAAAGTTCACGCTGGCAATAGTGCAGGAGTACAGCTTACATGACAACAATAGGAGAGATCTGCTAAGAATCTGTTCCTTTTATATCCCTCTGAGTTCATATAAATCTGCCACCTTCTGCTACTACTCTAAGCCACTTGTTTCCTAGAAAATGTGGGATGTGATAGAAGTTTCACTTTGAATATTGTTCTGTTGTTCTTTGAGGAAGCCTTTTGTATTTCCTCTCTCTCTGATAACATCAGACTGGCAGATAATGATAATGATTCGGGGTATTTTTCTCATTTACCAGTTCACTGTAATTAGATATGAAACCATTGCTCTGAACACTGCAGATCTGATTGAATCCTGTCAATGTATCTTGATCTATCCTCCATCTTCTACTCTTCTCAAATATTTGGGATGTGCTCTGCCACACTCCTGTCAGGGCTGTCTGAAGCAGGAAGGGGTAAAAGTTGTCTTGTGTTTGTCCAGTGCCAAGAACAGTCCTTAAAAAATTAACAATATCCCAAGGTAGGGAGACAGCTATTGGGGAAAGAGGCACAGATTTAGAGGCCAATGACAAAAGTGCATTTTTGGCTTCTGTTTTAGTGAATGTGAATCAGGAAATCCTAAGGCCTCACAGTGCTCTTAGAAGCGTTTTTGAGCTGCTGCAAGAGTTCCTCTGTTGTTTGCCTCATCCCTTTTGAGTTCAGGCCTTTCCACTGCAGCTCCAGACCCTTCTCCTTGCAGATGCCCGCTGCAGGCTGAGCTGGAGGCTGTGGATTTTCCCCGTTCCTGTAGCCTTGGACTGCAGCAGCCCTGGTGGAGCCTGAGCAGCTGTGCTGTCAGGCTCCCACAGCTCCCGTGCAGCAGTAAATACCTGCTTTGCCTCACATCCTTGACAGCGATGCAGAGACACTTAAAGGTATTTGCTAAGTGCTTGTGAATTAGTTTTTGATTAGAGAATAATTAAATAAATTCCAGCAATCCAAAGGACACGTGCCCAGTTTGATTTGCATACGTATCACTTCTCTGTGACAAGACAGGAGCTCAATTCATCTCATGCAAGTCTAAATTCACTGTATCTTAATTTGATTTACCTTTGACACAGCATTTAAAGAGCAGCAACATCTATAATCTTGTGTTCCCCAATAGGGCTTCAGTAAGAACTTACTGCCAGATCTAATCCAGGGTTAGCACACACAGCCTTATCTCTGGGTTCCTGCTTCAGTGCCTTTGAGAACATGCTTAATTTAATCTGAACAAAGCCACTGCCATCGGGAGCCTCCAGCCTGGCTTTCCAATCCCGAGTATCTTTGTGATTAAATTTGGTGCAGGCCACGGTGTGTACAATGGATCCAGTAAATGATTTTGAAGTGCTCTTCAAACAAAATTCTGCTGGTTCTTGGACACTATCTGTACCTCTGGGACATGAGAGATGCCACTTTAGTTGGGTTTTTTTAAAGTGTCATAGATTTTCTTTGGAAGAGGTCTGGGTTTTTTGGTTAATAGGAAATATTAGCCATCATCATGAACCATCACTCCAATCCCTTTTCCTTCCTGGAGTGGAAGGAACTCATCACTAGAGGCTTCTGCTTCCTTATTTGTACCAAATACCCAGTCAGCTGTTTGTGACTGTAAGCTGGTGGCAGGATCTGATTTGTAATTATAATTTCAGTCATGCATTTTTTTCATGATTTAGCTATCATTAAACCCCCTGATAATAAAAACTGCCTGATAATCTCTGCTGCCTGAGAGCAGGGTTTGTATGAACTACAAGCAGAGGTTCTGTCATGACATCAGAGATAAAAATGGAATAATTTTGCAAACTGTGGTGGCTGCAGAGCCATCGAGTCAGAGTTGTCCTGGCAGGGTCCCTCGCTGCTGGGTGTAGACAAAACAGGCCTGGCAGTGCTGTGTCAGGTCTCTGGTGAGCCTTGGAACTCAGGGGCTGGCTGTTGCTCTCTAGCAAGAGCCTGAGGATAAATAGTCATGGAGGAATTGGCCTGAAAATCAGCAGGAATTGGTGTGGAGCTGCCTTACCCCACCACTGGAGCTGCTTCCTGCTCTAATTGCTTTCTCTCACTGCTCTGCCAGTTCGGGGCTGGCTGTGTCCCAGTGCTGCTCGTTCCAGGCAAAATGGGACTCTGTCATTATCCTTGTAATTCAGAGGAGAAACCAAAACATTAAAATATTATTACTGGATGTAAGGTCACACAGGAACACGACAGAGAAGTCAGGAATTAAACCCCATCTCCTCAGCTGAGAATTAATACTTTAAGAAAGGGATCCATGACAAATAGAGCACGGCTCTAGGAATGACATGGAATATTTCAATTAATCACAAAATAAAAGATTTCTCCACCTGTTTCTGGTATTGCCAATTTAGGCTTTTGACTGACATGTTCAAACGTTTTAAAGAGTTCATTTTGTATCTAAAGTGAAAGCTGCTTGGTGAGAAACTATGTTGAGAAGAGATATAGGGTAGGAATAAGAGGATATATATATATATATCAAGGGAACTTCTATCCTCTTATTCCTCTGCTACCTCTACATTTACCTTTACTCTTTAAATGATAAATACATAACTTGTGGCTGATGGGTGAAGTATATTTTCGCCAATTTATATTTTTAAAAATCACCTAAGTTCTCCTCCTCATCCTCATGGCCTATATTCCAGAGAGGTAAAAGGTCCCTTTGTAGTGGATTTTATGCTTGACAATGATATGATTTTTTTGATATGCCACGATTCTAAGATTAAAAAAAAAAACAATTCAGAAAAGATACAATGAGGCTTTATGGAGCTTATTTCATTTGTAGCGTGTTTGCACTTGAGGAGAAATTTGGCCTTGGAGCCTGTGTCTCTGTAAGCAGCATTCCTGGCTTTGCATATCAGATATGAAATTTGTTTGGAATGTTTGCTATAAAAATACCTACGCATGAACTTACATCAGCGAGAAAGCAACTCGGGCTTGACCTTTCTGCAGCTCCGATGTGGCAAGATCAGTCCATGAGGAAACAGTAACTTAGGGAATGACTCGCAAGTGGTGTTTTCACAGGCTTTGTTTCAGCGCAGGAACAATCCTTGGAACAAGCTGCCCTTAGAAATCAGTGTTTTCTTTCAAACTCCTTAGTTTCTGCTCGGGAGTGACCCAGGGTAGGTTACCAGGCTTAATGTTGTAACAAAGCCATTTGGGAAATCCTCCCATTCTGTGTCAGTCCTGGGCTGAATACTAAAAGCAAACATGCTGGAGAACAGCAAAGGGCAGGGGTGGTTTTGATCCTTTTACAATTCAGCCCGTGTTTCTGTTTCAGACAGTGAAAAGACATTTTAATGGAACAGGAACCTCCTACTGTCACCCCATGCCTGCAGCCCTGCGACTTAGAGGACTTTTTGAGGAGAACCACCGTGCCCTGAGAGGTTTGAGGGGGCTGAGGGCTGATCCCCCTACGAGTTTTTTGGGGGTTGAGGAGCTCATTCCCTGTGCTGTTTGAGGGCATTGAGTGCATGATCCCTGGGAGGTTTGAAGGGGCTGAGGGCTGATCCCCTGTGAGGTTTTGGGGGGCTGAGGGGCTGTTCCCTGTGAGGACCGAGGGGACTGAGGGAATGATCCCCTGCTAAGTTTTGGGGGGCTGAGGGGCTCTTCCCTGTGCGCTTTAAGGGCATTGAGGGAATGATCCCTGTGAGGTTTGAAGGCGCTGAGGGGCTGATCTCCTGTGAGGATCGAGGGGACTGAGGGGCTCTTCCCTGTGCGCTTTGAGGGTGCTGCGACTCTCACACTCCCACAGGAGCCTGAGGCCATTCCGCCGGGGGCCCCATCGCACCGCATCCTTTCTCCTCTCCGCGGTGCGCGCTACGGGAAGCGCTGACACCTTTCGCAAGCGACACCTTCCGAACAGCCTGTACCGGGGCAGAGCCAGCTCCTTCCTCGTCACATCTCCTTCCTCTACGGTGGGGGAAGCGAACCCAGAGCCCAGGAAGCACCGGCGCGGCCGCAGACTCTGCCGAACCCCGAACATTGGCTGCCGCCGCTCCCCCTCAGCCGCCCCTGAGGGGACGCGCGACGGGCGGCGCGGGGCGGGGGGGGGGGGGGAAACACGGGGAAGGAAGGGGGGGGGGGGTCAGCGGTGACCAATCAGAGCCCGGCCCCGTCCTCTCCGCGCCCCACGTGACGCGGCGCGCGCGCCCCCCCACGTGACGCGGCGATGGAGGCTGCGGCGGCGGCGGCGGGGCGGGCGCGCGGCCGCCGCCTCCTCCTCCTCCCCCCGCCCCCCCCGGGCGGCCCCGCCCCCCCTCTCCCGTCGGTAGCGGCTCCGGCGGGCGCCGCCGCGGCCATGGACTGAGCGGCACCATGGGCGCCAAGGAGTCCCGCATCGGCTTCCTCGGCTACGACGAGGCCCTGCGGAGGGGTGAGGAGGAGCGGCGGAGAAGGACGGGAGGGCTGGGTGGAGGTTGGTGGGGAGAGAGGGGGGCCCCGGCGGTGCCCCCCGCCAGCGGGCGGTGAGGCGGCACCTCCATGACGGACCCCGCGCGGAGGCACTTGCGCCGTTCGGGGGTTCCTTCCCCTTCACCCCCTACCCCGTCGTTTATTTATTTATCTTATCTCTCTGTTTATTTCTCTCTCTCTCTCTGCTTCTTTACCGCGGCAGGGCCGCCGGTGCCATCCCCTCCCCGGCGCTCTCGGCCCGGCCCTCGGCCGTGCGCGGGGAGCCCGGCTAAATCGGGCAGCGCTGGCAGCCCGGTGTGACAGGGCTGTCACCCACACACACACACACAGAGACACACACACAGACACACACACACCGCTCCCGGCTCTGCCCGCTCCTCGTGTTTACTTCCCCGTGCTCGGGGATCACGCATCTGCAGCCCCGCATGGAAAGATGGATGTGGCGTGCGTGGCTTGGGGCCGATGTCGCTGTTTTAGCCCGGTTTAGGGTCCTCCCGGAGGATTTAAAGAGGAACTAGCGAAGGGAAAACATAAACAAGCTGAATGGTGAATGCTTGCAGCTGCAGGGCTCCGAGGCGACAGCAAGCTACACCCTGGCTCTGGAACTGATAGCCAAGTCCAAGGACAAAGAGGGACAGGAATTTTCAGCGGTAGATGGTTTGCAGGGAGGACAGGTGTCTGGAATTGTTGCCCTATTGTGCGTTCACGTGATGCAGTGCAGGTAAAGCAGCTCACCTGTTTGATATTTAAAGCCCTGATAAAATTCATAAGCTCGAGCCAATCTATGGCTGCCCTTTTTATTCCTGCTTGCATGCGAGAGGCATGTCAGGAGTGATAAGGGAGAACTGGGAGGAACCGCTGGGTGTTAACTGAAAAAGAAACAAATTGACGTGAAATGGGGTTTTTGTGAAATATTTCCTAATTATTTTTTTTCTGGTGGAGCCTCTGAGGGATGCCATGTCAGATGGGAAATGGAGCAACGTAGTGTCAAGCAGGAGAAACAAACGTATGATTCAAAGTCACTCGTGTTACAGATTCTAAACATAACAGCCCTGAAGAATTTTCACTGCTAGTGAAAGTATAGGAAGTCTTTGAAAGCTTTGGTGCACGTATTTTTAGAAGAGCTGGAGTTATAAATGCAGCCTGGTAGAGGTGTGAAGTTAAATATATCAGAAAGCATTTGAAATAAGCTGTTTGGTGGAAAATACAGTCATTTGGTCACGATGTATATTCTAAAGTTCCTAAATAAGAAAAACCAATTGTTTTGAATTTTCAAGTTAGATTGAAACTCTTACACTGCTTCAAAATCGAGTTGATTTTGTTGATCTGGATGCTTCATAATTAATAAGATTGATTTCTTCTTAATAAAAAATTATTTCTGTGCAGTGAATATAATACTTTTCTTTGTTATTTTTTTTGATGTTTTTCTTCTCTATATGAGATCTTCAATACTGTTTTTCTGTAGGAGACCAGAAAGGTTGTTTTAGGCACTCTGTTATAAATTGATGTTTTGCTAAATAACTCTGTTGTTTACTTAACCAGTGAATCACTGTATGTATAAAACAGGCCAGTTATCAAAACATTATTTGTTAGACCATTCTTACTTCTACAGAACCTTGCTGGTACTTGTGGCATTTCAGTGGGCACAAAGATAATGGATAAACGTAAATATTAAAAAAAGCAAGCCAAATATATTTATCTCCAATTAGATCCACCTTCTCTAACGTTGTTTCCTGGTTGTTAAATGCTGAGAAAGTTTTGTGTTAGGTGATATTTCTCCAAATTTTTCTACTGAGAATTCTTCATGAGTAATCAGTAGTGGTTACCTGTACTTGTGGTAATCATTCAGAATGCTGTGATCATACTTTTGAGTCACCACTTTGAATTTCAGTTGTTGAGAATAACTGGAAAAAACACTGCTTCTGTCAGCTTCAAAAAATAAGGCTGACTTTTAAACAATTTCATTTACTGCAATTCCATTTTGGTAGTAACCAAAGGTTGTGAAGGTGAGGGGAGTTGTGGTTAAAGGCTCACAATATAAATAACTGTAGCTAAAATGTAACTTCTGCTCAAGGAGATGGAAGTGCCAGGGCAGGCTGGTGCTGCTGGCCTTTTCCACCCTTGAACAGGAGACAGTCCTGCTGTTTTATTTTCCTCCTCCTCCTTGGCACAGGCAGCTGGCACTGCTGTGGTGATGGATGGGCACAGTGGAGTTGTCCTGTGGCCACCAGTGCAGGTCACAGGAGTCCCATCAGCCTCCCTGAGATCTGGGTCTGCCTGTGCAGCCTGGCAGTGCAAAGCAAGGGATGCTATTTTAAACATCTCTTTTTTTTATGAATTTTGCCAATTGTGGTCATCTTATTTATAGTAGGCAGAGGCACAAAGTAGTGTTGCTGTGGGAAAGGTATGAGATGAGAAGTGAGGAGAGCTATTCCTGACCCCACAGACCTCCTCCTGAGCATGGATTCTCTGTAAAGAGATGAGATCCTTGGGCAGGTCATTGGAGGGGAGGCCAGAAGTGCTTTGTTCCAGACTGAGCATAAAATTGTCAGTTGTTTTATCAAACTAAATTTGTGGTGGCATGAACTGGTGCTGTGGCTCTTGAGCTTGTTGCTTTTTTCTTAGGCCTAAACTCCAACAGCAATTTTCTTCCTGGGGCAGTGCTGTAAGTCAGCCAGTGTCCTGTTTTGGTGGATTTTCCAATGTTTGTCTTTGATTTCCCACTCCTCTCCTACCCCTGTGTCCATCAGGCTGTCTGGTGCTCTGGCCTTGCCAAGGAAATGCTGCTCTAAAGCCTGACTTATCTTTTAGTTCTCCTGCTGCTAATCTTGACACCCAATTCCTCAAAGGGCTGTCTTTGGGCCAATAAAACTTTATCAAAATAAGAACTTTTTATCACTATTTTGTTACTTCCAGCACAGCAGCTCCTGCACTGTCCTGTGTTATATATGGAATAGTTTAATAAGAATGCTGTGTGGTATTGGTGGCCAGTTTATTTCAGATCCCTATGGAACTGTATTTTCCACTGGCTGTTAATGTGTTCTGCTTCAGTAAGTTTGAGAGGATAATCATAGACTGAGCATAAATTTATGTAGATACTTGTGAATTATGAAACTGTAGAATCTGTAGTCAAAGTTTCTGTGAATGCTACTTAGAGCAGGTGTAATTCAGGCCATTTCCAACTAAATTATCTATGCTAAATATTGAGCCAGGGAACCACTTAAAAGAAATGTTGGTGAATAGTCATGGATCTGTCAAATTTGGGCCAGAGAGCAAGGCAGAGTTTTCTTTCTGCTCAAAGCAAGGTAAAATTTTTTTCCATGACTGCAGGGTGGAAGAAGGGGAACTGCCACAACATCAGCATGGTCAATGAGCTTAGAATTTGGAGAAATGAGTGACTGCTGATAAATCCATTTAATTGTGTTTGGTCCTGTGCTCAGTGATCTCTGAGAAAAAGAGCAAAATGAAAGCACAGAAGCAGTGCTGTTGTTGGAAAATGTACATGCAGTTAAAATGCCAGCTATAACAGCAAGGCAAAACTTGCAGGTGTATCAATCCCACAGGTTTTGCCTGTGGAGAGCTCATGGAATAATGGTTTTTAAAGGCAGTTTTCTTCCCTGGTTGGTTGTTTCTGAGATGGCACCAACTGGAGAACACCAAGCCCATCAAAGTAACAAAAACCTGCTCTAGCCCACAAGGAGGTTGGTGAGTGTGTGCCAGTAATGACTAATGTTGTGTGATGGGCAGAGGATAAATCTTGCTAATGACCTTTTGTGTCTTGATTGAATTTGAAAAATAGCTACATTTGTTTTATTTAAATCAAGGCAAATATATCTGGTGTCTGATCATTAACATCCTCAAGCGTACAGATGTCATAAATCTGACAAAAGGATGATGAAAAACTTGTGCAAATATATAATCATCTAGTTGAGGCTGTCGATCTCAGCCTGGTGACAAATCTATGGACTCAGCCCTTCAGCCCATGGAAAACTGCTTTTTTTTACTCCAGATTATGAAATTAACTTTTTAAATCCCAGATATCTTTGTAGGAAAAATGATCAGGGAACCATTTTAGTGGCTTATTCTCTTCTTTCTGTATTCCACAAAGGGGATTGTTCTGCTTTATTGTCTGGAAACCAAAGTTTGACTATGACAGGGAGGTGAAGGTTCTTCAGGATATGTTATTTTCTAAGGGTATAAACCTGTGCTTTTCTGAGCCTTGAGTTTCAGAGGCGTGTGGTGAAAATGCCTAGAAGTCTCCCAGCCTTTTTTTTTTTTTTTTTTAGCTATCAGAATGAATAGAATCCACTGTGGAGACAGTCTAGATTCTACAGCGAGGCTTGTTATGTCAGCCAGTATTTGATGGCTTCAGGGCTCTGTCATATGATGAAAGCAGGTATGAATGCAGAGCTTCACACTTCCTGTTTATAAAGCTGCAGAGCTGCAAGTGGCTGCTCAAATTCACAGAGCAGTAATTATTTCACAACTCTGGCATTCAGTTGTGGTGCTTGTTTTGGGAGGACACCTCAGTAGTCTCTGCTGAACGTGTATTTCCAAGGCAGGAGTGACTTGGAGAATTCTACTGAAAGTTCCCTGTATTGATGAGAAGATGCTGCTTAAACTCATGGACTGGTTTGGATTTGAAAGGACCTCAAAGATCATCTTTGTCCCACCCTCCTTCCATGGACCCTTTCCATGAGACCAAGTTGCTCCAAGCTGGCCTTGGACACTTCCAGGGATGGGGCAGCTCCTCTGAGCAACCTGTGCCAGGGCCTCCCCACCCTCACAGGGAGGAATTTCTTCCTAATACCCAACAGAATCCCCTCTCTGTCAGTGTGAAGCCACTCCCCCTTGTCCTGGCACTCCAAGCCCTTTGAAAAGTCTCTCTCTGTTTTTCTTGGCAGCTCCTTCAGGTACTGGAGGGCTGCAATGAGGTCACCCCAAAGCTTCTCTTCTCCAAGCTGAACAACCCCAATTCCCTCACCCTTTCCTCCTGGCAGAGCTGCTCCATCCCTCCTCACCCCGTGTCTCCTCTGGACTCACTCCAGCAGCTCCAAGTTCTTTTGGAGTTGCAGCTTTGCAGGTGGGATCCCACCTGAGAGGGCAGAATCCCCCATTTCCTGCCCATGCTGTGGGGTCAGCCCAGGACACAGGACATGGCCAACCTGTCACCCACCAGCACTCCCAAATCCTTCTCCCTGCAGCTGCACTTGTTCTGTTAGAACAGAGTTGATTTTTAATCTGGAATTCTTCAGCTGCTGAATTGTAGCCACCTCTTTCTCCTTAACCTCAGGTTCCAAATTTAGTGGAAGGAACTCAAGGGGTTTCAGCTTCTTGCTTAGAACTACCCAAGTTATTTCCTATTGGAAATAAGGAACACTGGTAGAGTGAACTTAAGTCAGCTAACAGTAAATTTCCTTTCCTGAGATGTCTTTTGTGGTCTTTAGAGGCTTTTACGAAATACCAGTTAAAAACTTACAAATTAGTGGTAAATATTGCCTCCTGCTCAGGCTGCTGCAAGTGCTGTGGTTCTGTGGGAGCTGATTGCATCCTGCAGTAGGTTTTTAGTAATTCTTAGATGGTTCCCAAGCACGGCAGAAACTTGGTCATTGCTTAAGTGTTGGATGTGCAGAGTGATGCAAGTCTGAGGAAAGAGGATTTAGGGACATAGATGTTACATAAATAAGAAAAAGTTGATCATCTTAAAAGAGAAAACCCTCAATAAGTTGAATTATGATTCAGTAAACGTTGGGAATCCTCTGGTTTCTCAGTCCTCAGGTGAATCATGTCTCTAAATATGAGCAGGCTCACAGTATTAGCTGCATTTTTGTGCTGTCAGCGTGCTACTGGAGATTCCAATCAAAGCAGTCAGGAGAGCTGCCAGGGGAGTTTAAATAGATATCATTCCAGCCACGGGGCTGGAGGTCACAGGATAAGCTGGACAAACCCTCATTTTGAGTGTTAAATATCTTGATATAAGTGAAAAGACCACTATCAGGTTATTCTAGATGTAATACATTTTCTTATCTTGATGTAGACTGAAACTGAGTCCTCAAAATATTTCTTTGAATTATAGATTATATTCTTATATATCTCACAGGTCATAAACCTGAGCTTTATTTCTTGTATTTTCATCAGTGACATCAGGTGTTTTATGGTTTCTAATAAATTTCTAGTTTTTCCTCCTGTAACACTAGGGTTTTTATAAAATATAAATGCCCAGAGAAAGTTGTTGAACTTTCATCCTTGGAGATTTCCAAGCTCTGCCTGGACAAAACCCTCTGGAAGCTGGTTTGAGTTCAGCCTTGACCCAGTTTCAAGCACAAGAGTGAACCAAGTGACCTCCTGAGATATTTTCCAACCTGATAGATTCTATAAAATATTCCTGTTCAGCTTGAATTTTTGTGAAGTCATGTTTTGATCAAGTCTTAAATCTACCTGACAGTGTCCTACTGAAGGGAAAAAAAAAAAAGGGATAAAAATAGAAACTAGGAAGTTGTTCATTGTGAGATGAAGCATCTCTAATGAAATGTGAAAGAAAAAAAAATAAGAGGGGACTACTTTGAATCCTGTTTACTTGACTTGTAACAGTTTCAGGCTTTCTGGCTGCTGGCACTATGGCAGGAATGAGTAAAACAACCCTCACCCCTTTGCTCTGCTCAAGGGAACTCAGCCCACTGTCTCCTTTCATAAAATAAGTAAGGCATTCAGTTCTTTAGTACTCAAGAAAATGAAATCAGATTCCAAAATCAGGCCTCTGAAGGGATGACAAGCCTGTGAGAATGAAAAAGAACATAGCATTAACAAGTAATGTGATGAGGTGAGGCATGAAGTGTCTATTGAATTCTGTAAATTAGGATTATTGTACCACTCCTGCTTTGAGGCAGGACTGGTTAGGCTTTTTCTGTATTTAAAAACCCAGATGTTACTAATAGCTGTCATTGAAAAAGTGTCACTGTCTGCTGAAAATGGAGTGTATCTTTGCTTAGGTTGTGAAGTCACACACTGATAGAAATCATTGGTATATGGGAGGTCTGATGAGTCTTGAGCTCTTATGACATCAGTATGACTTAATTATTAATTATTATTCAAATACTCCTGCTCTGTTGTGGTCCAAGAAGAAGTTCCAAACTCTGTGAGCATACAGAAAGCTGATGGAGGACAAGTGTTGCATTTTCAAACAGCAGAGTTGTTTCTGTCCACTGACTTCACTTATTTCCAAGCCTGATGTAAACCAGAACTGCCCACTCGGGGTTTTTAGGGCTCTTCTTTGTCTCATGCTTTCCTAATTTGAGTTTCTGTATAGAAAAGAAAGTTCTGTGGGTTAATTCTAATTAAGGCTTTCAATTTTTAGTCATTTAAAAACAAGTTATTTCTTAATTTGTTCCATTCCTTGAAGCAGGTGTTTTTTCTATAAGTTGTGCTTAGTCTGAATTATTGTGAATGTCCATGTGATATTTGCAGTATTGAAGAACTACAAAAAGCATCTTTAACGTTTAATTTTCATATGAAAAGGTCATTTACATAATGAGACAATGAAGCCTTTGGGCAAAGATGAATGTAGAAAAAAAAAAATCCATTAAGGTAGATTCTCCCTAAGAGTTTGAAAGGGCCTAATTCACCAAACTTTGAATGCTGGATTATTGCTGACACTTACTGGAATAAAATTCCCTGCTTGCCTAAAAAGAGTGGCAAAATCCTAATGCACATTTTCTTTTGTGATTTCTTCAGGGACACCTTACCTTTGTTAGTGATGGCTCCTTATCTCATAGGCTGTGTAGCTTTAATGTTTGCAGCTGAGCTGTGTAATAGCAGTTTTCATTTCTTTCTTTACATAATGAATTTTAACACCTCTGAGAAATGGGGTTTTTTATGGGGTTATATTTACAGCTGAGCAGGGCTGACGTGGTCCCTATAGGTGGGGCTTGTTTGGGAAGTGCAGCACTTTGAAGTGCTGCTTTATTAAACTGATGTAAAATCTCTTCTGCATTTCTGATTTGTAATGGCTGTAAACTGAGTTCACATCTTGGTTTGACACTAAATGTGTCTGCATATGGGTTTTGTAATAGTTCACCAAATCTGCTTAAAAACTCCTGGGAGTTATAATTATCAGAATTTTTCTATGTAGCCTATTAATTCATTCATTAGAATGGCAATTAAAGTAAATTCCTTAATTATTTGAGTGTATTACTGACATGTGCCTAACTCCTAGAGATGTGAGACTCTTGGTTTGATAATCTAAAAGTTTAACAAAACCATTTTTCTTATAAAAATACGATAACATTTAGAACAGAGCCTTTATTTGGTATTGAATAAAAGGGGATGGCTGAGAAAGGTTTGGCCAAGGCAGTTTGTAGTGACCAGGGTTTATTTCCCAGTGTATAAATGTTATTTAACAAGGCCTGAAATAGTTCCTCCCTAAATCACTGCCTCCCTTGCAGTGCTCAGCTGTCACAGGTAGGGTGACTTGGCAGATCTGGTGACATGCCCTGCTCTCCAGGGTGTTCAAATCCTCCTTTTCCCCACTCCCCAGCCTCTCCCATCCCATGGAAATGCGGTTTTTGAGGTGACCTGTGCTCCCCATGGGGGTGTTTGGGACAAAACAAGGCGTTAATGTTGATGTTAATGAACTGCACAGGTTCATGTGCCCACCAAAGCTCAGTTCCTGGGCCAGGGATGCTCCTGAAAAACCTCCCTGATGGTGGGACACAGTGAGATGGGCAAAAAGAACGTCTGGCTGTGTCAGACACACTGCAGTTGTGACTTTTGGAGTGGTTTTAAATAGTCCCTGAGACAGTGTGTACCTTAAAAAGAGATGTGACTTCCTCCTGCTCAGGCTGTGCAGCCACAGGGCCGGGCTGTGGGAGCTGCTCTGAGCCAGCCAGCAGCTACAAAGGCAAAAGGAATCTCTAACATTTATTTTCATGGTGTTTTTTTTTTTTTTTTTTTTTTTTTAATGTCCAAATCCTTTGAAGATGTTTCACTTAGTTTAGAGTCTGAATTGGGCCCACAAGCTATGAGAGGCAATGTCACCAGGCCAAAATAAGAGAGAATTGCATTCTGTATAAAAATGTAAGCTTCATCCTTTCCAAATAAAACATGCTACACATCCTTTGGAATTCTTCCTCAAAACCAGTGATTTTATTCACATTGTAGCTGTCTTTTTTTTTTTTTTTAGCAGGTCTTTCAGTTGTCATCCACTCACAGTTTAATTTCATGTTAAAGTATTTAATATAGAATGGATGCTTATGTATCTTTTGTGTTCTGAATGGATGTTCCTTATCTCAAATCTGGTGACAATGGCAGTGCTCAGGGTTTGTGACAGGTTCCTGAGCTGAAATATTTTAACAGGAATTTCTAGCTGGAAATATCTATATCTATATTATATATAGGAATATCTATCAAAGCTTTCCCTCTTCCAGTTTAAAGCCATTGCTACCACCACAACTCCTGATGAAGAGTCCTTCTTCAGCTTCCTTGTAAGCTCCCTTCAGATGCTGGAATTGTTTCAAATGATTAATTTTACTCCATTAGTTTGCAAAATTTTGTTCTTTTAAAATTCTGAGACCTTGAATGAAATAAAAAAGTGAAAGAAACACAGAGCCCTAAACAGAACAGGAAGTACCAGATTGAATAAGTCTATGGATGTGGGGGAAAAAGAACTGAAAGTATTGGGATAGTAATTATGAGAACTTGAGTTTTGCAGATTGAATTTGTTCTAAAAATGAACTTGAATGTGGCATCATGAATGTATTTTGGGCTGAAGAAGCACTTCTTTTCAATCCCTGTTTCTAGCTGTTAGGTGTTATCCAGAAGCAAAATCTCACTCTGGAAATTTCCTAGTCTTGTCAAGATTTCTGACACGTTTTCTCTCGTGATGCGATACAGTTAAATCCTGGATTTTAGTTTAAAAATTGAAAAAGTGGATTTGCACTTTGTGCAGCTGAAAGAGGAGTGCTTTAGGATGGATGAGCAGCAGTCAGGGCAGCCTGGTCTGTGCCAGGCTCTTAGGGAGGGTTGTTATCAGTGCAGGAATAATGTGAGAACTTTTTGGTCCCTGGTTTCCAATCCTGCAGCTATCAACGTGATTTGTCTTTGCCTAAAGAATTATAATTGATCTTTTTGCTATTAACCAATTCCTCACTTTTTTGTTGCCTGCAATTCAGCGTTGTCTTCTGGTCACCTTGGTTGAAGAATTGTGGTGTAAATATGTCGTGAGAACTAAAGGTATTTTTAAAATAATGAGTAGATTGCAACGTTGATAGGGCAGAGCAGGAAGAAACTACAACATTCACTAATCCCAGTGCAGGACACAGGATAAATATCTGCAGAGGCCACAGTGTTACAGGGATAGAGGTTAAAAAGCAGAATAGAAAATATTTGATAAATATAGAATCATTAAATGTTCATAATTTATTATGTAAATGTAGTGCTGCTAATAGAGACTGTAATGTCCTTGAGGATATCTTGTGAGTCTCTCCAGGGATTCAGGGAGAGATTCCAGCTGCTGCCTCTGTTCAGGGCTCTGGTGTTACAGTCATTGTGGCACCTTTTCTGTTTCTGTGGAACAATGAGCAGTGTGTTCATGTGAATCTCTGGAATTGGAGTCATCCCATCCATCCCAGCTGCTCAGTGGCACTGGAATGACTGGGAGCTGCTTTCCCATGCAGCTGCTCCAGGGTGGATCTAAATTTGCTGTTTCATCCTCCCTGATGGAGAGCCTTAGGAATAATGTTCATCTAATGCTGAATATCTTCAATGAGAAATTCTGTAATGTAAATGTAGTGTGGAATCCTTTAGGATAATCCTAAATATCAATCCTGGGATGTTAATTGAGGATTCTCTTAACAGGAGATGCAGCAGTGAGAATGGAGTTTGGAAATAGTAATGCTAATTGTTTGCTATTGTCTGGTTAAAAAATAAAGCTCTGATTCAGTTCTTGGTGTTCTACCAACCATGGAATGGGGTCCCAGAACTAAGCACATGGTGGTTTTTATTTTATTTCTTCACTCCCTAGTCCAGTGTCTGTATTTGTGATTTTGCTGGTATTTTCCAGCCTTTCACAGGTTGTATATCAAGCTTGTCATTATTGTGTTTGTAACAATGCATCAGGAGACACAAATCTGGGACCTGCCACTAAAATATTCCCTTTACACCTGAATTTGAGATGATATTTTAGACAGAGATGTCCCCAGGAGTTGGGAATAGGAAGGCTGGAGCAGAGAGTCTTTTCTGGGCCATATGAATACACACATGTGGAGTGTTTGTGCCAGAGCACTTGAATTGCAAGTGAGTCATATTTTTCCTCTGACTTTAGAAATTAAGATGTAGCATTGTATAAATATTATCTGAATCTTGTATTATTCATGTCATAGTATGTAAGTGCAGTGCTTTACTAGGCTTGGCTTTTTTAGCTGCCAGAGGCCAACACTGGAGTGAATATTTGATCAAAACTATGCCAGCAATCCCAAATTCGAGCTCCTTCCTTGCCTCTCATCCTCACTGGAGGTGATGGGGAGCTCTGCCTTCTATGTAGCAATTGTAGCTTCTGTTTAACTTTCAGGCTTAGACTATAATTTTTTATTTAAAGAACAATTCATATTACAGCTGCATTTAGTATATTTGGCACTGTTGGGAGACAGGATATGAAATATTTGTTATATTACAATTTATTTTGTAGTACAGTCCTTATGTGATGTTTGCATTTGCATAGTTGGCACTTGCCTTTCATTTTAACAGGGTGTTTATTTCTTGGAAATGAGTTCTATATTGTGATTTTGTGAATCTTAACAAGCATAAACGTCTCCATGATTTTCATGGTGGTAATAAAGCAAAAACAGCTTTTTAAAATTGTGACAGAAGCTGCTCTGCTCACCTTTAACAACACAAACTTTCAGCGTGTTTGCCAGGAAAACTGATGAAGGGACAGCTCAGAAAAGCAGAGTTTAGTTTCTAATCTAAACATTCATTCTAAATGCTGGAAAGATTGAGAGCTAAAACATCCACCTGGGAAATCATGGACAAACCACAACTATGAAGGTGGCTCAGAGGAAAATAGCAGTGGAAAGGGAAAGCAAATATTGGAACTCAGGTGAAGATGGGCATCCCAGACTCCTGATTATTTTTTTTAGTCCATGTTATTTTTTGGAAGGTACTTGAGGGTTCTCAGTGCTGCTGCTCAAGATGATGTGTGCTCTGTTTAAAATAATTTAAAAACAATTTATAACTTGTGCCCCTTTTCCCAGCCAGCAGAGGACAGGGGCCCATGGGTGGGAAAGGTGACATCCAGCTTAGGAATTGCTCCTGGAGAATGAATTTACCAATTCTTTACTTGATAACAGGAATCACTTTTTGTCCCTAATATATAATATTGCAGTTTATTGTGCTTAAATTTGCAGTTGTAAAAATGGTAAAACAGATTTTGCTGATCTGCAAAGTTTTGTGAATTTTCAGGTTCTTTCAGGTCTATCCCATGGCTCATATGGTTGGACTGGGGAACTCCTTTAATTCCTGAGGATCTAAAATAAGATTTCCATGCTCTGTGGGAGGATTATTTCATCAATATTATTATTATTATTAGTATTATTATTTCACTGGCTGTTATGTACCAGTTGCTCTCCACACTGGGCTTACTGGGAGAGTTAATCCAAACAGAATGATGGAGATAGAGAGGGATAAAGCAGGCTGGGAATGCTGGCATTCTTTTGGGGATGGGGACTCTTTGAAGATTAAAAGTATAAATGCTAAGTATTTGTGTTACAGCAAATTGGCAAATCCTATTGTAATGACTAAATCTCCAAAATGTTAAACCTTTGATAGGAATTGGGGGAAAGTCTGATAGAACCAGGGAAATCTTTACCCACAGGATGAGCCACTGCTACCAAAACCAAAGAATAGGTGGGAGGAAAAAAATACAGCTGGATTGAATAATTTCTTTTTTTTTTTTTTTTTTTTTTAATACCCAAACCGTGGTGTTGTTATCCTTAAATTCCTGTTGTAGGTAAATGTGTGATGCTTTTATGGAGGTGCTCTGTGTAAATGGAGTGATGCCATTTCTGATATTCCACTTCTGAAAGGTTCCTTAGGAGTGAATTCATTTTTCCATTAGGGAAGGCAGGAATTTTTAGTCTGTGTTTTCTCCCAAAATATTCCCAAATGGATTTCTTTTTAGCAAGGCTGTGTGGGTGTGAAGGTTGACTTTTTAGTCATAGCTGGTTCATTTATCTCAATTGTATTTTGCAGTTGGTTCCTCCAATTTGGGGTTGTTCCCAAACACACTTTACTTTCACTTGCACATTTTACCTCTTTGAAGCTTTTTAGTAATTGCATTGGTTCTTGACAACTTCATAACCACAGCCATTAAGTCACAATAAAGACTAATGAAAAAAGTAATAAAATTTCCATGTATAACTAGGATGAAGATTCCTAAGGGAAATATTGAGCGAGTGATTACAGGGAAGATAATTGTCTGGTTAGAGAATTATATGCCCTGTGAGTTTGATATTGAACCTCTAAAATTGTCACTTAAAAATCAAAATATTAGAATTATGAAAAAACTTGAGCTGGATGTGAGGAAGAACTTGAGACAGGTGATTCTTTTCTTGCTTTCTGAAGGATGAGCAAGTTGTCAGTTTTATTAGAATTCAGGTTTGGTTATTTTTAGTAAAGAATAAATGCAATATTATGCTGATGGTTGCAAATTATTGCTTGCTTTGTGTACTTGTGATGTGCAGGGCTGGTGGGATTTTGTTTTTTTTAAGGCACTGACTTAGCAAGCTGCTTTTCACCCAGTAGTGATGTTGGAAATTCAGATTTTGGGGTGTGTTTGGAGAGTATTGGGAGCATTTTGATGCTTCCATTTCTGGGGGAAATTACCAGTGCTTGAGTCAGATAAGCTGGAAAGGTTCTTGACCCTTCACCTTGTCTGACCTTTTTTAATCTGTTTTCTCTTCCTGCTTATGCAGTATTTTGTTTCCTGTTTTGACTTTGAGCGTTGTTGATACATTGTGGTTTTCACCTTTGCTTGGGCTGGTTTGGGTTTTGTGCTGGGAACCTGTGAACCAGAATAAATCCTTTATTTTCGAGTAGTCTAATGAAGTATTTCAGGATTTTGGGACAAAGATCAGCTTTTTGATGTAATCACTGCTACTCCTCCTAATGGCAGTGATGGTTTACACGGAGCTTTTGTGATTCTGGACGTGTTTCTGTGCCCAATTAGTTCTACCTGATATTAATTGGTCACTTTATAGTAGCCAGAACAGATTAATTCCACCTTCCCTCAGTTAAACACTTGGAGTTGTGCCCTTTTCACTGATTAAATCAGCTTTTTAGTAGTAGCTTGTAGTGCTTTTACACAATATCTTAGCTCATTTATCACACATCTGTCTGCTGCAGGCTGGAATTTGTATCCATTTCAGTGCTGAGACAAGACATGGAGAGGTTAAGTGTCTCTTGCCTGGATGTCTCAGGCAGCATTAAGAGTTCAAATGCTTTTATTCCTCACCTTTGCCCCATCAGACAAGTGGCTGCTTTGGAAAGCTGTGTTTTGGGTCTCAGCCTCTATTTCTCAGCATTTCACATCAATGTGCTGGAATTTTGAAGGATTGGGATGGGGGGAAGTGTTGTAAGGGAAGGTGTTTTTGTGGCTGGCCTGACTTTGCAAATAAGTATTAAATAGGAATTTTAAATACATGTATTGTGTTTGCTCTTGATGCATATATCACAGGTAATGTGTATAATGTTTTTTTTCTAAGCTGTAATAACTCCACCAGACCTGACCAACCACTTTTTTTATTAAGCAGAGACTGCAGTGTGTGGCAGTTCTTATATTTATGTTCAATAGTTACATCATCAAAAAATAGATGTAATTAAGGAAGATTTTAAGTTCCTTCATACAGTGTTTTAATACTGTAAAAATCACTTTATTGAGGAAATTTTTGCAAACCTTAGCTCAGATCCAGAGGCCTCTGAGGAAGTATCACACAAATATGCAGTGTAGGTACTTTGATTAGTGAAGAATTGGCTTTGATGTAACCATTTTCTCCTCTCTCTTTTTCCAAAACAGGAAAACAAGCAAAATTATCAATATTACTTGTATTTAGCCATGCAGTTATATTTTTATGATGACTCTTAATAATTTTTTCTAGCAGCCTGGTAACAGCAGAGCAGCTTTTGCTGCCCAGTTTTTGTTGTCAAGAATTGTCCTTTCAGTGTAATTTTTGGAGGGGACAGAGGTGGTGCCATACCCCAAACCCTACATTGCTCACAGGGTGTTTTAGAACCTTCTCAGATAAAAGTCAAGAAGGATGTGGAAAGAAAAAAAAACATGTCTCAAGTGAATAGAGATTGTAAAATGAATGGAGAATGTGGCAGCAAAACTTGCAAAGCTCCACTGGAAGGGTTGATTTCCTCCAGCTTAGTCTGAACAGTTTTATTGGGGTGACAAAACAAAGTTTAAATTTAGAGTTGGACTTGCATAATCTGAGTTTCAGATACAGTTTTAGTCCAAAAGGAAAACTCCAGGATGACTTGGTGACAAATATTTGAAAGCAGAGCAGAAGGAGATGGTTTCCAGCATGGGCCAGTTTTGGAAGGTATTACACATTTCATTACCTGGATAGATGGGAATTCAAACAAAAAATGTGAAATAGTACATCCATATAAACAGTCTGAAGTTTAAGTAACACTGAGAGACTAAAAATACCCTCAGCAGTTGGTGAGCTGAAGGTTTGTTACAATTACTTTAAGCAGGGTGACATTTTTAGCTGAGGTTGCGTGGTTTCATTTAAACTTTATTAAACAAACTGGAGCTGGAATATTCCCTGGAGACTTGGATGCAGCACTAATCTCCTGTTAAACTGACTGCAGCTCTCCTGGAAATCCTCCAGCTGAGGTGGCACAGGAGCTTCTTCGTGTTAGCAAAGTTAACATGGACACAATGACAAGTCTGGCACACTTGGTTTCACTGGTGGTTTTTGGAAGTGGGCAGGTAGATTTTAAAGAATTATCAAACAGTATCTAATTATTGATTTTTGATTTTGTTACCTTGAATCAACCTCGCAGTCAAAAGGTCACCTGTGTGGTGGGGAGGTGTAAAGAATGAAATGTGCAGTTCCAATGGAGTCTCTTTCCCTGCAATAATTCTGAGGTTGTGCCACCTGTTATTGGCAGGTGGGATGTGAAGATGGAATTTTGCTGTGTTCGCTGCCACAAACTCATCCTGGGAAGTTGTCAGTGTCTGTTTTTCCCTGTCAGCCTGTGAATACAACAAGGGTGCACCCCATAGTGTGGTGTCTGTCTCCTGTGTCTAATGACAGCAGCTTGTGAATGCTCTTCTCAGAGGTGTTTGTAGACAAGTGGCTCCTGGAAGTGTTTGGGCAATCTGTGCCTTTGGAAAAAGTGAATATTCCTAATGAAAGGACTTCAGTCAGTGGAGGAAACTGGTTTGTCAACTAGGCTGGTGTGTAAAGGCAGGATGAAAAACCCCTCTGTGTTCTGTGATGCTTCCTGTGTGTTGGGTGTGTGGAATTGAGAGAAAAAAAAGGCAGCTTCTGGGGATGAGAGTGTTCTAATTTCTATTAGTATTATAGTAATAGATATATTGCTTCTAGAAATGTTCCTTTAATAATTGAAGACTTAGTTTTATTTCCTCTCAACACACCATCATGTTCTATCTCTGTTGAATAATTGGTGCTTTGGTGTTGGGATTTTGTATTCAAATATTTTGCCTTCCAGACTCGTAGTAAACATTGATAATATCTTTGATTTATACTCAGCTCATTTCAGTTGTACTTTCATGTGCATGGATCTAAATGTATAATGAACTTATCTTTACAAAGCTCTGCAGATGATTTTAAATGGCCAGCATCAGTCATTTTAATGGCTCCTGGGGAAGGAATGGAAGTAATTACCTTTCCTGTTATTCCATGACCTTTTTGGTAGTTTCTGCATGCAAACAATAATACTGAGTGGGCTCTGGCAATAATAACTTGCTTTTGAAATGTAACATGGGCTGGCAGTATCAACTCATCAGTCCTGTTAAATGCACTGATAGTGCAGTTCTGTTTGAAGCTCTTGGGAATATTGCTTGGCAAGTCTTGTTCCCAACCTTCTCCTCACCTTGGCTGGCACCCATGGCTTATGGAAAATACCTTTATTTGGGATTTTCCTACTCCTGAGCACTGTCTGGAGTGCACACTGGGCAGTCAGGGGTGCTGTAAGCATCAGCTTAGCAAATGCTGTGCTTCTATAGAAACTTTTGCCAAATAACCCCAAACCAGATTGGACTGAATGGTGGGGACATCAAAAAATTAACAGAGGGGGAGAAGAAACCAGAACACAGAGTTCATTTTTGTTAAAGATATATATATGTGTGTGCAGGCATATAAAAACTGCAATAAATGAGAATATTTTCATCCCAAAACTGTTGTTGGATTTAGTCTTGGATGCAGGTTGTTTGCCTTGCTCTGCCAAAATGACAAAGCCAGTAGCTTCCCCTTTCCATGATCCCTGAGCAATCCCAGCACTCATTAAATGTGGGCAGTTGTCCCTGCTGGCTGAGGATTTGTTGTGCTTAAAGGTGATGGGAGGTGAAGAATTCTCTTCATTCCCTCCTTGTCTGAGTGTTCATTAAAGCTTCACCTGTAAAGGCACACAGTGACTCTGGGTAGATGTTAATGTGAAATAATGGAATTGAAACACCTTCTAAGCCAGGTAACAGTATGAGACCAACATTCTTCTGCCATGTAATTAAAGCAGGCTCGTTTTAGTAAAACAAGATATGTGCTAATGATAATCACCACTGTGCTAATTGATAGCTCTGCTGCTGTGTGGGTCACACTTGAGGTTTATCTCTTAGATACTTTTTTTTTTTTTCTTTATGGTCAGAAGTACTCAGAATCTGTAATAAAATTTGAGAGGAAACAACCCAGTTTCTGTTTTTACACAATTGTAAAGTAGAACCAACATCTGTTTCAGTGTTGACTCGGATTAAAATTAGGAAGGAATGTTTTAATGTGATTTACTTTTAAGGATTGATTTTTTTTCTTTTGATGAATGAACTAACTAAAAAGTAGATGTTTTACTGAGTGCTGGATTAAGCCCTCAAGTGCTCTGTTTTATTTTGGCTGACAAAAAGCTCGACAAGCCTTTGGCCATGGCAGTGTTGTTTCTGTCTGGCTTGTGATAGCAGGGTAAGGAAAATGCCTTGCTATAAATACAGTGACACAGCTCCCTGTGCAGCATCATTTCCCTGGGCTTCTGCATGGTAAATTGCTTTTTTTCTGCATCACTCAGGAAAACTTCCAGGGGATCCTGTGCCATTCCCTGCAGCTTGGCTTTGGGCAGAGGGCTTGTTTTGTTCCACGAGTTCCTTCCATTCTTAAACACTGTCTAAGAAAGTTGCTCTGTGCTTGTAAAATCTGCTTTCCAGGGAGCTCCCAGGCCTGGATGAGTGGGATGTCATCACATTTTCCACCTTTACAGTTGTGAACAAGTTGCAACAGGTGTAGCTGGCAAACAGATTTTGGCTGTGCAAGGGAATCTTGGGTGAAGAATTACACGTAGTTCAACATTTTATTCCTGTTGAATCACACCTCACTGCACTGTCTCGTGAAGTTGTAGTGGTGATAAAGTATTTTATTTGTTTTAATACAGAAAAGCAGACTGGTTAATAGATGAAACCTCTTGAAAGATGCTGTTGGAGCTGCTCTTAATAATATTCACCACTGTTGGTTGCAGATAATTTCCCTGGCTTACATGCAATGCAAAATTGATCATAAAGCTGCTTTATTTTCCTTTGTGTGACAAGAATGGTGCTGAATTTAGAACAAATTACAATCCACTATTGTAGTCAGAAAACTTAGGCAGTGAGCTGTTGTTCACAGTGATTGTAACCACAGATCTGCTTCCCTTCTCTCTTTTCAAGCAGGATTAGATTATTAGATCTCATTTTCCCACTCTTTAGGGGAAATCATGCATTTAATTTCTTCATGGCTTTTTATTGTAAAGATAAACGTAAGGAGTGGAGGATTTTGAGATTCCTTAAGCTATTATACCCTTCTGTAACATCTTTATTGACCACATTTTTTTTTTTTTCCTTTCCTCTGTTCTCAGTTACAGACATAGAACTGAAGAGGCTCAAAGATGCTTTCAAGAGAACTTGTGGCCTCTCCTATTATATGACCCAGCAGTGCTTCATCAGGGAAGTTCTGGGTGATGGGGTCCCTCCCAAAGTTGCTGAGGTGAGCTGGGAATTCTGTTTTCCTGGGAAGCCACAAGCAGTGGATAATGGGCAGCTGGATGGTGCTGGGCACACACAAATGTTGATGGAGTTGATTGAATTGCTTCCCATTTTTTTTTTTTTTTAATGCAATATCACAATGCACCTTCTGTGCCTGAAAATGGTTTTCCAGATTGGATTGTGGGTGGGATGTGCTGGGCTGAGACCTGCTCCCAGCTTTATTAATACCTGGTAGATGACTTGGATGTCAACCTGAATACCCAGATGTCAATTTGGGCAATTAAAAGATAGAGAGTTTGTAGCAAGACCATAATGACAGATTTTATTTACTCCAGATGCAGTTGGTTTCTTTGAGATTCCATTGGCTGTTACTTTGTTTTCTGAAGATGAATCTTTACAAGCTCTTAAAAATAAATTTGTTCATTATAAATGAGCTGGAAAATAACCAGAATCAAAATTTGCAACATGAATATAAACATATATCCATGTATATACATCTAAAAAAAACCACACATGCATGTTTACAAAGTTGTTTTCTTTTATAGAGTTCCCCATTTCTTGAGAGAGATATGAAAATATTATTGGTAGGGAGACAAAGATGGGGCAGACCTTTCAAATGATCTCTTGCTCCATGTCATTTCTAGTCACAGCTTCTATTTTTGGCATCCTCAGAGCTGTTGACCTCAGAGGCAGCGTGCAAGTCTCCCAGTTTTATTTAGATAATGTGAGTGCTCAAGTGTTGCATTGCTGAAGGTTTTACACTCTGGCAGAGTTCCTTTTCCTGAGCTTCATCTTTTCTCCATTCTTCTTTTCCCCCTGTTTTTCCTAAGAGTTGGCAAAGAGGATGATAGTGCTTCACTTCTGTAAACTGTTGGCTTTCTATGTGGGTGTTTAAAGTTTCAGCAGGAAAATTTGCAGTGTAAAAGGAGGGATCTGATTTGCCCAGAGCTTAAAACCCGTGTTCAGTATGAATTTTTGAGTTTTCTGGGTGCCTTGAGAGTTGATAACCCCTAAGATTAAACAAAAAATGTGTCTTTCACAATGTATGATTAGTTTGAAATAGTATAAAATATTGAGAATTTTATGTTCTTCATTAACTTGTACTTTTATATCCCTTTTATGTCAGTATTAAGGATTACATTACTCATCTGGTCACAAATGGAGATTCTGAGGTTTCAAAAATCTGCTGGCTGGTTTTTATTTTATTTTTAAAAAATCTATCCTTAAAGACACAATTTTGGTGATGATTATCACTTTTAACACTCATAATGGTTATAGAGCAGTTCTTGGTTTCCAGGTGGTGAAATAAAATTAATGTAAGACTCCTAATTGGGTTTTGATGGCTTCTCATCAGAACTCATCTCAAAATTCGAGTACAAATTATGATGTACTTGTGGCATTCATTCTCAGGCAGTGCAGTATCAAATCTGTGAGCCTGAAAACTGTAAATTGGGCCAAAATTGGGATTTGAGTCAAGGGATGCTTTGTAATTCCTGGCTGCAGGATGGGGAGAAGCAGGCAAAGTCATTAGGCAGCTAAAAACCCAGAGTTTTCAGCTTTTCAGTCACTAAAAGAGATCATTTGGAGCCTCAGGTTGCTGGGCTGTGTGCTCTGCATGTTGTGAATTATGGTTTTTCATATCTGAGGAGTGAGAGGCCTTCAGGAATTTGTTAAATTAAAAACACAGGAGTTTTAAATGGGACATAAAACAGAGAACTGAAACCAGTGGGACTTTAGGCCAACGATTTGGGTGGTTGTCCTGTACACAAAACATTTTTAAAATGTTCAGGACAGTCATGTTCTGGGGGGATTTCTTGGGAGAATGGAGTTAAAGATATTAATAAAAAGAAATATAGAAATGTGTCTGTGTTGTTGAAATGCAGGAAAGCTTCTCAGGTGGTGGGAAGCACAGCTTTGGTTTTTAAATCTTGTTATGCTCTTCCATTGCTCATGGAGCAGAACATGTCAGGCTTAAATTTAATTTTTTAAAAAGTGCTGTGTGCCATATAATGATAATAAATTTTCCATTCTGAAATGCAAATCGCTGTGATTCTGCCTGGGTGTGGCTGTTTTAAGTAAAGCTACAACAGCATTACGTAATTTTGGAAAACAAAATTGCATCACATTTTGATGGTGCATGTTAAGAGGTTTTTCCAAATGCAAAAAATTGCGGAGTTCCTTCCTTAGAAATGATGTGTTCCATGATTATTCAGTGTTTATAAACTCTTCTCCAGGAATGATTAAGCAGCTAAACTCCAAGCAATGCCAGCTGCCTGTGGTTGTAACTACATATATTAAATACTGATACATTGGACACTATCCACAGAATTCCTTTCCTCTCTATCTCATGAGCAATCCTTGTGTTGTGTTGAAATAATGTAGAAATGTAATATTTGGTGCTTATCTGGTATTGCAGCTGAGATGTACAAAGTTCAGGAGAAATAAATGGATATTTTAGCTGCATATTTATAAAAGTAATGATTCCAGTGTAATCTGAAGGTAAATTGCTCACGTGGGCAGTGGAGCCTTGAAGGCATCTGGTGAAGACACAAGGATTAGACATAAAAAGTGTGGAATTCAAATCTCTGCCTTGAAGCCTGTACCATTGTTGTATCCAAATAAAGCACAAATTCACTTTGAGTAATTCAGCCCTTCAAGCATTTGTAAATGGATTAAAGTTTAGTAACACAAGAGGCTGATCTGAGCCCCCTGTGGAAATGAAAGTATTTGGGTAACACTGTGTCTCAGAGAGGATGGTTTTGTGGAGAATGAGATCCTGCTGTGCAATGATTGACAAAACCATGCCTGCAGACAGATGGTGGCAGGCCAGGGAGGGGATGGATGGATGGATGGAAATTGGGGATGGATGGATGGAAATTGGGATGGAAGGATAGATGATGGAGGGATGGATGGATGGATGATGGGTGGATGAGGGATGATGGAGGGATGGATGGATGGATGGATGGATGGATGGACAGATGGACAAGGAGAGGATCTCTGCAGGTCACCCAGCACTGTTGGGTGTTTGCAGCCAGGCTGCAGCAGCAGCAGCAATAAATCTGCTGTGGCCTCTCTGTGTTAGGTGTTCCCTCATCACCTTCCTGCCACCACAGCACTGTGTGGCTTGGCCAGGTCTGGCCTTGCCAGGCCCAGGGCTGGTTTTGTTTGGGGCACTCCCAGTCCTGGCTTAATTTTGACTTGTAGTGGAAACCACCCTGTGATGGTGCAGTGACTCACAGGGCTCTGGTGTTCCCCTCTTGCTGCCAGCCTGGTTTTGGGGATTCCTGCTGCATCCCCTTGATGCCTTTGAGGTGATCAGAGCTCAGCCTGGAGGAGATTTCAGCCTTGATAAAAAAATTTGGGGAAACAACACCACGAGCAAGCGAGGAGCGTCTTCACAGGAGGGTTTTAAGGGGGAATTTTAAATTGCTGTTCATGGCTTGTAGCTGTGTTTCAATGAGAAAAAGCTGGTTTTGGGCACCAGAAGAGCTACAAAAGGTAACACAATAATTAAAGTGTATTTAGCTGAAGAATGTGAGGTGAAGAGCCTAAAAACCAGCTAAGATGGAGCCTCAGTATAAGCTGCTGTTTTTATTTCTGACATCTCTGCCCTGGTTCTGGTTAACTTCTCAATTTTTGGTTAACTTCTCTATTTTATTCTTCTAGGTTATCTACTGTTCATTTGGAGGAATATCCAAAGGGCTGCACTTCAATAACTTGATAGTTGGATTAGTTCTACTCACAAGAGGCAGGGAGGAGGAGAAAACAAAATGTAAGTGATGTAACTTAAAACATAATGAGACAGTGGATTGTGAGTGTAAATGTGACATTTTTACAATGAAGACAGGATTTTTTGAAGCATTTTTAGCTGTGTTTTTTTTAAATTAAGGGCATTTTTGTTTTCTATATTCATCAACATTAAATATTTGCCAAGTCATCATGAATGTCAGTGTTGGGATCCTACAGAAAGCCTGATGGTCTCTGAATGTGGGCAGAGGAAGGAGGATGGCATTGATATTTAAAAAAAAAAAAAGGCATCTGCCTACTGACTTCTGTTGTTTTGTCTTCTCTGTTAATCTGACTTGGTAATATTAATTTTCCTTTTGATTACAATGGTAAAAGGAAAAGGAAGATCTTGACCTAAACTTTGTAGACCTATATTGAACTTGGATCAACCTAAGTTTTTAGTCCTTTAATTGTTGCACAGCTTTTGACATTGTCAGTCAGTTAGAAACTTGAAATTTGAAAAAGATATCACTGCCATAGATGTTTACAGATATTTCTATTTCCTCAGATATTTTCAGCCTGTTCTCTAATGAATCTGGGAGTTATGTTGTCCGTGAGGAGATGGAGAAGATGCTGCATGTGGTTGATGGGAAAGTCCCAGAGTCTCTCAAGAAATGCTTCTCTGAGGTATGTCAGGCACCTTTTCTCCTGCTGCATTTACAAAAAAAGTCAAGATTCCATTAAGTAGCTTCTTTTTCATGCTCAAGCACGTATGGGAACAAATTGACCTTGTTTAATGGGGTAAAAACTCGTGGTTTTTTGTGTTGTGGTATTACATGTAATTTATATTGATGGGAACAGTGTTTGGTGTATAAATGCAGCCATTCTCTGTGCTCCTGTATTCACTGTGCTGCTTGGAAACAGATCATTTCCCAATGCTAATCATGTCATCAGGTAAATTTAAATACTAATATTGCTGGTGGGAACTTAGTCATTAGTGTGAACATTTTATTGCAATCAGGGAAGAAATCTAGAACACAAAGCTGAGAAGAAAGAAAATCTGCACCCTGGATTTAAAAATGCCTGACAGCAGTGGTTGCTTCAAAAAAATAATTTTATTTTATTACTTTTGTATCATTGTTCCTGCCAGGAGCTACAACATTTAATTATGCTTTAGGTTGTTTGAGAGATGTAATCTTTATGGAGCTTGCTGAAGTCCTTCTCTGAACCAGAGCATTGGTGCTTAGCCATAGATGATTATCATAGATGATTCTTTGACTCCAGGGATCCTGATGAATTTTCAGGGTATTTTGCTTGGTTTGTTATCACAGGACTAAGAGGAGCAAAATGGAGACATCATTGTCCATTCCTCTGGCAAAAGGATTGACCAGATTGACTGGAAGCTTTATTGGTGGCTATCAGTTTGCTTAATTACTTCAGATTTTATTGTTCTGTGCTGGAGATAACCCTGGCTGTGGGCATTGCCTGAGCCAGGCTCTCATCTGGCCCTGGTGTCCTGTTGGCTTTGGAGGCACTGATTGCATTCCTGACTCCTGGCTGGAATCATAAATCCTCAGTGCAGCTTCTGGAGCTGACCCACGGTGCCATTTCCTATTTCTAATTCCCCATCAGAGTGCTGTGATGAATTGCACCCTACAAGTTAATTGCACACTGTCCAAGAAATCCAGAAATACTTTATGAAGCCTTGCAGGAAGATGAGTATCAATCTGGGCTTCAGAGCATTTTCCTGTTGAAGAAAATGCTGCATATTGATTTTTCTTTTAAAATGAAAATAGTGTAATAACCCACTCAGCAGGATTTACTGGGCTCTTAATCATCCATGGTCATTGCTGGAGAGGGAAAGTTTAATGTTCCTGCTGTGGGCCTTCCTGCCTTGCCTTATGGAGGATGGGTTTGATTTCAAGGATGATGTTTATAGGTACTTCTGTTCATCAGAATTATTGCATGTACTCAGTTAGAAATAGAAGCTTTGGAATATATCTGAGTTTTCCTTTTTGTTTCTGAAATAAAGGGAAAAAATTCAGTGATAGCTGCATTGCTGAAGTTCCATCATAGTTCAGCTGCAATCATTGCTTGCTTCAAATGTTTTCTTCCTCCTGTCCAAAGTTTTTTCTGTCCCTCCTCATTGTCCTTCCAGGGAAAATTAGAGTTTCAATGACCCAGCTCTTGCTGCCTTTACAAAGAACAGTGCAAAAATAGAGGGAAAGGGTGGAACAGGGGTGAGAAAATGTTCTTTTCTCTTGATCCAAACTTTTGGAGAAATGAAAGGATAAGAAATCAAAGTGAGGGGTGGCACGGGGTGCCCAGAGCAGCTGTGGCTGCCCCTGGATCCCTGGCAGTGCCCAAGGCCAGGCTGGACAGGGCTTGGAGCAGCCTGGGACAGTGGGAGATGTCCCTGCCCATGGCAGGGATGGCACTGGATGGGCTTTAATGTCCCTAACAACCCAAACCAGTGTGTGATTTGTTGGATGAAAATATAAAACTCTTTAGTCTAGAAAAAAAGAGGCATAAAAAGAATGAGTGTGTGGAACTGAAACAACCCCCTGCAATGGGAATAGGAAGCAAATGTTTCAGCAGGGCTGGTGATGAACCATTGGAGCAGCCTGGCAAAGGGAATATAGTGAATTTTCAATTTTCTGCACTTGGCAGTTGCAGATAGTCCGTGGCCAAATGCAAATTGTTGGATTCTGTAGAGATGTAATTCAGTGAAGTTTAATGGTCTGTGATATGAGGGGAGTTTAAATAATCAATGACTTGAAACCTCTTCCACTTTGCAGACCCCTGTTTGTTTCCCCTGGAGATGAGAATCTCCATATAATGAGTTTGTCTACTGATAATGGGTTTGCTTTTATTTGAGGTAGTTTTGTAGGTCCTGTAGAAATTAGTCTGCTGATCCCTATGGTTTCATGGCTACAGCTTGGCAAGGATTCAAATAAATGGTTTAAACAGCACTGAAATTCTGTGAATGTGTAGTTTTTATGTATTTCTGAACAGGGAGCTCCAGGAGACACAGGATGAGGAGATCCTGGAAATGTCATGTTCACATTTATGCTCCAGTGTGGGTTTTGGTCAGTAGGGGCAAAAAAGTCCACATTTTCCTGCAGTAATTAATCACAGTATTAGTTATTCCCAAATCTGATTTTTCTATGTTGTTTGTATACCTGCACAGACAGAACAGAATGTTTATGATTTTACAGCACCTGTTTTTTTTTTGTTTTTTTTTTTTTTGCTGCAGCAGAGTTGGTATCTATAATAATACATTCAAATTCATCAAAATAACCTCTGCTATTTTGAATTGCAAGTAACCATTTTTCTTTTCATCCCTTTCACCTGAGGTTCAGGGTAAATGAGTTTCCAAAGGCCACATTGAGTAGGTGGCTGAAATGCAGAGAGAACTGAAAGTTAATTTCCCTCCCATTGCTGTTTCAAAAGGAAAGGGAAAAACAGGCATGGCTCCAAGCAGAAAAATTACATTAGCACTTATTTTTCTAGGAGATTGTCCCAATTTTTTGTTCATACAGCTGGATGGTTCCTATTTACTGGCAGTGAGAAAAACAGCTCCCATTTTCTGATTTTTTCTTGCAGGGTGAGAAGGTGAACTATGAAAAGTTCAGGGTTTGGCTGCTGCACAACAAAGACGCCTTCACCTTCTCCAGGTGGCTGCTCTCAGGAGGGGTCTATGTGACCCTCACTGATGACAGTGACACCCCAACCTTCTACCAGACCCTGGCTGGAGTCACACACTGTGAGTAAAGGTGCTTCTTGTCCTGCACATCTTAAAAAAAAATCAAAAAAAAACCCCAGAGTTCACAGGCAGAATCGTCGTTCATTGAACTTCCCTGCTCTGCTCCGTTCTCTTCAGTGAGAGAAATTCCTTCTCTGAGCTCTCTGCTTGCTGGGCTGTGATGTAAAATGTTGTGTACAAGGACACTGAGTTGTTATTTTTAAGAGATAATAATGCCGAGGCTACAACACTTCTATAGAAGTTTGCTACCAAGCAAGCTAAAAAAAAAACAACCCAGTATATTCTGAAGTGGCTGGCTGGTAATACTGGGTTTATTTTTGGTGTTTATAGTGGGTTGTAAAATTACTGAGAGAGTTGAGAAAATAATATTTGTTTCAAAAATAAGTGTTACCTCTTAATTTGCTTCTCCAGTAAAATAAATAATATTCCTGGCATGTGGTAACTAAAGCCAGACATCCTCAGGAATTGTCTCCAGAGGAGAAGTGCTTCCTTATGTCTATGTTAATGTAAAAGAAGGAGCAGCTGGTCTTTAAATTAAATCTAAAAACAAAAGGCTGATAAACAACACTTGATGTACGAGTGTAATGCAAGCATCCATTCCATCCCTGAGGAGAAGGGAGTTGGTTGTGGAGGTGTCAGGGATTTGAGAAGTCTGGTTGTGTTTTTCTGTGCTCTCCTGGATTTTCCTCACTGCTGTCATTGTGGCATTCAGTCTCCAATGGGTGAATTATTTGAATAAAGCAACACAAGCCTTTTTATCCTCTTGGTTTTAAATATGTGCATTCAAACTCTTTTGTGACCGTCTGAAATGAAAATGCATAATGAAGTCAGGAGTTTATGAGCAGGTAATTTATTTGCATTACATGAAAGGCTGCAGGAGACATCGAGGTTACAGAAAACCACTGAATATTGTGAGGTCTCATAGACAAGGCAAAAAAAGAGGAATGTGAAAAAATCCCCAACCCTCTGAGTGTTCTGGAGTTCAGCTCTGGGAAACATCTTGACCTGTATCAAACTGAGGTCTGCTCTTTTTTATGTTTTGAAATTGAAACTTTCAGAACAGTTTTTACTGGGCTTTTCACAGAAAGTTTCTTTATACTGAAACTGAGGTTTGGAATTTAAAAAAAAAAATTAAATTTAACAGCTACTGTTTTAGTAGATTTTATTTCATATTTATTATTGTTCTCACTTCTGGTTTGATATCCCTGTCACTGGTACCATTGTGTCAGAGCTGGGATGGAGCTGTTCAGTGAATTCCAGAAATTCATGGAACTGATGTGGTTATTGTCCACAGAATTGGAAAGTTCACGTGACAATTATGTTTAGACCTCGAGATAAAATTAAATTTTACTGAATTCCCTCGTGATTTACAACAGTGTAGGAATCTCATCCAACAGATGCCAAACTAAGGAAAATGTAAGTGCTGAGCACTTGGAAGTAATTTCAGCCTAATCAGGTCACTCCAAAGAGTAAAAAATTCAGTACAGAGGTATTTTTAACACAGCTGAATGTGTAAAACACTGAGAGCTTGTTCTTGATATTTTTCCTGGGAGAATGGGTGCCTTTGGAAGGACCAGGAAATGAGATAAATGTTTGGTAAACTGAGGCAAACACCATCATAGAGAGAAAGAGGGAAATTTTTTCCCTTTCTTCTGTTTGTAAAAGGCAAAGTGATTTGTGCCACTCGCTGGTGCAATGAGGAATTTCTCAGTCCTGGCACAAAGCTCAGACCCCCCTCCCCAGCCTTACCTCACCCTGCTTCCCATCCAACTTCTTGGACAATGTGTCAGAGCCATGAAAAATGGCAGTGATAAAAATAGGGAAAGTTATTCCCTTTGATTTAGAAACAGCCCCCATTTCACTGCAAAGCATCAGTGACTCCATTTCAATTTGCTTAATGAGCCAGGCTATCAGGGAAACAAAGGAATACTAATTTTTTGTTTGTAAATAACATTTGTTTTGGTGTGAAGATGACTTTAATTACATTTCTCAACACATAATTAGAAATGAAATTTTAAAGTTACAGGAAGTTGCACACACTTGCTGCTTTTAATCAAATTTTGTTCCATCTCACTTAAATCAGAAATATGCATAATTTTATTTGAAAGCTGCCAAAATAAGTGGCCTTTGTTCCTAAAATGGGAGTTTCAGGGGTATGAATTTGTCTTACACCTGAGGAGTGACCAAGTAGCAGTAGATTGGATTTTCTCCATTTTCTGGTATGATCACATGCATTTAAATTTATTTAATATATGTATTTTTGAAGCCATCACATAGAACAGCATCGTGGTGCAAGCTGTAAATCCCACATTTCTATCACACTGACTCAGGGGACACCTCATTGATTTAGCTGGAAATGTTGGGTTTTTTTTTCTGCTCCAGCATAGGTGCTGGTTGCCTTTTTTGTGTGTCATTTTGGTGTGACTCAGTGTCATGCAATGGACTTAGACACTCAGGTTTTCAGCTCTTTTCCATGGGGAAAATCATTCTGTTCATCAAGTTGCTGGTTTTGAACTGACAGAATGTTTAATTTGTACTTCTTTGTCACCCAGTTCTTGTGTCACTGAGTTCTGATTAAATAATATCCAAATTCCCCTTTGAATGGAAGAGACTCCTGTGCTGTCAGAAAAATTCATCTTGTTCTTTCTGACAGCTCTCACCCACTGAGGTGCAGTTATGACTGCAATCAGGACAAATAATTCTATTTTAGAATATACATTTATCACTCATTTAGTACAATAAATAAGAGAAGCCCTGCATAAGCAGGCTGGGTGGTTGAAATGTTTTTGAAACAGCAAAAAATCGAGGCTGAACTTTGTGTCAGAGCTGGGATTGTCAACTCTGTGAGAGGATGGAAGGAAGCTGCACTGAGGAGATCCCTTAAAAAAAAAAAACATAAAAATCTGGGTGTTAAATACACGTTGTGGAGCTGGGACACCCAGTCTGGGAGCAGGGATGGACAATCCTGAAGAGTTTGGCTTTGGAAAAGCTGCTCTTAAAGGCTCCTTTCATCCCATGCTGCCTTTCCCAAGTGGAAACTCTGGTGCTGTGAGAGGAGCTCTGCTCTTGGCACCTCCCTGATCCCACCTTGAGCACTGATAATCCAAACCAGAATATTCCATATTCTGCTGGATGAACCCCTGGATGCTCACACACACACACACAAGGATCTCTCCTGACTCTGCTTTTAATATTCCCTTCCCTGTGTGTTTGTTTTTAATTAGGAAAAGCACAAAGATGAAAGTCATGACAGCAGCCCGGGCCAATAAGTAAAAGCCTTGGTGTCACTTAATCTGTATTTTGCCACTTGTTATCCTCTTAGTTCCAGGCTATTTTATGTCTTGCAAAGCAGCTCTCAATCCCAGAGTCTTCTGGGGGTTAATTTGAAAGCCACAAAGGGGAGTTTTTAGTGAAGGAGCAGTGCTTGGGGTGAGGTTTTTTTTTGGCCATGAAGAAGCAGCAGGGCCTGGGGTCTGCCTGGAGCACGTCATGGTGAACAGGGAAAGCATCCAAGTGCTGGTAAAATGTTGGGAATATGGTATGTTTGTGCTGCTGTGAGCCAGACAGGATTGTACCCATAGGTGGGTAAATATTGAATTTGTGGCATAGTGCAATACTTGGTGAATTCTGATTGTATCAAGAATTGTAATGAGGAGTGGCTGAAATGAAATCACGCTTTTTAAATTTGTTTTCTAAGGTAGATTATTCATGGCTTGGTATCTATGGAATGTTTTAGAGGGGCATTTTGTGGGAATAACATTCAAATGTAACAATGCCATGCACCTGCCTGTTGATCAGTATTCTAAATTAACTAATTTTCACTAGATTTTCAGTTTTAGATGATATTTTGACAGAAAATGTTCATTTGTTCTTCCTTTGCAAGAAGAAGACTGTGCTTCAGTTGTACTTATCATCCCTCTGATTATATTGATCTAATTCTTAGAGAATTGAACCAAAAATATGATTCATAATTTTAAGGATCTGAAAGTTTTTTGTATTTCTGATGGGCAAATGATGAGGAGACATAAATCAGCATGTGGTAGTAAACTGCTTAAATTTCTCAGGTGCATCAGGTTCATGTGACCTCAAATAATTATATCATGTATTTAATTACCAAAATGAATAATTACTTGGCCTAGAAAGCCAGTGTGTCCTGAGGTTTTGGCCTATTTTGTGTAGATAAAATACATCTTTTTAAGTAATCTGAATGAAAGCCCAGTTTATACTTTGATGTGATTTGAACAGACATTAAGGAAAAAAGTTTCTATTTTGAAAAGATAAAATCCTTGATCTGTACAAAACCTCTGTGGAATATGGAGTTTTGTCATGCACAGTGATATGTTTGGGTATTAAGTGCAGTGTGCTTTTCCCATGCTTCATTTAACTTCAGTAACAAATATGATTATGTGTATAATCATAAATTGCCAGAGAGATTTCTTTTTCAGTTTGCACTCTTAGATGGTGCACTGCATATCCTGAAACTTATTTACAAGATTATGTGCAAAAAAAAAATCACTCTGAAGAAATCAAATTATGCAACAGCTGCTGCTCAGCTGCAGTTAAAGTTCCTGTGTGCTGCAATCCAATAAATCCTGCTCCCTTTTATTCACTGCAACTGCTGCACTGGGCTACAATTTGTTATAACTGTGAAGGAGAAATATTCTTTGTCACATTTTTACTCGTGGTTAACCTGATTTGTGGAAGGCTAATCAGTGCTAAGAATGTTATTTACTACTCGGTTTTACTTTCTGAAGTTGCTTGGCTCTTGTGCAGAAAGTCAGCACAGTGGGGCTGGAATAAAAATGTAACACTGTGCTAACACTGCTCAGCTGTTCTTTTAAAGGTGATTATTTGAAAAGTCTCTGTCTTTAAGTGACCATGATGTCAGTTCAACCACTGTGAACACAAACACAGACAAGATGCCTTCTGATAACTTTTCTGAGATGAAATAATAAAACAGTGGAGTTTCTGCTGTAGAAACATCTGGGAAGTACAATTAAAAAAAAATCAGAATACAACTGACTTCTATTGTAGGTGTTTGAGAGTGGTTCTCTGGCAAAATATAATGTTCTTAATTACTAAAGATAAATATTGCACCTGCCAGAGAAAGGTTTCTGCACATTTACTCTTCAGTGAGGACAATTTGAGCTTCCTGCTGGCTTTTGAATATTCTCAGTGTTCCATCACTTGAGGAATGAAGTGCAGCTCACACATTTGTTATTCTTCCTACTTACAGAGGTGGATTAAAAGGAAGCAAAGTGATTTACATGGTCATGCACAAGAGAACATAAATAATGCTTTTGTGTTTGCTAATGAGAGCAGTAAGGTGGAAGTGGAATTCCTGTAAATGGCAGCACAACCTCCCCTCTGCCATTGTTTGGGAAGGGGGAAGAGCCCTGGGATTCTCCTCACCTCTGGGATATTTGTGTGTGCTGATTTTTTCAAGAAATAACTCCTCTGTTCCTCTTCCTTGATTTCTAGTAGAATCATTTTCCTTTATAAATTTGGATTGCTGCTTCCTCAAGTGCTGGGGACAGACTTTGAGTAGGGCTTGTGGTGATAGGATATGGGCTCATGGATTTAAGGTAAGGGTAGATGTGAGGGAAAAAGGTTTTGTGATGAGGTGGTGGATTCCTCATCCCTGGAAACATTCCAGGCCAGGTTGGATGGAGCAACCTGATCCAGTGAAAAGTGTCCATGGAGGAGAGTGGGGTGACCTTTAAAGGTCCCTTCCAACCCAAAAAACTTGGTGATGAGTGCCCAGCCAAGAGCCAGGGGAGGGGAAAACACATCAGGGGATTGATCCATCTGGGAAGGAGAGGAGAAAGGAAATGAGTTTTTCTTCTGGATCAGCTCTTCTGTCCCTGTGTGAATGCACAGGAGCTGGGAGTGATGCCCTGAGGAATGGGGAGGCAGGGCTGGGGTTGTCACCTCTGTGACTGCTCTGAAGACACACAGGAAAGGGACATTTGGCACTGATGTCACTTCTCCAGCTGGGCTGTCTAAAAACACCTGACAGGAAACACAAACCCCTTCCACTCCTTCAGCTCCAGGTATTTTATTCAGATTTTCCCACTCTTTCTGCTGAGGGTAAGGAGTTGTGTGAATTTTGGTGCATCATATGAAGCTCCTGCTGGGTACTTACAACTACTTCATACTCACTGCAGGTCACCTGAGTTACTCTTTTGAGTAAATTACTGCCACTAATGACAGAAACGGGCAAAGAAATGACGAAAAATCTCAATTTGAAACAACTTTTTAGGCAGAACCCTTCTGTTCTTAAACCTTAGAGGATTATTATTGTTTCTGTGGACTAAACCAGGCCAAATAGCTCAAGTTAAACCTATTAGAAAACTGGCATGGATTTAAAGGCTCAGAACCATCTGGGAATGAGATCACACGTAGTGCTGCTTAATATAGACAGCTTTGTCATTACAGATCTATTTGAGAACCAATTAATTGGCACTGACCTAAAGCACTGTTGTGACACACTTGCATATGTAAAAAGGTTAGAAATATTGTTGGGCAGCAATTTAATCTTGTTTTTTTGTTTTTTTTTTTTTATATGTATGTATATTTAATTTCAAGGGTAAAGCATAAAGAGAGCATTTGTATAGAATTTGTATATTAATAAATAAATGTATTTGTATAGAATGTTTGAAGGAACACATAAGTTCTTCCTCTGGCTGTTTTTATCCATCCTTGCTTAGCACCTTGTTTTATTTCTTAGGTTTGGGGTTTTTTTCCCCTTTTTAAATTGCCTTTTAAGTTCCTCTGCATTGTAGGTTTGTGTAACCACTCCCTAGTGGGATTTTACTGGGATTGTAAATAATTCTGTAGTATAAATAATAACATGAAACAAACTATTTTATATTTAGGAAAAAAAAATGCTGACATAGAATATTTAAATGCCACATTAAAATTTAGCCTTATTAATTTAGCCTTGTTACTGTATCAAAAAGCTAAAAATTTCAAATAGGAGTTTGTTAAGGGCAGCCAAGTACTACACAATTTTCATAAAAGTCCTGTGGTTTATTTTTTTTAATGCTGCTTCACATCTTTTTTGAGGATTTAAATACTGAATACCTTAGGAAAATAAGACACTGCACATATAATCTGCCTGTTCAAATCACCAGAAAGAAACAGGTGAAAAAATGAAGAGGCTCTAACAGTGGGAAAAGTTCATTTCTGTGTTTCTACACACTTGTGATGTTGTTATTGATGGTGAACTCCTCGATGGTGAATGGATAAGAAGATTCTGTGGACAAAGGAAGTAATTTTGGTTTCTTTTTGTTGATTATGCAGTGGAAGAATCTGATATCATCGACCTGGAGAAGAGATACTGGCTGCTGAAAGCTCAGTCTAGAACTGGACGCTTTGATTTGGAAACTTTTGCCCCTTTAGTGTCCCCCCCAATCCATCAATCTCTGAGTGAAGGTATGGAATGAGATCACTGAGCAACCTCTGCTGCTCTGGGATGGATTTAAAAGTCTCTTCTGAAATGGCCTTAAAGCTTGAAAGACAGAATAACTTCACTGAGTTCTGAAAAATTGGGAAAAGAGCCCCAAGAAATCTCTGTTCTTTAGGAAACCTGGAATGCTGAAGGAAATACATCAGATTTTATGTAGAAGCTGCCCTCTAGGTCCTTAAAACTTTTAAAGATTCTATAAAGACAAACTTCTGGCCCTGAATGAGAGAAAATGGAGCATTTTAAAATTGACAATTGGGAGTTTCATTTATTAAATGACAGCTCAGTGTGCAAGTCAGCTGTTGTATCATGCAGCCAATGAAACACTCCTCCCTGGCAATGGAAATGAAGATTTTATTCAGGACACTCAGGAGATTTGTAGGTTGTTATTTGTGCTGACAACCAAACTGGTCTGTCCAGTTGAAGCCACTCTGGTAATGACTGGAGGTTGCAGTTGTCCAATTGTCATTTGCTGCATGACATGAGGACATGCAGGGACATTCACTTGCATTCCAGTTCTGGAGTCACAATTTTTTTATCTCCAAAAGGTTGGCTTTACTGATGAGTGCCAGCAATAAGTAACAAATGGGAAAATCATCTGCTGTGGTGAAAAAAAAAAATCAAAATTTATGTGCAGTTCTGCAGGGATGTATCCCCACTTCCTTTTGTTTCTGGGTGTGTTTTATCTGCTTAGTGATTTAGATTTACACAGCTGCTGTGGGGAAACTTGAGTGGTTTCTGGTCATTCTTTTAAAAAAAATCTGGGATAAATAATGCTGAATGATTTGAACTCTTAAATGCTTTGAAGGCTGGTAGCCACAGCTCTTCACTCAGGGTTGAGTTTGCAGTGAAATTCAGTGATTTCCATAGGAATTTTTGTTGCAAGTTCTGGCCATACTGGTTCAGCTCCACTCTAAATCCCTCATTCCAAGGAGGAATGTGAGGAGCAGGCAGCTGTTCAGAATTCCTGATTCCCTCCCCAGCCCTGGCTGCATCAGCCATCCCTGCAAGATCTCATTCACCTTTCAATGGTCTTAGTAATGCTTAATTACCTTTATTACATTTGATGAGAAGAAATGAGAAGTGTTTGTACTTCTCCTTGCCCGTGTTTCCCCGTTTTCCCCTCGTGGAGGTGCTGTAACAGGAGATATTTTGTGGTTTGCAGGTTTGTTTAATGCTTTTGATGAAAACAGAGACAATCACATAGATTTTAAAGAAATTTCCTGCGGGCTCTCAGCATGTTGCAGGGGACCCTTGGCAGAGAGACAGAAGTGTAAGTATGCAAAATTTAACTGTTCATTTGGGAGGAGTTTTGCAGTTTGATCCAATGAGGTTTAGTTGTTTTCACCTTTTGAGATTCTTTTCCCACTGAAGAAGTCTGTGAAAGGTGACTTTAGAAGTTAAAAAAAAAAAAAAAAGAGGTATTTTAGATATCAAGGTTTCCTTTTCTAAAGGATGATTAAACCTAATTCTGTGTATTTTACAGCTTATCAATAATTCCATGTAAATTATCTAACGGGGAAAAACTGTATTTCAGAAGTAATTTTTGCAGTGTTCTGCATTTTGAGGCAGAATTGTGTATCTCAATATAGAAAGTGCAAACACTTAGCTACTCATTATCTATAATAGAAAACAAATGTCCTATTTGATTGTCTTGTGGTAAAGAGCATGTTGTGGCTTTTCACTGCCCAGCTCCCAGCTGGCTCCCTGCAAGGTTCCTGTGTTTTGAAACACTTTTTTTTTTTATTCTCTACTTTTCCAAAACCACATTGTTTCAACTTCCAAGCTGTAATTCCCTGGAAATTTCTGGATGCACATATGTTCCCTGCTAGGTCCCATCAGCAAGCACAGCAGAGGGACTGCAGGAATCTGGATTTGAATTTATTAAACACAGCTGCTCCATTTCCTCACCTCCACACGTGCATCCCCCCTGGCAGAACTGTCAGCACTACATCAGCTGCTCAGGGCTCTGCAGGCTTAGGGGCTCTGCAAGGAATAAAGGAAGAAAAAAAAAAAAAAAAAAAGAGTTGTGGAATGATTCTAAAAACAAAGTTATTTCCTTTTCTCTCAGTTTGCTTCAAGGTGTTTGACGTGGACCGGGATGGGGTCTTGTCTCGCACCGAGCTCAAGGACATGGTGGTGGCACTTTTAGAGGTCTGGAAGGACAACAGGACAGACAAAATACCTGTGAGTGCTGTCTGGGGCTTGGTTCCCTTCTGCTTCCTGAGCCATCCTTCCAAAGGAGCAATGTACCTGATGTCTGGGAGGGGGTCAGTGAGCCCCTCAGCTGGGCTTGGGGACGAGTGGCCATCCCTTGCCTTGCAGAGATGTCACCTGCCCCAGCACAGGGTTGGGTTGGGATGTGTGTCCTGACCTGTCCAAATGACAAGGTGTGATCACAATGTGTGTCCCTGACCTGCCCAAAGCTCACTGGTTTGTCTAGAATGTGTTCTTTCATATAAACACAGCTACAAAAGCACAGCTTTTTGTCTGGGAGCCCTTGGTTTGAATTACTGAGAGTTTCCAGCATCTCCTACAGTTTTATTTTTATTCTGAGCACATCCTGCTGGGAGACTTTTAACTCTGATTTCTAATCCTTTTGTTGAAGGAATTGGACATGAGTTTGTCTGAAATCGTGGAAGATATTTTACATGTGCATGATAACACAAAGGTAGGAATTTGCTGTTCTTTCCTTGTCATTTTTATACCCCAGTATCTTCAGTTTATTTATAAGGAGGTGCTTTCTTTAGAGCAGAGATGTGTCAATAAAAGAAGATTTTTCAAGAAATGTCAGTTTCCCATTAAAATTTACCACGTTGTTCTGTGAAAGAAAGAACATATTTGAATTTTATAAGCCATTTTAATACATGAAGCTAAACCCAAAATGCATAACCAGATGAAATTAATTGGAAGCCTGCACTGTTTGCAAGGCTCTGCTGTGCATAACTAATACCAGTTTTAAATTTGATGCTTGACTTCTGTTCTGGTGAAACTGTTCTTTGTTTCTTGTTAAAATTGATCTTGAGAGAGAGTGCAGAAGTTTATCTTCTATTTTATGCTCTGTCAAGGCACATTATCCTCCTATGGAGGCATCTGTCATGACAAAACAAAAAAATCTTGGTGGTTTATAATTGTGCTTTAAATGTAGCTGGGTGTAAATCTGTAATTATCTGTAATTCCCCTCCTTGCTCTTTGGAAATTTGGAGATATCCTCAAAAAATATTGTGGAAGTTGCTTCCATTATTTCATCCTTTGCTTCACTAATTGGGAAGAGTGTCTGGAAAGGATAAATAATTTATGAAAAATTATAAAAAATATCTAGAGATGCTTAATTACGTGTTTGAGTCGTTGTCTTGCCTGCTTGTACTCCAACAAAGTGGTGGGCAAATACTTGATTGTAATTCTTTAATTGCCAAAGCAGTGGAAATTGTGGCTTCTCTGCTTCATCCTTTGAGGTTTTTATTGTTTGGCTTCTTGAAAAAAAAGGATAGTTTATAGTCAGCAGTCCTGACTCCACAAAGAGTTAAAAAAGAAGACTTCAGTTTTCAGCATATTTTTGTAGTGGCATCATCAGTGTAGTGCTGGAAAGAGCTGATGGTGCAGTAATTACATAAATTATTTAACCTCTTTTTGTGTGTTAGCTTTGACCTGGGTTACCTCTGGAGAAAATGGTCTGTAAGGAGAGGCAGAGTAACTGCCAGTGCTGTAAAATTGGCTCAGAATTATATTGCCAGATTAAAAAAAAAAAAAAAAAAAAAAAAAAAAAAAAATCAGATTGATCCCTTCACTGAATCCAAAATCCCTCTGACATGGTCAGTGTTACACCACTGTGCCTTGGCAGGTGATGAAGAATTAATGAGATTTGTGATTTTTGAGATCACAAGGGCTTGCTGACCCAAAGTGGTTTTTGCCAGCCCTCAGAGGGTGCAGCTGATGGAGGAGGTTCCACTGCTCCCCCTCTGCACTCTGAGCTCTGCAGTTCTCTAGGTTGCCTGTGTTATGCTAAAACTGGAATTTTTCTCTTTCACTGGATCAAATTTTATTTAAATAGTGCTAGATGCCAATTTTTATGGAATCCCTGGTTTTTTGTTTTTTTTTTCATGCCTTGCATGAGACAGGTAATGAGCATTTTACCAGCACCACGTTCATGTTTTGATGAGTTTTTCCTCCCCTTTTCCTTCTCCTCCCTTCCAGCTTGGCCACCTCACTCTGGAGGACTACCAGATATGGAGTGTCAAGAGTGCTCTTGCCAACGAATTTTTAAATCTGCTTTTTCAGGTATGTTTAGGGGAAATGTAAGGTTGTAATTTACAGTAATTAAGTGCTGAGCTTTCTGCATGGGCCACGAAGTGCAGCATCAGCATTTGTGTGCACAGGAGGGGATGTGGCTTTGCAGCTCTGGGCTGCCTTGGCACAATGATTCTGTCTTTGATTATTGCTCCTTGCAGTGCCTGGAGGTGCCTAAAGCTTCATCTGTTCAGGAGAACCTGGTGCACTGCTCAAAAAATAAAATTTTGAGTCTATCAGCAATTATATTTTCCATTAGACAAAGGTTGGGTTTGAAATGATTTTTGTGGCAAATCTTTGCCAAGAAAATAACCCAGGCAATGAGAAAAAAAAAAAAATCTGATTCATTACATTTTACAACCAGTTTCTCTTTACATTTTGTGTTAAGGCTCTCTAAGGTACCTCTCATTGCTCCCTTAATGAAGCAGTCCTGGAAAGCTGGGCTGTGCTCTCACTGTTCACTTGCAGAAGCTGAGGATCAAGTATGTGCTGAATTGGGTTTTAATTGAGCTTGAATTGGATTTTTTTTAAATCCTTGAAAGCCATATTTTAGCTCTGGCTCGTTTTGTGCAGAAAATAACCCTCAAAGATATTTTCATCCACTGCAGTTTGTTCCTTACCTGTTTTCCTTTGAGGTTGATACTTGGAGTTTAAATTACAATAATAATAATCCTAATTGGCCCATGATTGCTTTATAAATTACATTTTGGATGATACTTTCCCAAGAGCTTCAGGGTGACTGAGTGAGAGTATCCTGAGGCCACCAGCAACACCACAGCTGGAAAGAATAACACCAGCAAGTTCTTCAAATTCATTTTATCTCTAATTCCATCAAGTTTGCTGAAGTTGCAACCTTCTCCAGAAGGACTGTCTTTATTTTTGGCCTGTCTGGCATCAAGTATCCCCTCATAACTAAATATTGATGAACTAACAAATATCCCTGCAATCTTGACAAAGAATGAATGAAGATGTAATAAATCTGTCTTAATGTTGATTACACATCACCAATGTTGCACATTGCTCACTGGGAGTCTCATTTACAATGTTTTTTTTTCTCCTGGCATAGCTGCTGTATTTTCATTTTAGATTTAAAATTTTTTTTTAAAATAACTTTATCACATAAAGCACAGGGCAGAGTCTGCTATTGATTTATCTGAGCATTTATTTGAGGTGTCATATGCCTCATCTGCAGACAGAAAAGCCAAATATTCTGAGTGAAAAGCTTGTCAACAAATGGATTTGTTTGCAGAGGGACTGCTTTATCTGAAGAATCTCATTTTAGCTCAATGCTGCACAAATTTAAAAAGAAACACCAGACCCAGCTGTGTTGTGTGTGCTGGAAAATCTGTTGCTTCCCCCTGGCTAATGGCCTTTGTTTCATTCAGAATGTGATATGGTTCTCTCTCCCTGTAATATAAATTTAAATAAGACATCTTAGCAGTGATTAGAAATCTCCAGCTGAGATAGAAATTGATAGCCTCAAAAGAGACCTAAGGAGGAGGCTGTAAATCCTGGGGTGAGCAGCAAAACCATCTGGAAGGGTCCTGAGGAGCCCTTCCCTCCTCTGCTCACTCCCTGCCCAGCTTTACTGGGAAAGAGGAGCCTCTGACACTGGCTTGTACTGGGAATAAAACCCCACCCAGGCCAGGCAGCTGGCCAGGACTTGGGGCCTTCTCCTTCGAGTTCAGTTCAAAACTAAATTAAAAAAAAAAACAAAAAACAAAGAGAATGGCCTGCACTTTGCAGAGTGGCTTTGGCTGTGCCTTGGGGTGCTTGCTCTGCTTTTGAACTCCTTCCCCAGCCTCTCCAGTGCTTGTTTCCCTTTCAATCCCATCTAGAACTTCTCATTCCCAGATTTTTCCCTTTTAATTCTTTTTAAACTTTTAGTTCATCCTCTTCCAAGCACTTGCACTTTCCCTGTTCGTCATTTTCTCTCTCCAGCACACCCAGAAATCTTAATTTGTGCATCTGATCCACATGAGTCCTGTGATCTGTCACAGCCTGAAAATCATGAAAACTGCTTTTCTCTTCCCCTTAATATTTGTCTTGGGGCATTTGACATCCCTGGTGCTTTTATCTTAACAGGGGGAACAAGTTGGGAATCTCACAGCTCAAAAGACTTTTTTATTAACGATTTATTCAATTTGAAGTAATCTTGCTCCATTATTAAATGATGAAAAGTCTCATCTGAGTTGGGTTTTTTTTTTTTTTTTGCTTTTATTTGCCTGTTAATAAGGATTCCTTTCTTTCTCCAGGTGTGTCACATAGTTTTGGGACTTCGACCTGCCACCCCAGAGGAGGAAGGACAGATTATCAGGTGTGTGCTTTGCTCAGAGGCTTCAATGCCTTTCAGATCCAACTTTTAGTATTTTCAAAAGAACTGGAAATTTCCCTGTTTGAGCTAAAAATTCCCATTCTCTCTGTGCAGAGGCTGGCTGGAAAGGGAGAGCAGGTATGGCCTCCAGCCAGGGCACAACTGGTTTCTCATTGCTATGCCCTGGTGGCACCAGTGGAAAGAATATGTCAAATATGTAAGTAGAATCATCATAATAATATTAATAATTATAATATTTATGCTGAAGAAGTGATTTCTTGTCTTTCTGAATGTGTTGATGGAAAAAGCAGTGTGGAGGAAATTGCTGGAGCAATAATGCTGAGAATGGAGCATCTCCTGTCTCTTGGTGGAAAAGAATTGTTCTGCTGAATCATTGTAATGTGGGGAGCTTTGCACTGTAATTTCATTAAACTCTCATCTCTTTCATCTCAAAATACTTTTTGAATCAAAACCATGCTCACAGGAGCATTTCTTTCAAATCTTCTGATCCATCTGATAATAAAGCTGCCCACTTTGGGTTTGACTTGGGCCACAAATACACTCTGAATTTTCTGGGCAAAGGAGGAAATTGGTATAATTTGCTTTAGAGGCAATGACAAAAACCAATGTAATACCCAACACAGGACTCTTACTAAAACTTTATAGATACAAAGTGCTCTTTAATACCCTTTAGTTAAAATACTTAAGCTAAAGCACCACTGAGTTGCACAAAATACAGAATGTTTAATAAATTTAATAACATTTAATTGGAAGTAAATATTATTTGCAGGCTAAACAAGTGAAATAAACCCCTTAAAAGACTTCTTATACCCTCATAAGTAATCATATAAGTATTTGATTTATTTTATAAAAACAAATAACTGGAAGTACTCAGAAAACTGCAGTGTGTGCATTAACTAACCTTGTAATGAGCATTATTCTTTGTGCACAGTGAATTGGCCAAATGAGGGTTTAAATGCCAGAAATGCCAGGTAATTTGATGCTCAGCCTGGTGTGAGTGCTCAGATGTGCTCAGGATTTCATCCCTAATCCTTTGCATAATGGCACGAGGCCATTACTCACTGCACTTCTCAAGCAAAAAAATAAAAATAAAAAAAAAAACCACCAGAATTTGTGTGAAAATGCTGCAGGTTTGAGGAAACAAAATGTGGTTTTTGTTGTTGTGCTTGCTGTTCTCATTTAACCATTCAAACTCCAAGCCTTGAAATATTTACAGGCTGTAATTTATTTACAGCTGTTTAAAACCAGGTATATTTTTATGTATCTAGGTAGGGAAAATAACTTTGGAATTCTCACTCTGTGCAGAATGGTTTATTTGATTGTTTTAACAATTTTGGGAATTTATTTCTGCTTTTTTTTTTGCTGTTGATACATACAGGAAACATTTTTCCTTCAGCAAATCATGTGATGTGCAAAAATGGTCAAAGAACTGTGAATTTTTGGTGGTTGCTTTGACTGCCATAACTTTGATCTTGGCTCATAATTCACTTTTCCTATTTCTTCCCAACTCTAGGATGCAAACCCAGTTGTGATAGAGCCTTCATCTGTCTTGAGTGGAGGTAAGAATCCCCTGGCAGCTGCTGCAGCCAATACCCCAGAACAGGGAGAAGACAAAATGGGAGGTCTTAATGACTTCAGTGCACCAGAAGAAAAGTTTTCAGATAATATTTCCACTGCCTCAGAAGCATCAGAGTCCACCAGCAGCAGTAAGCATCTTATTTCCTTGGAGGTTTAATGTAGAACAACTTTTGGGAAAAACTGGACACTGCATGGATCCCTCCAGCCAGACAGATAACACAGCTTGGATTGCAGGATATTTTTAGGAATTTTTTTTTTTTTTTTTTTTTTAGGATTTTTTTTTTTTTTTTTTAGTCTGTGGTGGTTCAACACAAAGTCTGGTTTAACAGCAATTCATCTGTTGTGCTGGGATTTATTTCCAGAATTCTTTTCAAGGGTTTTTTGTTGTCCTGCTGTTTATTTTCTGAGTGGATTTTGTGGATTTTTTCCCCCCACTTTCACATGAAGTTGTTTTAAGCTGTTTGATCCTATACTCTGCCATGCAATAAAAGAGGGAAGAAAGAGCAAAAAGCCATAAGGAAAAGCACAGTTGTAGTTTTACAGGGCATGTGATTTAAATTTGAATGAGTTTGTGCAGATCCTTGGGGCCATCTTTGTGAAAGAAGAGATTTTTGTCCTGATTTTCAATGAGTTCTTATGAGAATTGGAGATTTTTTTTTTTCTTGTAAGGCAGCTGAAGGTTGCATATTTTAAAATCATAACTTCAATTGAAATTAGGTAAATTACTGTGATTTTTTTGGGTATAGGGATTGGGGAAGACAAAGGACAGAGAGACAAAGGTTTTTTTCTTTTTATTTTAATTTTTATTGAAATTTCCATTTAGTTCTGCATGACCAAAGCAGCTTCTAAAAGAATAAAACCATTTGCCTTTTCAAGGAAAAGTAAAACAAAACATTATTGGCTGTATCTCCAGTTCTGTATATGAATTTTTTTAGGAGTTTGATATTCAAACATCCAGATAACAACTAAATGCTCACCACATTTACTCATGCCAAGCTGGTTAGGCTGTTTCAGAGCTGTGTTTGTGTAATCATGATTTAAAATATATAAAATAGAATATAAAATCATAAACCCCTTTCAGAAAGATAACACATTTATCCCTCTGGAGGTGGAAGAGTTGCAAGTTACACTGCAGGATGAAGGACAACAAACTTAATATTTTTTCAAACGAGGATACAAGAGTGTAACTCATTCCTTTGTGATTTATGGGATCAAGAACTGAATTATTTCTTTTTTTTTTTTTTCTTGCTTTGTGCTCAGATACTCTGTACCCTGGCACCCCAGGCTCTGAGGTGAGCTTTGCAAGGCAGCACAACACTTCAGACAATAACAACCAATGTTTCCTTGGCTCCAATGGCAATGCCCTGCTGCAGCTGAACCCCCAGAAACCAGGAGCTATTGACAACCAACCCCTGGTGACACAGGAGCCAGTGAAGGTAAAGGCAGCCATGGCAATAGAGGAAAAACATTTTAACTCTTTTTTTTTATGTTGGTTTTTTTTTCAGCTTAATTCTAATTAACGCTGCTCTGTCATACAGCAAAATTTCCGTTTCTTGCTCTTATTTTAAGAGGGAAAAAATTGTGTTGTGCTTCTAAGGCTGCTCTTGTGTTTTGTGAGAAAAGAAGCATTCAAAATATTCTTACAATTGGAAAGGTATTTATGAAAAGACAGCTTGCAGCATTACATTTAAAATACTTTGCCAATCAAACACTTTGGTGTTTCCATTTCAATATGGATTTACTGCTGTTGCAGAACAATACAGTCAAATCAAACTGATGGTTTTTGCACCATGAGTGTAAATAGAACATGAAACAGAGCAGCAGCAGCAGTGCTGAGCAGAGATGGGGTTTTTCTATTCTGAGTTGTTGGAGTAGGTGACACAAGAGCAAAACACATGAATTTTGGACTGCACAAGCTTTTAGAGAAACAGTAAATAATGAGACTTGAACGTTAATTACTGTTACATTTAACTACCATCTCAGTGTGAAAAGCAGCTGCTAATTGTTACTTAGAAGTCTTTTAATAATTAAAGAGTGTTCTGTGTTCATGAACTGAAATCATTGTGGCCATGTACTAATTTCTCCACTTGAGATGTGACAAAACCCTTTTTTTTTAATTTTTTTTTTTTTTCTCCAAAGGCTGCATCATTAACTATGGAGGGTGGAAGGTTAAAGAGATCCCCACAGCTGGTGGAAGGCAAGGACTATGTCATGGTGCCAGAACCAGTTTGGAGAGCACTTTACCACTGGTATGGAGCAAACCTGTCCTTGCCCAGGCCGGTGAGTTGTGATTTTAGATATTTTTGAACATCCAAATTTATCCAGTGGCACGAGGTAACCTCTTACAGGCATCTCCTGCTTCATCCTGTGTCCTGAAGAGCAAATTGGGAAAAAGCAGCTCCAGACTGGCTGTGTAGCTGCAGGTTTGCAGCAGGGCAAAGGTGCTGCTCAGCTGCTGCAGTTTGCTAAAGCACACCAAAGTAAACCTGAGTAAACTTTAAAAGGTTTGGCATCCAAACTCTCATCTTTAAAAGCTGAGATGTAATTAAAAAGCTGTAAAATGGAAAATGGGATACCTGCAGCTCTGAGAATCTGTTTTTTCTCTTTGACGATTTCATAAAATATGGGGAAGGCAACAATTCCTCCTTCAGGTTCAGCATCACACAAACACAATGTGCAAAGTTTGGGGAAGAGCTCAAAAAGTGAGTCCAGGAAAGAGAACAGACCAAAATTCTTCTCTGTTGGAATGGCTGCTCAGGAGGAGCTGGAGCTGCAGGATTCTGCTCACTTGGAAACATTGGAGACTTTTTCTGCAATTTCTCTTGAGTGTATTTATTCCACAGAGTGGTTGGTTTGTGCTCTGTCAGGTAGTCCCTTGTAGGAGATGCACTTAAAAAAAAAAAGGATATGAGGGGATTTTTGTGCTGGTAGCAATAGAATTTTGGTGGTTGGTGTCACAAACATTGAGTGTCACAGATGGGAGAGGATTATCTCTGTGTTTTTTGACAATTTGGTCTGTTGGCTCTAGTGCATACAATTATTTTACAGGGAAAAATCACTGGCTTCTTACCTCCTCCCACACTTTCTCCATGGAAACAAACACCTTTCATGATCCAGAAAAGGCCACATCACTTTATACACAAAGTAATGTGCTTTTTTTCCCTCAGAAAATGTCACACCATTGTTTTTGTTGTAGCTGAAGTTGAATTCTGTGGCACTTCAGTGTGGTTCTTTCTCACAGCTTGAGCTGTTTTCTTCTGCTTCACGTGGTCACAAAAAGACTGAACATTCCTTCCATTTCTGCTTGTATATTTGGGCAGATCTAGGTGGCAAAACCTTTGTAGAAATGGTGACTGAAAAGCTGCAAAATACATTTTGGGGTAATTTCAGCTTTTTCTATCAAGGCAGCAAAATGCAACTAAAGTAGGTTGCAGCCTGTTTGTGCATTATGAAGGTTTTAAGTCAATCCTGTGGTTCACAAAGTTCAAACCTAATGTCTTATCCTGCATTTTTCAATTCTTTCAACAGCTGTGAAACTTTTATGTGGAAGTATTATACACTGAGTGGAATTAATGAGGTTCATTGTGGATTCACATATATTCCAGGAATTATAAAAATATTCTTTCCGTGGTGTGGTACAGAGAGTGATGCTGCACTAAATAAGTTGTTTGCTTTTGACAACCTGCAGCTAATAAGCTCCAAAAAGTGCTTAAGAATCAGAAAATTGTCATACCTGGAGATATTTACCTAAAACCCCACGAGAAATTCGGATTTTTTTTTGTCGTCTCATAAAAAGAGTTCAGCTTTTAAATAATTTAATCCCTTTTTAATGATTAAATCGCTCCTGTTGCTATCCCTATTCCCTCCACATTTGCAAAGTGAATCTCTCAAATGTTCCAAACGTGTTTTGCAGGTGATCAAGAACAGCAAGACCAACGTGCCCGAGCTGGAGCTGTTCCCTCGGTACCTGCTGTTCCTGCGGCAGCAGCCGGCCACGCGCACCCAGCAGTCCAACGTCTGGGTCAACATGGGTATGATGAGCCTCAGAATGTTCCCTCAGCATTTGCCCAGAGGTAACTTAAGAATGCAGCAAGAACCATCACCCCCCACCCCGTGCAGTTTCTAGGCCAGCCCAGGCTGGGGGAGCTCCCCCTGCTCTGTGCTTGTGCTCCAGCTCGATCGCCCCGCGGCACAAAGGGGGTCTTCCCTCTGCCCCATCCTCAGGGAAGAGGCAAGGGAGCATTTCCAGACCTTTCCCTCTGCCCCATCCTCAGGGAAGAGGCAAGGGAGCATTTCCAGACCTTTCCCTCTGCCCCATCCTCAGGGAAGAGGCAAGGGAGCATTTCCAGACCTTTCCCTCTGCCCCATTCTCAGGGAAGAGGCAAGGGAGCCATTTCCAGACTTTTCCCTGCCCTCCTCTCGAAGGAAGAGGCACCAAGGAACATTTCCAGACTTTTCCCTGCCCTCCTCTCGAAGGAAGAGGCACCAAGGAACATTTCCAGACTTTTCCCTGCCCTCCTCTCGAAGGAAGAGGCACCAAGGAACATTTCCAGACCTTTCCCTCTGCCCCATTCTCAAGGAAGAGGCAGCAGGGAGCATTTCCAGACTTTCCCCTGCCCTCTCCTCAAGGAAAGAGGCAAAGGAGCATTTCCAGGGGAATGAGTTGATTGCCACTGTTCAGGGTGAGTTGGGAGTGAGAAATGAGCATTCAGAAGCTGAACTGATCCAAAGAGCCAGAGCTGGGCATTCCCATTTTGGGAGTGATTCCTGCAGCCATGGAATAGGTGCCTCTGTGCCTTTCTGATAGTGCAGTGGCACAATAAATTCAATTAATGCTCAGCCAACTGCTTCTGAGTTACTTGGGCAGCTGGGCTTTGATGCCCAAAATTATTTAATGCTCTTTAGAGAGTGATGAAGTGAATGGAATATGAAGACTATTATTTGATGTAGTTCAAAAAGATAATTAAATACCAAGTATAAACATTCAGCTAAAATCTATTTGTCAAAATTGTGGTGGTAATGCTCACCAACAGATTGTACAAGAATAATCTTTAGGTTGTGGCTTCACATTTCAGCTGAGGTGTTGCAGGATTTGCTTTGCACAAGAGGCTGGAAGGGATCTCTGCTGTTCACATTTGGACACACATTTACATCCACAGTAACATATCCAAAAATGGGCTCACCTGACTGCTGAGAATTCAGTCCTTCAGCCTTGCCAGTGTCACAATGGGGTTAAAACCCTGCTGCAGGTGCTCAATTTTTCACTGCTTTGGGAGGATCTCAACCCTGTGTAGTCAGCAGCTGCCTGTGCCATCGAGCTGTGCTGCACAAACTGCCTCTGCCCAAATTCAGCTTTCCTGCCTGACCTAATCCAATGAAACTGCTTTGTTTGGACATCCTAAAATGCCCAAATTCCAATGAAGAGAAATCTTCTCATGTGCCAAATTTGATCTTGATTTGGAATTACTTTGCACTGCACTAATTTGATTGTCCAATCTGTTATTAATCTTGTGGAGTTCTCAGATGTGCTTTCTTGCTGTAATCTTACAACTAATCCTCTGATCCCTAATCTCAGAAAATGTTGTTTTCTTTTAAAAAAAAACTGAATACTTTGCTTGGTACACTGAAGCCAGACTGATGCTTTGCTGATTTATAAGGTATCATTTACTCTCTTTTCAAATTGCATGTGATAATGTAATACTGCACCTTTTCATGTTGTACTGTTTATTTTATTGTCATCTTTTCACAGTGAAAATGGAATTGTGTCACTTCTCAGGCTACTTAAGTGTTGCAGTTGCCCAGTTTGGGTTTGGCTGGATAATAAAAACGTTTCATGTTTATAAGGAGTGGAGAACTTCCGAATTTTAATCCAAAAAAGCTCAAAAAAAAACCCCAACAAACCTCTTAAAAGTTGGTCTCATCTCTATTGCAAATGTTTTATATAAAGATGAGCTCCCATTAGAAAGAACAACAATCTTGACCAATTAATTTGTTGTTGCAAATGTGAGCTCGTTGAGAAATTTTGGTGGAAATCCCAGGTGTCTTCACAAAATGTTTTGAGGAATTGAGTTCTTAAGAAATTTAATTAAGAGTACTTCTATTGTGAGGCTAATTTCATGTGCACAGATCAGCATTCATTCCCACAGAAGAGCTGCAGCAAAGTCATGCTACTCCCAAAAATAGTCAAACTGGGGTTTTTTACCTTCTATTTTACTTAGAACATTCTCTCCAAAAGGAAATCCTTATGAAATTTTGAAGTCCTCTATTTTGAAAATTCCCTTTGCTTCTCATGCTATGTCTTTAAGAGACAAAAAAAATTGTGAAAACTTGTAAAAACTCCATTGAATTTTTAAATTTCCTGTGAGAATCTCAGAGAAGCAATTTGCTAATAGGTTTTGCTAAGAAGGGAGGTATTTTATCTGCTTTGTGACAGCAAATTTATTGTCCCAAAGGGTCGGTGACAACTGAGTTTCCACCTAACTCATAAACACAAGCACTACGAGTGTATAACCCTTTTTACAGAGAGTAAATTCAGTGTGAAATTCTTGATGTGACCTCTGGGTAAATCCATTCTCTCACTGTGAATGCAGGCAATGTCCCTTCCCCAAATGCTCCTCTGAAGAGGGTTCTGGCTTACACTGGCTGCTTCAGTAGGATGCAAACCATCAAAGAAATCCACGAGTACCTGTCCCAGAGGCTGAGGATCAAGGAGGAGGACATGCGCCTCTGGCTCTACAACAGTGAGGTAAAATTGCTCCTTTTCCTTCCTTCTTTTATTCTTTTATTTTTAGATGATGTTCTTTATTCCATTCCAGCATCTGTTAACTGCACATGCACAGAAAAATGAGAGTGGTTATAAGGATTTTTTTACAGTTGCTGTTTATTTGTCAGGTTTTTTTTTTGTTTCATTTCCATTTGAGGTGAAAGGATCCTCAGAGTGTTGTACATGTAGAACTCTAATTCTGTGATGTGTTTGTTTTTTTTTTTTCTTCCTGCAGAACTATCTCACTTTGCTGGATGATGAAGATCACAGACTGGAATACCTTAAAATCCAAGATGAGCAGCATTTAGTAATAGAAGGTATAAAAAGTACAATTGACTGTACCTCTAAAAATAGAGATTTACAGAGGGAACCTATGGGGAGGTGGTGGCAAAGCTAATTTAGGGAACTTTGCATGTATTTTATCCCTATTTTGAAATACATTTGGATCTTTTGTTGATTTGCAACAACACAAAATAATAATGGTGTCTCATGAACTGATTTATTCAGACCTGGTGGATCTTTATTGAGAATTACAACAAGCACTGAAAAATTTGCTATTCAACAGCAAAAGCAATCCCAAGGCTGCTTCCTAAAGATGTTGCTGGTGTGGTTGGAGGGATGCCAGTGTTAGAATGAGTTCCAATAATGATTAGAAACATTGAAATGAAAACTAGCAAAAATAATAGCTAGAAGTAAGCACATTTCTAATCCCAAATATTAGAAAATTTTAATTAAACCACTTCAGCTATGTAAGCTCTCTGGAGTAAGTAACAAATTTTAAAAGCCACTTTTCATATCCTTTTCTAGTTCGAAACAAAGACATGAGCTGGCCAGAGGAGATGTCTTTTATAGCAAACAGCAGTAAAATAGACAGACACAAAGGTGAGTCTTTCACAGAATCACTGGATTGTGATGAGAAGAAAAATCCAAGAAACCAATTGAAATGTTGAAACAATTCTTTTAAACACTGTTAACATTGGGTGAGGTCTTTATATCAACTTAAATGCTGGCAATGTGGGAGGGTGAGATTTTTTTGTTTATTAACTTGCATTTTGTTAAAGGAAGGAATAATTAAGATTTTAACAGATGAACCCAGAATTTTCAGTACCATAATTACCTGTAAATATTCTGTATGGATTGCACTGCTGTCTGTGGTGGATCAGATCAACAAAATAACCTCAATTTCTGTGAAGCAGAGTTGAGAGAGCAGATATTTTAAAGATATTTTAAACATCTACATCCATGTAGTGTCATAACTGGGAGCAGATTCAATTAAACTGCTTACTGTGAGAAGATGCTGCTACAACATTGTGAATTTTCTCATCTCACAACTGCTAAAATGATGATGATTTTTTTAAAATTTTTTTTGCTCAGTTCCCACTGAGAAGGGTGCTACAGGCCTGAGCAATCTGGGGAACACTTGTTTCATGAACTCCAGCATCCAGTGTGTCAGCAACACCCAGCCCCTGACACGTTACTTCATCTCAGGGAGGCACCTCTACGAGCTCAACAGGTAATTCCTGGGGGACATCAGTGACATTTTGGGTGCTGGAACATTTATTCAAGGCTGTCTGCTTCTGCAGGCTAAAATTGAGTGTAAAGGAATGATTGAAATTCAGTGTTACCAGCTCTGCTGTAGATTCTGTGTTAGAAACATGGAAATACAACCTCTTGTTTCTGAGAGCAGGAAACATTTCTGCTTCCTTCTTCATCTCCAGGTTTGTGCTGTGGGTAAATTCTAAATCTGGTATTAATTCTTTTGTGATTTCTAGAACAAATCCCATAGGAATGAAAGGACACATGGCCAAGTGCTATGGGGATTTGGTCCAGGAGCTGTGGAGTGGCACCCAGAAGAACATAGCCCCCTTAAAGCTGAGGGTGAGTTATTGTGGGGTGGAAAAGAAAGATTTCTTGGAAAAGCTGAATTTCAATGCACTTTTTCCTGGTGTTGCCTGTATTGTAGCAGTTTGGAGACTCAGAGTTTTCAGTGTTCATCAGACCTGGTGGAATTTGTGGTTATAAGGCCAAAGGAGTTATATGGTCTGAAGGTGTGGCTTTTTTAGCCCTTTTTAGGTATTAAAATGATACATTTAGGTACTAAATGATACATTTACTTGTAAATGAGCTTTTGTTCTGAAAGCAAAGGGGCTCCACTCAGCTCCTGGCAGTTGAATTTGTGTTCATTCACACCACATGTCTCATTTACAATGAGACATCTATTTTGATTTAATTTTACGTTTTTTTTCCATGATATTAAATAAGTTTCTGCTGTTTGTTTTTTTTTTTTTTTTTTTTTCTTTTATAGTGGACAATAGCAAAATATGCTCCAAGATTTAATGGCTTTCAACAGCAAGACTCACAGGAGCTTCTGGCTTTTCTTCTGGATGGGCTTCATGAGGATTTGAACAGAGTTCATGATAAGCCATATGTGGAGCTGAAGGACAGTGATGGTCGGCCAGACTGGGAAGTAGCAGCAGAGGTGAGGCTTCAAATCTTTGACTTTGGGGTTTTTTTTGTGTGTTTTTTCTTTTCCTTACAGTACTAAGCTGAGAAATTGTTGATGAGGCAATGCTTTTGGGACTGTAGCACTCTTTGGGTCTTGTCAGAGCTGTGATTTACAGAGATAATTTCACCTTTGAGGTGAAAATTAATTTTAATTGTTGTAATAAAATTAGGAAGATGGTGCTTCACAATAATTTTGAACAACTCAAAATTAGGGAGTATCAAAATACTTCCAGATGCCTGATGATCCCCTCAGAAATATTTTAAATGATGTCATGCCTTGATTATTGTGTTGAGAACTTCACTTGTGCTGTAACTAAATACTTCTTATTAATTAGAAATTAGGAAATAACTTTTGTGGAAATAATTTGACTCCCATAGGCCAATGAAACTTTGGAGACCAATCAAGTAGTCTCCAGTTTCTAACTTTGTATTCTATTTTTTGTGCTTCATTTCAGGCCTGGGAAAATCATCTGAGAAGAAACAGATCCATTGTTGTAGATTTATTTCACGGGCAGCTGAAGTCACAAGTGAAATGTAAAACTTGTGGGCATATAAGTGTTAGGTTTGACCCTTTCAATTTTTTATCCTTGCCTTTGCCAATGGACAGCTACATGCACCTAGAAATTACAGGTGAGTAAATGTGTAATTCTTAAAATAAAATCTTTATAAAGGGGACAGCTAGAAAACATCACATTTTGTGTTACTACTTATTATTTTAATATAACAGAGTGCAAGAATTTTCATTGGAACACAGTTCATTTAAAAACAGAAAAGAATTGATTGAAGGATTTAATACAAAACCTTTTTAAAAGGGAGATTTTGAGAACTTTCCTTCTGTTCCCTCTCTTGTGGAGGTTGTCCTAAATCTACCCAGAGGAAAAACAGGGGCTGGGAGAAAAATACAATATGGGTCATGAGCTGTGCTCTGAAGGAGCTGTGCATTGCTGGAAAAGAGGCAAAAGGAAAGATGGTAAAAAAGTGAAAGAAATTCTGAAACCATTTTCTATTGCCTATGCAGCAAGAGATTTTCTGACATTGTGACATCGCCTGCAGTCCTTGAAAATTGACTGGGAAGATAAAATAAATCATCCATTCAAGTTGGGGAAAATATTTTCCAATAAGTGAGGAGCTGTAATATATTATTGTCATTAAAAGTTGCCTGGCTTGCTGAGCAGGGTGTTTCTTTTCCCCTTTAAAGTAATTAAATTAGATGGTACCACTCCTGTTCGATATGGGCTGAGATTGAACATGGATGAGAAGTACACAGGCTTGAAAAAACAGCTCAGTGAACTCTGTGGCCTCAAACCAGAGCAGATTCTGCTTGCAGAGGTGCACAGCTCCAATATAAAGGTAAAAAGAAAAAAAAAAAAAAGTTTAATTATTGCTGCAACGTGCTTCGGGTGTTTTTGTTACTTCTTTATTATTTTTAACATTTAAACTTCGCTTACAAGAGCTGGGGAATAATTTAACTAAAAGTATGATAAAAAAATCAGCTTAGTTATCTCTCTATATCAACTTTTATTTCATTCTTAAACAGCGATTTGGCTTGCTGTAAATAGATAAAAATTGCTTGCTAATGATACTTTTAGGAAAAAAATCATCTTGAGGTAATAAATCTCAAGGTGCTGTGATGAGTTTCAACCCTCTCAAGACATGAGGACCATAAGTAATGGCTGCCTTACAACGTGTGTGGATATTTTTGCTTTAGATTAAAATTGCTTGAAATGAGAATCACTGCTAACTCCTGCAGAGGGCTCGGCCTCTTTTATTCTTCTGGAAAGGTGTAAGGAGGCAGGTGAGAGGGAGGGGGGGGGAGAGAGAGAGAGGAGCTGATCAATGCAGTTTGCAGAAGAACAGAACACCTTTTGGTCACAGATCAAGGTGTCCAAGTGCCTGAGCAGCTTTTCCTCTCTCCTGAAGAACTTCCCTCAGGATAACCAGAAGGTTCGGCTGTCGGTGAGCGGCTTCCTGTGCGCCTTCGAGATCCCCATCCCAGGCTCCCCCACGTCAGCATCCAGCCCCCTGCAGACAGGTGAGAGAAAACTCGCAGGGACAACTTTCTTCCTCTCCTGCTTCAGGGCAAATTTTGGGGGAAAACTTCAGGAAGGAGCCCACGGAAAGCAAAACACCCACGACTCCTCCCCGCCACCACCGGGTTCGGGAAGAATTTCCTCAGAGAGGAGTGGGGAAAAAAAAAACCTGTTTATTTAACAAGCAAAACACTCCCCAGCACAAAAAAAATGAACAGCACCAGATGATAAAAACTCTTTCACAGCTCTGAAAGGATGACAAGCTCAGAGAGTCTCTCTGGCGAGTGGTTGCCCAGTTGTCAGCTGGGGGTGGCTGCTGCAGGTGACAGAATGCAGACTCCTGGTGTTTCTTGGTGTTTCCCAGGTCCCCGTCTAGAACAGGTTCTGATGGTATTCAGGAAAGGGAAAGGAAAGAAAGAGTCCAGAGAAAAAATTGGACTGCCTAGCTGAACTAACTAATAAGCAAAAGCAAAAAGTAGGAGTGAGAGCAAAGCGAAAACAAGCGAGCCTCTCCTAAACACAGAGCACGGGGGAGGTGAGCTGGCTGATAACGAGACAAAACAAAGCTTCACTTTCAGAGCCAGTCCTGAAAGCACAGGACATAATACCAAGCACAAACAGAACTCACCTTTGGGGATACAAGCACCATAAGGTCCCCCTAGGACACTTCCCCTGTGCTCAGCACTGGTGAGGCCACACCTTGAGTGCTGTGTCCAGTTCTGGCCCATCAGTTTAGGGAGGATGTTGAGACTCTTGAGCACATCCAGAGGAGGCAACGACCCTGTGAGGAACAGCTGGGGGAACTGGGGTTGTTCATCCTGGAGAAAAGGAGACTCAGGGGTGACCTTATCACTCTTACAACTCCTGAAAAGTGGTTGTGTCAGGTGGGGTTGGTCTCTTTCTCCAGGCAGCACTGAGAGAACCAGAGGACACAGCCTCAAGCTGCACCAACAGAAACTTAGGTTGGATATTAGGAAAAAGTTTTTCACAGAAAGAGTGATAAAATACTGAAATTGTCTGCCCAGGGAGGTGGTGGAGTCACCATCCCTGGATGTGTTAAATAAAGCCTGGATGTGGCACTGGGTCAGTTGAGGTGTTAGGGCATGGGTTGGACTCGATGATCTTGAAGGTCTCTTCCAACTCAGTGATTCTGTGAATTCTGTGAGTTTATTTGAGCTGCACAATGTTGAGAAGCTCAGCACTAAACTTGATCCTTAAGCAAGGATTAAAGAAAGGACGAGTGCTGGTTGTGTTTGGTACCCGCACAGAATGGAAAGGATCAAACCCCTGAGATCAGTGTGATTACTGTGGAGGATTGATCATTGCATTGTCTGCCTGCAGAGATCTCAACTGGGCCATCAGCCAATGGAGCCCCCAGCATCCTGATGAACGGGGATGTCCCCAAGCCAAGCCTCATTCCCAATGGGATGCCAAACACCGTGGTGCCATGTGGGACAGAGCGCAGCCCTCCCAGCTGGAGCCTCAACGGCCACGTGCCCTCGCTGTGTGACAGCCCCTGCACAGGTTACATCATTGCAGTGCACAGGAAAATGGTCAGTGACCCTGCATGCCCATCAGCTCTTTGTGCTGCACACACATGTTTAAAAAGGAAAGGTTTTTTTAGTGGCCACGTGATAATTGTACACATTTATGTTTGATGTGGTCGGGTAACCTCGCCGTAATATCATAAATGCTTTTCAAGTCAGTGGTTAAAATTTACAGTATTTAATATTGGAATTAGAGTAATTTTAATACAATCATTGATTAATTTTCATTGCTAAGGCCTGGAATAAGTCACAAGGCCAGCAATCCAGCTGATTATTGTACTGTGAGTTCATGCACCTTCACATCTGACTCCTCCTTTTGCTTCCCACAGATGAGGACAGAGCTTTATTTTCTCTCATCTCAGAAGAACCGGCCCAGTCTCTTTGGAATGCCACTGATTGTTCCCTGCACAGTTCACACACGGAAAAGGGACCTCTATGATGCTGTGTGGATCCAGGTTTCCAGGCTGGCCAGCCCCCTCCCTCCTCAGGAAGCCAGTAACCATGCACAGGACTGGTGAGTTGGGCACCTCAGCCTTGGCTCTGAGTTACAATACAGTGCCTTACACTTGCTTGCAAGATTTAAAATTGTGTTCATTTGATTTCTCATAATAATGGTAGTAATTAAAATTAAATCCTTTTTAGTTAAATGTAGCTGCACTTAAAGGTTGGCTTCTTATCCAGTGGTTGATAATTATTTATATCTCATGAATTCAAGCCATGGAAAGGCAGCTTTTAATAGTAAATTGTAACCAAAATTATCATTTTGAGGGTTTTCTTTAAGTAATCATAACAGGCCCAGTGAAGGGAGGTAATTGCAGTGGGAGTGCTGCTGTTTGATGTTGTGTTCTCCTCTGTTTCAGTGATGACAGCATGGGGTATCAGTACCCCTTCACCCTCAGGGTAGTGCAGAAGGATGGAAATTCTTGTGCTTGGTGTCCATGGTACAGGTAAATTGTCCTTTTTTCCATTTACAGCAGGGAATCACTCCAGCAGAAAGGTAATTTATGGTAATGGGTCTGTGGTACATTTCAGACTTCAGAGGTAATAGCAAACAATAAGAATCTGGAATGTAATTTCACCAGAACTCTCTCCAGGCAGACTTGCACTGCAGCACAGCTTTTATGACTTGCAGAGCTGAAAGTTCTGCTACCACAGAAACTTTAAATTAGGAGACAGAAATGAGATTATCCAAAGCCTGTTAACCCCTTACAGTACTCTGTGTGCAGCCTTGTATGTCCACAGACTTGCTATGATTTGGGGGAATCCACACAACCCCAAATTTTTAGATGTAATTCATCTACCCCTGTGAGTTCCTTGCCATTTGAAGGGTAAAATCTAAAATGGGCAATAAGAAATTCACCCTGGAAGGATGACAAACAAAGACTTGCTAATGAAAGTTCCAGACCCTTGGTGGAAGGTATTCAGGCCATAAATTTAATTTTTTTAAAAAGTGTTTTATAGCTCTGGTGGAAATGATTTGTGAAGACAGAGCAGTGGAGTTTTTGGGGTCGTAGCTGGGTTTGGTCACCACAGGATCATAATGGAATGGAAGGGACCTTAAAGATCATCCCATTCCAACCTCCTTGCACGGGCAGGGACACCTTCACTGGATCCTGTGCAGGCAGGTGCTGGAGCTCACCCAGCTGCTTGCATTTCTCACTCTGGTAAAGTTTTGCAGTAAAACCACAAATAACCCTGAGCATTGCTGCATAAAAAACGCCTCACACTGACAGCGAGACCTGGAGCTTGGAGAGTGCAGATGATACAAAACAAGGAGCAGAAGTGAATGAATGTAGAAGTTGATTGGACACTTGCCTGACCTTATCCAACCTTTGTGATTCAGGTTCTGCCGTGGCTGTAAGATTGAGTGCACAGAGGACAGGGCCTGTGTGGGCAATGCCTACATTGCTGTGGACTGGGACCCCACGGCGCTGCACCTGCGCTACCAGACCTCGCAGGAACGGGTAAAAAAAAAAAAAAAAAAAAAAATCCCAACAGAAACCCTTTGTTCTTTGGCAGCACCTCTGAGCCACCACCCACTGCAGCCTTTTTATTTACCTGATGCTGCTTTTGTCCATTTTCTGTTAAACAAAAGGCAGCAATCATGGGGCAGCGTGTTCTGGATAAATCGATGTCTTGATGTTCAGCCTCTTATGTGGTCTAATGGTGTGGAAGGGAAGCTTTTAAAGAACCACAGCAGTGCATTTGCTGTCTGTTGTGAATTGCTTTTAAGCTAGTCAAGGTATCTAATAATATATTACATAATACAGTACAAAATATCTTAATTTGATAAATTTTCTGTACCTATAAACAGTTATGCATGTGAGTAAACCTATTTTCTCATTGAGTCAACAAAACACATCTGAAGGTAAGCCTGTAGCTGGGTTAATCTGGAATAACTTCCAATTTGTGAGCTTTATCTATAAAGTTGTGCTTTATGGATAATTTATAAGCAGAGCCCAAGTATAAGAAGGGTGAATTATTTTTATCAGCCTCTTCATAACTGAAATAAAATTCCTGCCAGAACTTATCACATCTCATTTTTATCTTTAATTCTGAACAACCCAGTGAAGTTATTCGTGTGATACAGTGAGGAGAGCCCTCCTCTGAGCAGTGTGTGTTACATTTCCAAGTTAGAGAGAGTTTTTTTTCTCCCTTCAGATCGTGGAAGAACATGAAAGTGTTGAACAAAGCCGCCGAGCCCAGGCAGAGCCCATCAACCTGGACAGTTGTCTGAGAGCCTTCACCAGTGAGGAGGAGCTGGGGGAGGATGAGATGTACTACTGCTCCAAGTGCAAGACCCACTGTCTGGCCACCAAAAAGCTGGATCTTTGGAGACTTCCCCCTATTTTGGTAGGATCTTTTGTCATTTTCCTCCTCAGCAGCAAACCCAAAGCAGCTTCTTCACAAATCTGCCATCGCCTTGCTCTGAATGATTTTGTTTTGTTCACATCTCAGGTGGGGCACTGACTGAATTTGCAGGCAAATAAAGCAAACCTCAAATCCTTTTGAATGTTTTTAGCTGCTGCCTTGCAGGAAATGGTGCTGGTTTGTGCTCAGTTTGTGTCAGCTGCTCTGACACAGCTCATGCTCAGATGGTGATAGGATCTCCTGTCTGATTGTGGAACACCTGCAGTTCTTATTTTTCATACTTCATAGCTTATTCAAAATTGATCACTGAATTGAAGCAACCTTTGCCATCATTTCCACGTGAAAATATTAGTTTTGTATTTTACCATCTCGATCCCAAAATCCAAATTGTCACACAGAGCATTATTTTTACTAGCATAGAATAAAATGTGCATGTTTTTGGAAAAACTCTTTGAACAGTGAAATTACTCACTGGGATGTTATTGCCCCCCTTTAAAAATTTTCTCTACCATTTTCTAATTTTTCTTCTGTTTCCCCTTAGATCATTCACCTGAAAAGATTTCAGTTCGTTAACGGCCGCTGGATAAAATCCCAGAAAATTGTTAAATTTCCCAGAGAAAATTTTGACCCAAGTGCCTTTTTGGTACAAAGGGATCCAAGTCATTTCCAAAGGAAGCAGCTCACCCTGCAGGTTGAGAACCTTCCTGAAGCACGGGCTGGCCAAGGGGACACCAGGAAAACAGATGTGCAGCTCAGTGGCACAGCTGGAGAAGGGGACACACTGAACAGGAGTCCATCCTCCCTAAACACTACTGTCCTCAATAATGTCAAAGGTAGGAAATGACTGGGCAAAATTCCACTCAGTGCTGGTGTTTGGAGGGGGAAAATGTTATTATGTACAAAATTTTAATGTTTGGCAGTTTTGGCAAAGCACTACACTTGGAGACGTTTCTTAGGGAAGCTTTAGTATGAAAAATGAAAGAAAATTTAAGAAGTTGCTCAGTGACAAAAGATATTGTTGGTACTTGTGTAAGTGGGCTGGAATTAGAGTGAGGGATATGCTCCTGCATAAAAGAATTACATTTCAGTTTTTAGATGCATGGATGTGTGTGCACAAAGATGGAATTTTATTTCTCTGTATTGCTCACGAGCTGCAGTGAAGCAGTGGGGTTTGATGCTGGATTATTCAAAAAATCACATGAAAAAGAAAACTAGACTGTGTTTGTAGTCATCTTAGCAGTCTCTGTGCTTTCTGTCCTAGCATCTCCATCCTTGGGGAGGAAAAGTGGAACCAGCTGCCCTTCGAGTAAGAACAGCAGCCCCAACAGCAGCCCGAGGACTTTGGGGAGGGGCAAAGGGCGCCTGCGGCTGCCCCAGCTGGGGAAAAACAAACTGTCCAGCAGCAAGGAAAACCTGGCTGCGAACAGGGAGAACGGTGCTGAGCACGAGCAGGGGGACGCTCTGACTAAAGGCCAGGCTCTGGGGGGCAGCCAGAGCGAGCTGTACCCCGGGCAGGACAGCGAGGGGGCTCTGACCAACGGGTACCTGTGGGAGCAGAGCTCGCTCAGCAACGGGCAGGGCGAGAACCACAGCGAGGACGACACGGCCGACGACCAAAGAGACGACGTCTGGGTCAACCCCATCTACAACCTATATGCAATCTCGGTGAGTGGCTGCTCCTCTGCCAAAACTGCTGCCCTGGGACGCTGCTTTAAGCAAATGCCTTTGGTGGGTTCGTGCCAGCACAGGGATCTTGTAAGGAAGGAGAGCAAAAGGCAGCAGAATAAATTCGCTGTAAAGCTGGGTGTGAATTAAGTCTCTGCTAATTTGTTCTTGTGTGTGTAAAGTTAGTCAGCTCCAGCTGTCTAGATTTAGTCATGATGGCTCACTCACAGATAATGAACTTGGGGAATCTTTATTGGGTATTTGATCCAGGATTGCTTTTCTTCTTCATCTTCCTCAGTGCCATTCAGGAATTATGGGAGGGGGTCATTACGTCACTTATGCCAAAAACCCGAACAACAAGTGGTACTGCTACAATGACAGCAGCTGCAAGGTAAAGCACTTCTTTTCCTCATTATTCCACATCATTATTCTAATTATTTCACATAATTTTTGCCTTGGTTACCCAGAGCTAAAAAAAGGATCGGAAATTCTAGCTGAAGAAATTTTAGAATCAAAGAACGGTTTGGGTTGGAAGGAACCTTAAAGTTCATCCCATTCCACCCCTCTGCCACGGGCAGGGACATCTTCCACTAAATCAAACATTTGTGGGGAGCTGCTGTTTGAAATCAGGAGCTTCTCCAAAGCTGCATCAGATAAATATTAAAATTATTAACTGAAATTGTACGTGAGGTTTTTCCCAAGGTAACATCTGTTCATCAGCTGCTCCCACAGTTAAGGGAAGATATTTATTTCATACAAAGATGGAAAAATGCCTAAGAATGGAAAGCCAGGAATACATTTCCATGATGGCAGCAGTTTGCATTCAGTTGGTGAATAACTGAGCTCTAAGTATTTGCATTCATCACTAGAAAATTGTCAAGAGTTCCCAAGTAATTCATGGAGTGAGGTAACAAATAGGGGAGACAGAAAACAGGATTCCTTGTGTTACACCCCGTTAAAAATACACTTTTTGGGGCAGTGTGTGCCCCACTTTTTGGGGTGTGTGCACTGTTTTTTGTTGTTGCTGTTGTGCCCACTTTTTGGGGTGTGTGTTTGAAGTGCCACAGTTATCCCATGGGGTTTTTCCCGGTGTTTTCCCTTTGTCAGGAGCTACACCCGGACGAGATCGACACGGACTCTGCCTACATTCTGTTCTACGAGCAGCAGGGGGTGGACTATGCCCAGTTCCTGCCCAAGATCGATGGCAAGAAGATGGCAGACACGAGCAGCATGGACGAGGACTTCGAGTCCGACTACAAGAAGTACTGCGTGCTGCAGTGAGCCTGAGCTGCCACCCTGGGATGTGCCCTTGGGGAAGGCGTGGCTGAGACACAGAACAGCCTGTGGTTGTCATTGTCCCCTGTGAGCTGAAAGCACAAAAAGAGCCCCCTGGTTAAGCAGTTAATATCCAGTAGTATCGTTTTGTTCTGTTTTCTCACTACATGCTCGAAACGTTTCTGATGTTGGACATCTGAGACTGCCACTGGCCTTTAAATCCAATGGTTTGAGAAAAGCCAACTAGGACCAAATAAGAGCTAAATTAAACATCCAAATAAGAGCTAAACAGAGTAGTGTAGAGTTTACCAACTGTTCTAACACCCCCCCGAGGCTCTCGTTAGGTTTAAGGTAACGGGGAAAAACAATTTGTAGTGTTGTCTTTGGACAACATGATATTGCTACCTCCTTTTTCCTGCAGTTTTATTGCATTTTATTGGCAAAACAGGGAAGGCAAGAGAAGGAAAAGTGCACAAATGGAAACAAATTATTGTCATGGGGAAGAGAAGTTTCCAGTTTTGCCACCACTAATGTGTGTCAGTTGCTTTCTTTCTGTATGTTGGGAGCACAACCAAATCATCATTTGAGAAGAGATTAATTTCTACACTTGAATGGTTTATTATACTTGTGTTTTCTCCACGTGTTGGCTGTGCAGATCAACATGTTTCAGGAATGGCTTTTCTGCCTGAAGAGTGCTGGCTCAAACTTTTTTGAGCTGCCTCGAGAAGAAACTTCAGGTTGGAGAGAGTAGTTGTGATTACACTCACGGTGTCTTAAAAAGTGCACATTGCACAAAACGTTCCCAGCTTTTGGAAGGAGAGATGCTTGAGCTTATGTTTCATGACTGGTGTTGCTTTTGAAATTTGCACTTTGGAAAATGCATCTGATTCAATTGAAACCCACAGTTTGTTTGGTTTTGTTGTTGTTGTTGTTGTAAGGGCTCTGGAGTGAATGGCTGTGAATATCCACTGTGTATTTCAAAGGAAGAAGCTGTGGCTGTCAGGTAGCTGTCGTAGCATTCATGGATGGAGGTTGTTTTTTTTTATTATTATTGGTTTCCTAACTCAGTTTCTTGTTTTTCAAATTTGGTTGCCTTTTCAAATTAATCTTTTTTTTTTTTTTTTTTTTTTGATGTCTGTTTGTTACACCAGGTTATGCAAATACTGGCAATTAAACCAGACTTGCTTTCCATGCCCTTGCAACATGCTCTGTAATTCAAGGGGCTTCTTGCATGAGGGGAAGTGTGACTGAGTCTTAGCAGAGACTGGAAAAAAAGAAGTTTTGTTTTTTTTTTTTTTTATTTGAGCAGGCATTTCTTTAAACATTTTCAGTGTTAAATTGTTTGCATATCTGAATGAAGATAAAAATTTTCACTCTTTTGGCCTTTTGTTCTTCAGCTGAGCTTAAGCAGCTTATTAATTTTATCATACATCATCTTCCCAGTTCTCTAGATTTTTGTACCTTCACTAACAAAATTGTTACTCACATGGTTCTCTGCAATTAATGTTTGGATTCATTTTGGGGTGTTTGACAAGAATGCCAAACCTTCAGTGAGTTTATCATTTCCAGGAGGATCTGGGGTTTATCCATTGAAGAAATGATATCAGCTGGCCTGGCTGTCTTTGCTCAGGCAGAGCCCTCCCAGCCTTTGGAGGTTGTGCCTCTTTGGGGACAGCAGATCTGTTCCAAAAATGAGTCTTGTCTTACCTGTCAGGTGTTATCCTCTATGGTCTTTTATCTTTGAAGTGGTCTGAACATTGAGCCTAAAGAAAAGCAAACATGACTTGTGAATTTCTAGGTTAGAAGCTTTTTCAACACCCACTTGTCTCCTCCTCCCTCCGCAAACTCCATGAAAAGTGAAAGATTTTCAACTGATTTACTTTAAAATGTTTTATTTAAGCAGGTAGCACAATCTACTAATGTTATTTGATCTTCTGTGTTTGTTACATTGGTTGTAATTAATTTTTTAAATTAAATTAATTCAAGAATTAGTAGTAAATTTATTAAGTTAACTATTAACTACATTCACTTTGTAAATTATTGTATAAAACTTATTGACAATGCACTGACTTTAGAAAGATGTTAATGTACATAAATGCCTTGTAAATAAAATAGTGTTGATGTACTGGAATATGAGCTGTATTAAAACAAAGGTATTGGTAATTGTATATGGAGTGAACCTGTTTATCTGTAACTATATTATTCAAACAAATTAAATACTGTGGATGCAGATGAAGTGTCACTTCTTGTCAGATAATTTTTAGTAACTGTTTCCTTGCTTTGGAAGTGTCTGTGCTGCTTCCATGAAGCTTAAATGCCTTTGTCAATCCAAAAGCTGAAGCGTGGGTGTGCATCCAGCAATTCTTTGCAGCTTCTTCATTGTTTGCAAAAGGTAAGTTGGGTATTTTGTTGATAATGATAATAACATTTATTACTTGAAAACAATCCGTGTCAGCAGTGAAGTGATCCCTCAGGTACAGGAAGGTTTTGCTCTGGTGTTTTTGGCCAGGATGTGCAGCCCTGGTGCCTGAGGTGTCCCTGCTGCAGCCAGGGCTGTTTGCTGCTGATTGCAGACAGTGCTGGGCACTTCCCTGGGCACACAGGGATGGGAGAGCCCTGCTGCACTCACAGCCCTGCTTCTCTCCAAGCAGGAAGTGGATCTGGTTGAGTTGGCAACCAGAGCAAAGTTTGCACAGAGCTGATGTCAGGAGCACACATCACCTCAGTCCTTGAGTGTTTCCAAAAGCACCATGGTGATGTTTAGCTGGAAATGAACCATTGTTCCTTTTTTACGGCCCTTGAAGGTGCTCAGTGGGTATTTATCCAAAGATTAGCACACACCAGCACTTCTCTGGAAGTGAAGCCATCTCTGGCAGGGATGGGAGGGTTGGTGCAGCACTGAGTGGTGACACATTGCTGGTGAGCATTGGTCATTCTTACCAGGCGTGGTCACCCCACAGTGTCACTGCAGTCACTTGGGCATTTTCAACGTTGACAATTTAATTTCAATATAAAGAATATGGGCTATAGTGGTTCCCTGTCACGAATTTTCCTCTGTTAAGGCTTTGAGGTATTGAAAGTGGAATTTGAAGGGATGAAAAACTCAAATGACTGAGGATGTTCCTACGTGCTGCTGTCAGTGGTAAAGCTTTTATTGATTCAGGAGTGCAGCAGGGGATGTTGAAGAGATGAAGGCATCACATCCCTGCCCAACCTGCAGCCATTTGCTGCTGCTGCATCCCTGGGACTTCCCAGATGAGAACTGTGCAGCTCTCAGCAATGAGCAGAGCCCGTTTGGTGAGGTGGGAGCAGTGGGAATTGAGCTGTGCTGGGATTTTCCCTGGTCCCTCTGTGTGTGTGTGTGCAGTGCTGGAAACACCTGTCCTGCTTTTGGGGTGGCTCAGTCGGATTTCTGCAAACCTGGGGTGGCTTTTGGAGCTTCTCAGGGGAGGGAGGGGAAGGACACAGCAGGGACAGCAGCTCTTGTGCCAAACCCTCTTTTATTTCCCCCAGAGAGAGGGGAGGGATGGATGCACCAACCCTGCAGGGCCCTGCTGCCCACAGGAATGCCCCCTTCCCTGAAATCCCAAATCCAAAGGCATTTTCCATCCTTATCCAAGTGTTGGATCCGTTCTGGAGCTGCTGTTGCAGCCAGAGCGCATCCCCCTGCTCCCCTGGGCTGGCACAGGAGGCTCTATTTCTGATTTTCCCTGTATCTAAATATCAAAATAGCCCAGGTTTATCTGTGAGCTGTGATCATGTCCTGAGAACGTGCTGAGCTCCAGGCACAGCCTCTGGCCAGGGGCCCAGAGCATCCACGTAGATATTAATTATATTAATTATACCTTTTGTTACCCTTTTTCCCTGAGGTCCAGTAAATTGAAGCAAGAAGTGAGTAAAATGCAGTCATCCATGCTTGCTGATTTATCGTTTCAGGAAAATAAAAACCTGTCAGGAGCTGGGGAGATTGTGCCTTTTGTTTGGGACAAGCCTCCGGCTTCCTCGATCGTGTGTAAAAGATTTCCTGTTTGTGAAAATGAAAAGCAATGTTTGATAAGGTCCCTTCAGCAAAATGAGTCACAAAGGAGAAAATAGATTAAGGATGCTTCTAGATTTGATAGAAATTAAATTTCGCTGGGAGTTGTGAGCATAGAAAAGCAATGAGGAAAACTTCGGGCAAAATACAGCTTTTATTGATATTTATGGCCATTTCAGATAGACCTCATGACTGAACCTCACCCAACTTTTTAGCAGTGCCTTTAAAACTCGTGGTGAGAGCAGAGAGATGTCCCCAGGTGGGTCACAAACTGCTTTGGGTGGTCAGAGTTCATGCACTTCCCTCCCCTGCAAAAAAAATAAACAGCAGCAGATGCTTCAGAGCCTTTGTCAGGGTGTTTGTGTGAGCTGGAAATGCAGCACTCCCTGTACTCTGATATTTTTTATCTCAGTGCTGCTGAAAATTTTTTTCAACATTAGATTTTTATTGAGTGCAAAGTCCAAGTGAAGTGACTGAGAGAGCTGTGGTGTGTGATGACTTCTTTTGGATTTTGGAAATTCTGTCTCTAAACTGCAGGGAATGTTCTCAGTGCTGTTTCTCAGCTCTGTGTGAGGTTAAAAATCATTTGTTTTCCCCTGATCCTGAACGGGGGAAGCACAGGGAGCTCCTGGGGCCCTTACCAAGCTATTCTTTTGCATAGAACTATTGAACCCCAAAGTCTTTCTGACTCTTCTCCAGCTTCTTTTTCCCTCAAAGTACCTTGCAAATTACATTGACTTTGCACCATGAATTTGAGAGGTTTTGGTCAAACTGAGGTTGAAGAAAGGAACTAAACCAACAAATAAATTGGAAAGGTTTGGAGTCAACGAAAAGGTTTGAGGCAACAGGTTTGGCTCAGTCTTTACATCACACAGAAGTTTGTCCAGGAATTGCTGCATCTCTGGGTAATCTGGTTTAAAGTTTGCTGAAATGTGATCTAGAAAGCAGAATTTTAGGTTACATCTCCTGTATGTTTAGCACGCAATGAAATTGTGCCTTCACCGAACGCAGCATTTTGCTGGGGAAAATATTTACGTGTCTTATAAATAAACCTTGGCCTCCCGAGGAGAAGCTGCAGGAAAGCTGGAGCGTGGGTGTTGGTTGGGAGCTGGATAACAACAAAGGGAAGCTGCTGCTGCTGCTGCTGCTGCTGCAGGGCCAGAAAAAGGATCCAACACCAGCAGTGGCAAATCAAAACCCTTACAAATGGTGTTTGTGCTGTGATGTTTGGAGTAGGGAGACAATGCAAGGAACAGCGTGATTACAGAGCTCAGCCCAGACATTGTGAGGCAGATCCCTCCTCCAGGGGCAGGGTGACAGGGTGACAGTGTCCAGAGAAGCTGTGGCTGCCCCTGGATCCCTGGAAGTGTCCAAGGCCAGGTTGGATGGGGCTTGGAGCAGCCTGGGATGGTGGAAGGTGTCCCTGCCCATGGCAGAGGTGGGATGAGGATGTTTAATGTCCCTTCCAACCCAAACCATCCTGAGATTCCAAGAGAGGGAGGAAGAGCTCAGCAATGGGGCAGGGGGAACATAGCCCAGTGTGATGCACTCAAATATTTAGGAATACTTGGCAGGAGCAGAGCCATTGAACCTGGGTTATGGTGATTCTCCTCAGCTCAGCACTGTGAGGACACAGCCCCAGCCCTTCCCAGTTCAAACCAGCAGAGATCAGGGCTGAACTGGCTGAACTGGGAGCTCTGGGGCTCAACAGTTCATGCAGGGCTGATTTCAACCACAGCTCAGAGCTGGAGGTTGGTGCTGAGAGCCCCCAGCAAGCAGAACAGAAAGGTGGATGGATTTTTATTCCGTGGAATAAAAACCCCTTTAAATCAAAGCCATTCCTGTTGTATCCAAGCACTGGTTGAAGGGGCAGGAAAGGATTCCACACAGGAAGGCCCTGGTGCTGCACAGAGTGTTTGTGACCTTGCTCGGGAGCTAACGTGCTGCAAATGTTTGCTTGCCATGTGGCCGTGCCTTTTTATCTGCAGGTTTGATTATATAAATGTTCCTGTTTAAAAGACACACACCAGGGAATAAATCTCTGGGCCCACAGACTCTTTGAGCACAGGCAGCCCCAGCATTTAAGTGGTAACAAAGAGAGTTGGAGTGGAAGCTTTTTGATAAAGAGTTGGCAGAATATCAGAGGAGCAGCTGGGCCACGAGATGTGAGCAAGGATGTCAAACTGGGTGTTTAAACTTCTTACCTTTCCTCCCAATTATTTTTTATTTTTTTTCCTTTAAATGATTATGAATGAATTATGAGAGAGAAGGTGATTGTTTTCAGTGTGTATGTGTTCAAATAGTGGCTCAGTTCAAAAAGACATTAAATTTGGGTTTTAACATAACCCAGAGATCTAGCAGCTCTAACTAACTGCAGTTTCAACAGTAAGAATTAAGAGTGACCTGAAAAATAATCAGCTTTTAGCATGAAATCTCTTGTTTAACTGCTTTAACTGGGCCCAAGCCTCTGGCTATAATTTAAATTTTTCTTCCATGAGAGTGGCAGGTGCTGCAACACAGCAAAAGCCAAGCTGAGTGTGAGGAAGGATAGAGTTCAAATAACCAAAAATACACCAAGGGATGACTAAAGAGAGGTGAGGGATAGAACACAGATGTGAATTTCCCTTTGGAATATCTTTCCCTTCCTTTGGCTGCTGGGCTTTGATGTGGCAGAGCACAAAGAGACTCCTCCTGTACCTAAGCTTTGTGTTCCAGGCACAGTCCAGCCAGGTTATAAATCTGTAACTTTGCACTTCACCTTTTGTGTCTTGCTTAATGATCTTTTAAAAATAAATGCAGGATGGCTGAGGGGAACAGGATCAGTGGTGGAAAAGCTGACACGTCTGCAACCTGAGCTCTGATCCCTCTGATTGCTCCAGCCCGTTAAACAAAACTTCTTTTGCTTTGTGCTTAAAAAAAAAAAAAAAAAAAAAAAAAGAGGGAAAAGGGGGACAGGGGAATGGTTTTCTTAGCTGGGTTCTCTGTCTTAAAATGAAGCTGTAAAGTGCTTTACTGGGGAAATGCTGCATGGAGTTACCTGCTTAAAGAACAAGGGTATAGTCACCCAAATATCAAAATATATTCAATATATTCTATCTGCTATTTCATTTTCATGGAAAGCTGCTGCTTTTAGGGGGCTTTTGCCCCTTTGGAAGTGTCATCCTTCATTTCTCTTGCATAAAAATGACCATTTAAGATCCTCATCAGGCTCTTGTTCTGTTTCCCACAGTACTCAATTTAATATGCACAGCTATAATAAAAATAAATGTCTGATAACTCCTCTTACTCAAATCCATGAAAATGTATGTTATCCTTGAGGAATATCTTTCCATAAAATGTCCTCCACTTGAATGAAAGGAAAACTGCAGTTTCCCACCATTTCAAACCGGGACAATAATTTATTTTGGTGATGATTATAGTGGATATTTTTGATTCATGTGTACAATAGTAAAACTGACACTATTTTCTTTTGTTTGTGTATTTTGCTTAAAATAAAAGATTACTCCAAAGGAAGGCATTTGAGGAAGAGAGGGGCCAGATTTATTTTGGCTGGCTGTGCTGTCCTGTCAGCTGGATAAAAACCTGCACCATTCCCAGCCCTTCCACCCCTCTCAGCTGCCTTTAGCACAATAATTTCTCTGCACAATCCCTGCTGGAGCTCCCTGGCTGATGCTGACAATCCCTTGTGAACTCTACCAAAAACTTTCCAGCAATTTTACAGTTTAGGATTCCCCAAATGTCTGCAACACCAAAAGCTGAGTATGTTGTGAGCAGGTCACTTGTAATCTCTTTAATTTCTGCAGTGCTGCTGTGCCCTATCTGGGATTTTATTTCTTTTGGTAGAAAATTGAGGGGTTTTTATCAGAACATCGCTGTTTCTATCTAATGACAACTTCAATGTTCTGAAATAAAAAAAAAAAAAAAATTTGCAGTTTCCTCATGTGCCTGGCTTTTTCCTGTCTGCATTCCAGCCTGTGTTGCATCCCTGGTTTTCTCCTATGAGCAGCTGTTAAAGCTGAATTTCGCTGTCATTTGTGGGGATTCTTTTTTTAAACAAAAGGGGGGGAAAAAAAGGAGCAAGGGATGAGAGGATAGGAAATGAATTCCATCTGATCCATCTTGTGGTTCCCTTCTGGAAACGAACTGAACTCTGTGAGGTGTTTCTGTGAATCCTCGTGTCCTACAGCCCTTCTGGGAACCTCTTCACCAAAAATGACGCCTCTTTCTTGAAGCTGAATCCTTCCTGAGATCATTTAGTGCTCGTTAAGGAACACACAGGCGGGATTTTGCTTTTTAATCACTTTTACCCGAGGCATTTGTAAATCGCGGCCTGCGCATGGCCCGTGCTCCCACCAGGCCTCACTCCCCGCGGCCTCAGCGGGAATTGCAGCGCATTTTAAAACTAATCGGAGGCTTTGTGCTTTATGAGCTTTAATGGGCTTTTTTCTTTCTTTTTTTTTTTTTAATTTTGGACTAAACCCATCTGGTTCCATCACATGTGCTCTCATATCTGTGGGATCATAAACCCCAACTTCCCGTTTATGGCCTGGCAGTGCCACACGAGTGAGGGGACAACAGGAACCCGTTGATGTGAGTGAGCCCAGAGCCCTCCTTGCAGGGCTTGATAAAACACCGTGTTCCTGCCAATCGAAATAAAAAAAAAAAAAATTAAATGCTTTAAAAACAGGGTTATAAAATACTTAGAGTAAACGGAGCCTTGGCAGCTTTTCTGCTCCCAACCTGCTCCTTGGATTGAGCTCTGTCCACATTCCTGGGATTGCCCCAGCTCCCGGTCCCCAAAATGTTGGAGCTGTAGCAATGATTTGGACCTTTAAATCCCCTAAGGAGATAGAAATGAGTGGAAATGAGTAGAAATGAGTGGAAATGAGTGGAAATGAGTGGTGAATTCTCCTTTTCTCAGTTTGGCAGGAAAGGCTGCACATAACTGGGGCATCCTCAGTCACAGAGGGCCTCGGCCGGCAGGGCTGGAGAAGCTTCAGCACCTCCACAGTTGTTTTTTTTTTGTCTTTATCCTCCTCTTTTAAGATTTAAACTCCTTTTGTTTTCCTTAGGGAGGTCCCTGCTGCTCTACCAGGATTATTCTTCTGTTTCCAGTAGCTGCTGGGCTCCAGGACACGAACCATTATGTTTTACTACCTGTAAGAAAAGCATTTTGTGTAAAGCTGAGAGCTTCGTGTACCACAAACTCCAGTGATTACAAAGATACTGCACTCTTGCTAGGGATTGTCTATGATTTATTTAGAGTTTAATCTCGACATCAGCACAATCAGCAAAATGTAAAACTTCTGTGCCTTTCTTTTCCTCTCATAAATTCTTCATAACCACCCCCAATCTGCAAACTCATCCATCAAGATCTCTTGGTGTGCTGGGAACAGGGAGCAGCCCAGGTGAGCTGGGGAGGGGAAGGGTGGTGACATTCTAAAGGTGATTCCACTCAACAGAAACCAATCTATTCTTGTGAGGCAATAAAAACCAAGGGCAGGGAAAGGTTTAGATGGCTTGGAGTGGATAATGGGGAAACAAAATCCATCAAAACATTGTCAGCTGTTTGGGTTTCCTTTACATCAAACTGTATATGGGTACTGGATGTCTAAATCCCTTCAGAAGATATTAATAGGTAAAAGGTAATAAAATAACCCAAATTGATTACCAACTTATATTCTTTATGATATAACTTTAAATGCAAATTGCATTCAACTGCAAGAAGGGAAATAATGTGCGAAAGGCATTTCAATTAATTGCTGTAGTTAATTACACTCATAATTTTACTTGTGTGACTAATTATAATCAGCTTTTAGCGGTGTATATGGATTTATTTCTGATACTAAAAGCCCCAAACAGCAGGTTATTTTTAGGAAATGCATTTAAACCTCATAATGAAAACTGCATGTTCCCATTCTCAGCAGTTGTCTTGAAGGAGCTGTGTCTGTTCAGGAGGAGTTTGGAGGAGATCAGGAAGGAAAAATGTCCTGGCTGAGGTCACTGTGGCCCTGCTGTGCTTCCAGCTGGGGTTTCATTGCCTTTTCCACAGGTACATATGATTTACCAGTAAATCCTACATTTCCTTTCTTTTAAAATCCAATTTACATATGATTTTCTCCCACACAAAGTATTTTCCACAGCCACTTCAGTTCCTAAGTAATTTGTTTTTCTGTCATTGCAAAGTTTTTAAAATCCATCTCATTTTAGTGCTTCGTGGAAGAAAATCACCAAGTCTACTTTTAACTCTATCAAAAAGAGCCTCCCATCTCCAAGAGTAATAATTTTTCATAGAATCATTTATAGAATAACAGAACCATTTAGGTTGGAAGAGACCTTTAAGCTCATCGAGTCCAGCTGTGATTTTTGGGGTGTTGCTCCTGGGCAATGGGATTCCTGCCCCTGGAGCAGAGGGGGTTGATGTTACACCTGGTATTTATTAAACTTATTAAATTCTAGCACCAGCCTGGGAGGTTTGATAGGCTTCTCTGTATCCTTTTTATTTTTTTTTAACTGCAGGTGGATGAATGGATTTTTTACATGGATTTTCTGTGTGACATCTTTTTAACAGGGACGGTGCTGGCAAGTGCTGCTTTCCCTGTGGAATCTACATCTGGGTGGGTGAGGAAGGAAAGGGCAAAGGAAAAACCTTTATCCTTCTCTCCCAGCAGTCACAGAAAATTAATTTTGACCAGACAAGTGCACTTTGAGATGCTGTTTTATCACTGGAGGAGCTGGCTGTAAGTGGAATTGCCAAATCTGTCAGAATTCTTTGTGGGTAATGTAAATATATTTCTTGTGAGTAATGGTTTGGTTTCCTTGTCTCTTCGTGCTTCCTGAGAAAAATGTTTTGCTGAACACACATTGTATTAGGAATTTTTTTTGTGCCTGCCCCTGCTGTCACCCCCTGCTCCCCTGATGACTGGGAAGGAGCAGTGCCATCACCTCTCACACCTCCAGAGGCTGCTCTCAAACCAAGGTGCAGCCCAAAGCAGGGAAAGGATTGCTTTTGGATGGGCTGCACAACCCCCTGTTTATTCTATTTGTTTTAACCCCAGTTTTAATTGCAAGTGTTGTTCCATTTTCCTCTGGGACTTCAGCTTTCAGCCCCACAGTCATCAGCTCTGGCTCCACCATATGTGAAATGTATCAGTACAGTTCTGTGCTAGCCCTCCTGGACATGGGAAAATAATGTTCTTACTGGATCCTTCCAAATGCTTCTGTTCCTTCCCCCACCCTTTCCTGTATCATGCCTTGGGTATTTGTCCTTCAGGAGTGACTGTCATTTCCTGGTGTCTTCACAATAAAAGAATTTCATGCCAAACGTAGCCGAGACAAAACTCCTGAAAACCAGCACCTCGAGTTACCTGTGGAACAGCAAATTGCTTTTCCATAACCATCCTCACAAAGCAAATCACATGTTCCACTGGAAGCCTTCTTGTCTTTCCCTGCTTTTTCCTGGGAACAACTTTTGCTGGGGTTTATTGTTTGTTCCCTGCAGCAATGCTGGTCCTGTCCCTGTCACCTCCTGCCCCAGAGCAGAACCTGGCTGCAAAGAGGGGCAGAGGACAGACTGGTCTCAATCCCTGTGGCTGGAGCAGATGGAGCTTTTCCCTTTTCCTTATTGCCACAGCACTGAGCTACTCAGTAAAAACACTGATCCTTCTCCAGGATTTTACTTTTTATTTTATTTTATTATAAAAGGGAGATTTCATTCACACTGGGGTTGGTGCTGAAGAGCTCTTAGAGAAGACTCATCCTCTTTCCTTCCTTTTAGTTCTGTTTAAATCTGTTTCATAGTAAATAAGATGCTCCCACGTTGTAATTAGTGGCTGTGCCCTGTGATTTATCTTTATTATTAGCAATAAATGACAGCTGAGCCAGATTCTGCAGGGTTTATTCCAATCATCCCTTAGAGAGCTGACTGTGGAATGAGAATTGAGGAAATAATCTGCAGGAGAGGGATGGTGGCTCTTGCACACCTTGGTCGGTGCAAATGGCTTTTCTCAGGTATCCCAAGGAGTGTTCCCATCACTGCTTTTTCAAACAGGAGCTGAGTGGGGCTGGGCACCAGCTCTGCACACCTGGGCAAGGTGCCCGACTCCAGGAATCTGCTGAGTGCAGAGAATCCTGTGAAATAGAGCCCCAGAACTCTGCTGACAGTATAAACATCCCAGGGCATTGCAAATCCCCAAAAATGCAAACCCAGCCCTAAACCCAACCCTAAATATTGTGAACAAAACGTGGGGAGGGGGGGAAGTCACATTCCTCTTCTGAAGGAGTTTTTTGATTCCCCTTCAGCAAGGACAAAAGAAATAAAAACTCAGAACAATTCAAATACAGGTCTGTTGTTCACCTTTAATATTTAATTTCTGCTTGCTCCTCCAAAGGTTTTCAGTTATACAAAAAATACAGTTAAAGTATTAATCTTTCCTTTAAACTTAAATAGGTTCATTTGTTTCCCATATTTATTTTTTTTTTAAGCTTTACTCATTGATTAATATGAAAATAATTTCACCTTCCCTTTGGTGAGCTGTGGTTCTTCTCACTGCCAGGATTTTTCTGAAAATATATAAAGTCATCTCTGCAAACATTGCCCTTAAAGGAAAAAAATACAAATCTGCTAATATGAAATCCTATTTTGGTGTGGCCAAAATCTAAAATCCTAAAAGAAGCTGTAAAATGCTATATGGCACTAACCAAAGAGAAATGTTATGACCCTCTTCAGAGAGAGAACTGGAATAATAAAAGGAAACCCCATTTCCCAATGTATTTTCTATAAGTAATTGGGTAAGAACTGAAGGAATTGGTTCAAACCACAATCTCTGTGGAAAAAAAAAACTATGAATCTTGACCATATGTGAATATTCCAGGTATGCTACTATACAAAATTACATGTATAAAAGAAATATATATATATATATAATTATATATATTTATATATAAGAAAGAGCTATTTCTTGAGCTGTCCTATTTTATCAGGCGAATCACAACTGCAAGGGATCGTCAGAGTCTCCTGCTTCAAAAGGAGCCCTCCAAAGAGAAGGAATTTCCACAGATGTGCCTCTGGTCCGTGGGGATGAGCCTCCCAGCACATCACATTGGCCATGGCATCCCAGAGAAGGATGAATAAATAACAGAGGAACCCCATAGCCCCCAGCAGGAGATGGGTGGAAGGGATCCAGTGTCCTTATCTGAAATCAGCTGAGACATTCGGGAGGAAGGAGAGAGATTTCTGTGTTGGGTGAGTGCCCTTCCCTAAGGGGATGAGCCAGATGCTGCTGGGCTGTGTGTGAGGTTTTATCTCTGCTCTGTGTTGTACCTTCAGGTAGGACAATGTGGGATTGACTCCACATTTCCCTGCCAGATTTGCAGTGTTGAATGTAAACATGCTCCAAACCAACCCCCTCACAGGCACTTCAGAACAGATTCCTCTCCAAGGGTCTCTGTGCAGCTCCTTCCAGTGCTGGCTTAGAACTACAGATAGTCCAATTTCTCTAAGTGTATTGGCTTTAAAATTGAATTTTCATTGCTTTATCTCCCAGTGCCTCTGAGTTCTGGTGGTTTGGCTTCCACCAGAGCAGCACAGAAACTCTTGGTTCATATCTGGAGGAGCACAAGGCTATTCTATATTGGGACACAATCCATGAGAGGCTGAGACAAAGAACAGCAAAAAATAACAAGAAAGGAGCAGGATGCTGATGGGGTGGGAGAGGCTCAGTGGCACAGGGAGCTGAGGGTGCAGCTCAGAGCCAGGGGCAGCAGCAGCAGCAGCTTGGCCACGGGCAGGACGATGCTGGCCCCTGACCAGAGCACCGTGCGCCCGTTCAGGGGCTGGGCTGGCCGGAAATTCTCCGTCATGGCACTGGAGTTCGTGGAATCAAAGTGCAGTGTTGCAAACTCGGAAAGCTGCAAAACACAACAAGGGCGTTAAAGATTATTTTTGCCGGAAGATTTTGGGGGGTTTTTGGGTTGCAAACCGGCGCTGCCTCGCTCTGGGTTTGAACCTGAAGGTTGAATGGATGCCTTAAAGCTCACAGGAAAAGCCGTGACAGAGGCCACTGGAGAGGTCACCAAGTGATGGCTCCTTGCAGCCTTGGAAATCACGGGCACTTCCTTTGCCCGGCAGCCAAATGCTCTGTGCAGCCCAAGGACTGGTTCCCCCCGAGCTCCTGACGCACACGGCGCCGGTGACACGGGGCAGGAGCAGCAGGAATTCTGTCCTTGCTCGGATTCCCGGTGCTCTGTGTGACACTGGGCTGTGCTGGGAGCACTGGGAGAGCTCTGGGAGCACGGAGCTGAAATGCACGTGTTGGCTCCGGGCCAGGCTGTGCTTCCCAAGCATCCCTAATTCCATCTCCTCCTCCCGCCTGCAGGGCTGGTGCTGACGGGCACAAGGTTTGGGTTTGGAATTGTTGTGTTCTGCTGTCCTGCCAACGGGAGAAAAGCTGTGGAATTTGGGGCTGGGCAGGTGGCAGCAGTGGAAGTGCTGCTGACGAAGCGCTGAGCTTGGTGGGGGGGGGGGTTCTTGGCTTTCTCCTCACGCCGTCATTTCCCCTTCCTGCCCCTTTCCTGCCATTTTCTGAGAGATGATTTAATAGGAGCAGGTGTAGGCTGCTGCCAAGTGAGGGTGTGTGGGGAAGGAGGCAGCTGAGGTGTCACCCTGCAGGCAGGCACAGGGACATGGCACCTCCAGGCTGTCCCTGTGCCACTCACCTGGCGCAGGCTGAGCTCAACTGGCTTCTCAAATATGGTCCAGGTGACACCTTCATAGCAGTCAGGGGTGGTGAGGGAGCCCTCATAGCGATAGTACCTCCCAAGGTCCTCCTCAGGTGGGAGAAGAGACATCAGTGGTAAAGGATCCAGCTCTGCTGAGTCCCCTGGAAAAACCACAGGGGAAAATCCCTTGTGATGCTTGTGGCTGCAGGTTTTATCCTCACCCCACACAGCTTGTGAAATCCCTGGCACGAGCGTCTTACCTTTGTATTTGAGAGCTTCTAAACGATTCAGTAGAGTTGTATAGTTTCTATTTTCTTCGTCAGCCTGAAAGGGAAATATTTTTATTCCACATCGTGTATTTCTCTACAAGTGGTTGCTTTTAATCAGTGGTGAATAAAACAGAAAAGGGCCACCAGGAAAAATAACAGCGAGCAGGATGTAGAAAAAGGTAGAGGAACTCAGTGCTGGCAGAATGCCTGCAGAAGACAGGGAGATTAAAGTCTTGGGCTACTGTAATATTGACATAAAATATGGATATGAACAATCCCTCAGCCAAACTGCTGGCCGAGATTTGAGAGGGGCAGTTGAAAATTTCACTGCCTACCTTGACAAAGAAGGCCAACACAGCCAAACCATCTGGAGTTTTCTTGGCTTCTGTCACACTTGAAACATCTTCTCTTATGTGGACGATGTGAAGCTGGAACACAACGGCCAAGGGGAATTATTTCCACCCTTCAACCTCCCATGGGGACCTAGCCAAGAGTTTTTGGGAGCAGGATCTCAAAATTCCAGAGTTCTGGAGTGAAATCCATGATGCACACACAGAGCCACCTACCTCCATGGGGTATTTCTCTCCATCTATGCTGTGCTCTGAGCCAGGGATGCTTTGTGGCTCCTCTGGGACTCCCCAGTGCAAATGGAATTCTACTGCCTTGTATTTCCTCTTCAGGCCTCCTCCTCCAATTTTGGGGGATCCGTTTAGTGTCACTTTAACTGGGGGGGAAAAAAACCACACAAATTGTTTTAAAGGAGAAGAGCAGATCCTACATTAACAGTATGTGAGAGCAGAGATGTTCTTGAGATTCAAATTTATCTTCAAGTTCTCACTTGGCTTTTCAGACTGAGTGTTCCAGAAATTCTGCTCTGCAGAAACTGAACTCTTACAGAATCATAGCTGAGTTTCATTTGAGATTAGTTATAACCATTATGACCTCTGGAGTCAGAGCTTCTTATACCTCTCAGAAGACCCAGTATTCCTTCATTTTTTTCCTAAGAAAACCCATCTATCAAAGTAAATTTGATCTCAGTTTATTTGGGTTTTAACCATCATTTTAATCTCTTGTTGTCTGCAATGTAACATTTCCTTTGGGCAGGGTTTAAAGATATTCTGTTTTAAGTCAGAGTAGTGCTGCAATTCAAGCCTAAATCATACATATTTGAGCTATATTTTAAAATTTTACTTTTTACAACCCCCCCACGTTAAGCACAGCACTTTTCTTTGCATAGGAAAATTCCGGATTGCAGCCCCAGAGGAAAATTCTGGATTGCAGCCCCAGAGATTTCATTTCTGTTCTGAATTCCAAATGAACTTGGAGAGTGCATGAGTCATTTAGTTCCTTTGCTTTTTAATCTGTAAATGGATGAGTCACATGTCTTCGTGGGCTTTGTTTATTTAGCTTAAGACCGTTGAGACAGCGACCTTTGCTATGTGCCCATCACGAACATTCTGAGTGTCTAATCTCACCTGCAGCCTCTAATTGCAGCTGTAATTTAAGCAATAACCTCCTCATTTAGCACAGGAATTGGTTGCCCTCAGAAGGAAGAGATTTTAAAAGCCCAGATTAAAGCCCTAATCCTTATGCATGGCTGGGGAAGGTGTTCGGAGCAATCCTTATAAATATTAATTTTGATGTAAAAGGGGCTGTAATTGGACATCCTGGGGTATCACCTTGTAATGGGAAAGTCATTAATCCATATATCAGTGAAAAGTCCAAACATTCCTTTTTCTTGTGGTCTGCCACGATGGCAATGTTTGAAATTAGAATTTCTGGCTGTTAAAAATCTCCCACCTTTCCCTTTAAAATCAGGAATTATTTGCCATTTGCTACTTTCTGCTTTGAGGATTGGCAGTTAAAAAAAACCCGTCCAGAATTTTAAGAACACCTACACGTAACTTTTAAAAATAATAATAATAATTTAAAAATTAGCTAGACCACAAGTTTATTTCTAAAGTCGAAGTAATTGAACGTATTTTTTTTTTGGAGCAGCATCCTCAGTATTGTGAAGGAAGGTGGAGGAAGTGGAACAGTTCTAAATTACTGTTAATTGATTCACGGTTTACTGATTCACTAAGTAGCTGATCAACATCAGATAACTTCTGTGTGCAGAGAAAACAGGGCTGAATCTGAGAAGAATATAGCTCATTATTTAAAGAACTAATAACACCCAGCACCGTGAATGACTTTCCCACACGAAACTTTTCTCCAGCAGGATTCTTTGTGCAGAGGCCAGAGCTGGAAAGGACGAGCCCAGGAATGAAATGGTTTCAGCAGAAAATTAAAAATTCTGCCCAAATTGTTGTCCTGCCCACCTGCCGCCAGTCCTAAACCCTGTTTGGGTTGGAAAGTTTTGTTTTAGAGCTTCTGTGACACCTCCAGCTCTGTTTCTGCACAGAAATTCCTGCTGAGATGTTCAAGAACCTCACCCACAAACCCCAAAACTTCGTCACTCCCCACAAACCTCCCAAGACAATTTTGACACCGAAAATGTTTTGAGAGTTTCACTTCGGAAGCAGAGGGGAGGGATCTCATCTGTGCTTCCCTGCTGTGCTCCAGGGGATGTGGAAGGAGCCAGGAAAAGCCCAAATCCATCCCCCTGGGCAGTACTTGCCTGTGTGGCCATTATTTTCCAGGAGCCACTTGGCAGAGCCCTTCACATCATACCCTTCAAAAGTCAGGGGCTTGAGGCTCTTGTCACAAACCACATTTTTGGTGACAATGTTGACAGGGGACTGCCTGCTCCCCTTGCACTCCACGTTCACCAGGTGCCATCGAGGAGGATCTGCTCAGGTGTAAGAAAATGGATTTGTTATTTTACCCTGTAAACAGCAAATCCTTGAGAAAGCTGAACCACCCAACCAAATTGGGGCATTTGAGACATCACCCCAATTTCTGGGGTGGCTTTTATGTATTATATGTATGTATTTTGTGTATTTACATTTTTACATTTATTTGAACATTTCTACATTATCCTCATAGCAGTTACCACAAACACTTCAAATTACCCTGGTTAGCACTGACATGGTCACAAATAATGCAACCACGATGCATTAGAGGCTGAGTTCTGTGGATTTTTTTTTTGCATTATTTCACTCAGCAGCCCCTTTGCAAAGCAGCAGAGTCACCAATGTGATTGGAAAAATAAATTGCTTGGCAGTACCTTTACACTGTGGCTGCTCACACTTCTGGGACCGATAGCACCAGTGACCCACTAAAAAAAACAAGAAATAAAACAGGTGAATGAAAATCTGAACAGATTACCCCCCCAAAAAAGCAGCAGAAATGGGTTGGCAGCTCAGCCCTCTCTAGATCTCCTCCTGATCTCTCATAAACCATTTTTTTAGCCATTAATATCCCCCCAAAACCAGTGCTGGGGAATCTTTAGAGCTCTATATCATCAGAATTCAGGATGGGTTGAAGTCCTAAGGAATTTGATTTTCAAACCTTGGCTTCCTCAACTTCTTGAGGTGAAAGTTCCACATTTGAATATAGGCAGTGTTAAAGTAAATTTCCTTTTATCAGCTCTGCACCTGCCAGCATTTCACAGACTTGTAAATTCACTTATGCAAGAGGATTTATCTCAGCCTGTTCCAGGAACTCCTCTGAAGGTTACTTGGTAAGGAAATCTGAGCAATGAAGGATCTCACTCCCTGCAGGACCTGGAGGATCTTTGGTCAAACACAGCTGGACCCGTCCCAAAGGGATGGGTGCAAAATTCTCCAGCAGAATGTCTGAATTTCCCTTTCTCATTGTCAAAGGAAATACAAAATTCAGAGGAAAAGAGCTAATTTAACTTTATCTAGTCAGGAAAGTAGCATTGTTTTGTTCATCCCAAGTTGCTTCAGTGGCTCTTTATTTATTCTAAACTTTAAATTGACTTTAACAGGGATAGTTCTCTTTGGCTATTTAACTTTAATCCATAACAATTCAAACCCTCTTATAATGATGATTAATACCACTCTTTCTGTTTGCTTGTGATTAGTAAATTATAGACATTTTAATAAATGGCTAATCAATTTTAAGGATAATTATGGAGGAGCTCTGTCACTCGACTGGTAATTACCTTAATTTGTAATTTATAACACACCTGCTGGAAGGCTTTTAACACCTTTATCTTGATATCAGTGGCATAACAATACATCCATCTATTAAAGATTTAGAAGTTATAAATAGAGAATTGTTACAAAACCTGAGCAGCTGTGACACAGAGGGAGACCTGTGGCAATTAATGCGACCTTAAAAAAAAATGACAGTTTCGGTTTTTCTTCCAAAAACCCCAAAATTTCTGCTGAAAACTACAAAGAATGTTGCCTCACTTTGTAGTTTAGCAAGACTGGGAAGAAAAACAAACTTTGCTTTTTTTTGTGTGGTAAAACCAGCAGGGATTTCTATGCTGTTATCCAAAAATTGGGTTTTATTATTTTGGCAGATTTCTAAACACACACACACACACACACACACAAAACTTCACTTTCCAGCACTGATTGTTACATTTTCTTTCTTTTTTTTTTTTTTTTTTTCCCCAGGACAGAGCTTTTCCTCATCCCCACTGGGAAGCAGCACAAGTTCCAGGCACAGGACATCATTGAGTGCCTTAATCGATATTTTAATCAATAAATGTCTGGAGGATGCCAGGTGAGCTGATCCCCACATTGCCTGGGTGTGCTCCACACGTGTTTTTTCCATGGATGAAAAAGTCCAGGTGTGGTTTTGGCACCTGCTCAGGGGTCAGTGTGAACTTTTAACAATCCCAGCAACCTGGCATTGGGAGGTTCTTGGCAATTTAAACACGAAGGAACCTTCAGGAGTGAAAGAACTGGTGGCCAGCAGGAATAACCTGGAAGGATTTGCTCCCAAAATTTTTGGGATGGAAAGCAGAGGGGGAAGGTGGCAGGTGAGAGCAATTCCAGGAGGTTTCACAGGACATCAAAGCATTTCTACAACACAAATCCGATTTTCCAGGCGATCTGAGCCACAGCTGGGAGTCAGGGCAGCAGGTCCAAGGCTGTGGAGCTTTTAAATCACGACTGTGAAACCACAAAAATCAAACAGAGCCACAAGGGGAAGGGGAATTACCCCCAGATTGGTGGTCCTGAATCAGGGTCTGTGCCCCAGAGAGGGAATAGAAATGGGTTATGGAACATTTCAGTGGTAAATCCACGTCCCACCCTTCTCAAACAAAGAAATTACTGAGTTTTTAGCACCTGAACAGGTGCCTGGCAAATTGTCACAAATAAACTTGTGGGTTTTGTCTCATTTGAGCACACCACAAATCTTCCAGCTTGGCTATGAAAATGATGGAGAGAAAAAGTTTAATAAAATCCAATTTAATATTGAAAAGTGGCTACAGCTTCCTCACATCCAGCACTCAGGAGTGTTTAATAATTAGGATCTGATTTTTTGCATCTTTCCACCAAATTCCTGATGTCTGTGAACAAGGTAAGGATTGTGTTTTCTACCAAGTCCCTGTCACACTGGATTGGATGGTATCAGTGGAATAGAACAGCACATAAATTCAGCATTTCATAAGAAAAACGCCCTTGAAGATGTTAAACCTTAAAGAACGAGCTAATTAAACATTACAGAATGTTGAATTAGCAAACAGTGGATTTATGTTTATTGTGAATTAGGGCTTCTTTTCCCTTTTTTTTTTTTTTTTTTTTGATTGGCAGCAGTGGAACATCGGGGAACAGGATCCTTTGTGTGGCTCCTGCTCAGGACGAACCACACAGTCCCCGAGGAGGAAAATTTGCATTTGGATTTTATCTGAGTTGGATGTGACGCCTCCCTCCCTATAGGAACATTACATTACAATGGCACTTTCTTCCCCTGAGCTTTGGGGTTTTCTTCCCGAAGCAAGAAGGGAAAGATCCTTGTCACTTCTCCGTGGTTTTAGTCATGATTCTGCCCTCAGGCACATTGTCCAGGCCACTCTGAATTGTCTGAGCGGCTCCTGCCACTTCCCTTAGAAGACTTTTCCACAGTCCATTAGCCCGCGCTGTCAGGAAATGTTTCCTATTTAATAGCTTACATTTTCCACTTCCTTATCTGCATCCCATCACTCCTAGAAATATCACCGAACCACCCTAAACAATTCTTTTCCCTCCCTGGTGTTTACAGCATTCAAATAGTTCCCTCTTCATCTCTAATTCCTGTCCTGGCTCCATCCATCTTTTGTCCCATCTCTTGACAAGGTGCCCTTCACCTTCCCCAAAATCCCCACTTCCCTCTGAATCCCCAAATCTCATCTTCATCCCCAAATCTCTCTCTGAACCCCTTTTTTTACACGATCTGGGGACCCCTCATGTCCCACCCTGCCCTGCTCCTTCAAAAATCAAACCTCAGCTCCCATGTTCTCTTTCTTATTTTAGCTTAAAAAAATAAAGCTAATTTTTGTTGCTTATTTTATTGCTGGGGAAACACAGCAGAAAATGGGGTTTTCAGTCGTTTAGAGAGGGTTTTTTTTTTTGTTTTGTTTTTGTGGTTGAGGTGCTGAAATAATTGCTGTGATATATACAAAGATATATCGATATATAAATATATAGATATATAGATACAGATTAAATATAGATAGAAATAAAGACACACATAAGAGCACCTGGACCCACTGTATTATCAATGATATCTTTATCTTACATTTTATGATGGGTTTATCCTTGATTTAAGTGGTTCTGTACCATCCCACAGGTGTTACACTGACTTTATTTGGTTTAATTTAGAGTAGGGTTGGACAGGGCTGGCTCTTCCTCCAAGAGTTCAGGACAGTTAAATTTAGGGAGTCTCTCTTGGCACGTGAGTCCCACTTATCTCTGCCTTTTCCTCCTGGAATTTACAACTGTTTTCCTGCCCAAAGCTGCTTCTTGGCACGGGGGTAGCCGAAAAAACAATACAATTACGTATTGTTTTCGTTTTCTTGCAAACCTTTTCAATTGTTTTTAGCTATCAAGGCTCCTTTGGAAGCTCGAGGTTAAAAAAAAAAAATAAAAAAATATAAATATATAATAAAATATTGCTGCAGTTGAGAAGTCCCTCTCCTGTGCACTTCTCCAGGAGGTGCTGCTGGCTGGGGCACCCTGCCAGCTGCTATTGTGTGATCTAGGAAAAGACCCTTCAGCTCTTTGGATCTCGCTCACATTGTCTGAATTCCATAAAAACTCCCAAATCTGCTCGGTGCCACTCGGGCACTGCTTGCTGCCCTACTTGGGAAATGTCATTTAACCCCTTCGTGTGCACTGCAGGGTCACTAAAATGGGGCTGAGCAGCCTCAATTCCTGCTTCTGAGAAGGGGTTTATTAATTTTATATTTGGCCAGCTGCTTTTATTAACGACACTGGGACTGTGAGTGACCTTTTTGCCTGGGACAGCAGGAAGGTGTTGATTTTTAATTCAAATCCCTTCTCCCTTTCACCTGAGTGCTTTATTTGTCCTTTTTTATCCTCTTGTCCCCTCTCAGCCCTGTCCCTCCGGAGCATTCCCAGTTTTTTTTCCCAGTGGTGCCAGTGCTGCCCATCCCAGAGCCAGGGATGCCCTCAGTGCCAGAGCTCTCCCTGCTCTGCAGTTTTGCCTCCTCAAACCCATCCCCAAAATTCTGCTCTCACCTCTGCATCCTTTTCCACTAAAATGGTAAAAGCTGGGCTTGCATGAGATTTATTTTTAGGCTTGGCTTGTGTTGGGCTCATCCTATTTTTAGCTGGCTTTGTGAAACTTTCTATTTTTAGTGCAAAAGACAAAACATCTTAAAAGCAATTGTTGTCTAAGCCTGTCTTTCTAATTAATGGGATTGCTGAGCACAAAGTGAGCATATAGACATGAGAATATTTATACATTCTGAAGCTTTACACATCCTCAGGAAGCCCCAGCCAGCTCCTTTGACAGAAAAAATCAGTTCCAGAAGTTCACCTCAAGATTTCTGTGGCTCTGCATTCATTTGTGGCCATTCATTGCTCCTCACTTTTAACCTGGAATTTTATTTTTCCTGGGGATGCCCACCTTTCTGCAGGTATATGGTGGGGAGTTAGCCCTGAAAATCAGCTTTATTGTGGTGGTGGAGCCTTGCAAGGCAGCACATTTGATGTTTATAATTTGCACATAAATCAGGTGCTGGATGAGGCCTTTGGAACACATTGGGACTACAGGAAAAATCCAAAGGGATTCTGGATATGCCCTGTTAACATCTGCAAAGGACTTCCTTTGTGTCAGAGAGCAGGGGAAGGTTTTTAGCTGTGACCTGGGATACTCTGCTGTAGATAATGGCCCTCAGAAATGTCCTGTATCAAAGGTAGAAGCTGTAACAAAAAATGAGTATCCAGGGCTAAGGTGATTTCCTTCTGTGAGGGGTTTTGCCTTGCTTCCTTTAATAAAAATGCAACCCGGAATTCTTTATTTTAAAGTGGTTTTAAAATTTTAATTCGAACCAATCACTTGGTAGCTTTGCTGGCCGTTTGCAGCTTTTTATGCCGAGCTTTTGATGGCTGATCCCCTGGCTAAAAATACGACTAAAAATCTAATAACAGGCCACTGGATATATCCTGGAACACAACAAAGCATCTCCTGCAATGCCACAAGCAGGGGAAAGAGCCTGCACAGAGACAGACTCTGGATTTTGAAATTTTCTAGGAGACCTCAAGGTTTGTGCTGGTTTTTTGAAAGTGCCAAAGGCTTTTCTGCTTCCAACATCCCAGTGGAAGAGCCAGGAGGATCCGTGGCTCAGGGGAAAATCATGGATAAAACAGAGCAGGATTCACCCTGGTGCCTGGGGGAATCCTGGGGGAATTCCCATGCTTGGATTCAGACCTGATGGAGACACCAGAGGTGACTGAAACCCCCCACATGGGCAATTCCATAATTCCTATTGCTCACTGCCTCTTCTCTGTGTCCCAGGTCTTACATTGCATTTATTATCCTTTTTTTTAACCAGCTGAAAATACAATATTTCATCCCAGGGTGTGTCCAAGTGTGCCAGCATCACAACTTTGCCAGCCCTAAAATGGATTTGGAGCCCAGCCATAAACCTGTGTGCAGTCCACTCCATTAGAACTGGAAAGGGAAGAAGTCACACCAGCTTTTAAATTTTTAAGTTTTTTTTAAAGCTGCTGATGGAGCTCTCAGGGGTGTTTTGTACCTGAATGGCCCTGAGGAAACCCCAGAGTGAGAATTGATGCTGACGTCAATGTCAGCATGGTTATGTAAATTTAATCTTTGTGAAGGGTAAAAGCATGTGAGCAGAAATATAGAAAATTCGAGGGATCTAATCTCATCTAAATCAGAGGAATGTCCTATCAGGCATCAATCTTTTGGAGCACCAGAGCATGGACTGTGGGAGATTTGTCTCCTCATGGCTGAGTCCTGCTCTGTGATAAAGCCAAAGGTTAAAACGTGCTGGGGTTCATTCCATTCCCCCTGAAGAAAATTAATTTTCAGTGACTTTGCTGTAGAGCTGCTGGAGGGAGGGATGGATGGATGGATGGATGGATGGATGGATGGATGGATGGATGGATGGATATCCCTGCTCTCTGAATGGCACAGTAATAAAAGTTTGGAGTATTCCTGTTGGAAATTGCAGACACTTTGTCTCTCTTTCCCCCCAAAAACAGCACCAGAGGGTCCCTGGGATCTCAAAGGAGTCAGACAAGAAACCTGAGGTGGGTGAGTGCAGCTGTAAATGGAATATTCTGAGATCTGGATGAGGGGCTGGACAGAAATTTGGGGGAAGTTTGATCCCTGCACCAGCTTGCCTCAGTTTCCCTCTCCCACAATGGATAATACCCCCTGTTAACAGCGATTTTAAACCACAGGTGCTCTGCTATTCAGACGAGGCTGGCAGCAATTTCCAAGATTAGCAATCAGTCATTTATTTGACTGTTTCAGTGTGGTGAGTTATGAACTGCCCAGGTGAGGTGGGTTCAATGGTCAGGGCAGAGCACCCAGGCTGCTCCTGAGAAATGGCAGGACAGAAAAGAAATGTTTACTTAAAAAAAAAAAACAAACCCAAAGATAACAAGAAGGAATACAACAAGGAGGAATTTCAGCTGATTGTCAAAAGTGGAGTTTCTTGAAATGTGTAATCTTTAACTTCATAAAATGTATCCTGTGGAGCTTCTGCCTGAGGAAAAGTTTGGAGGAGAAGGTAAAGAGCAAGTTTCTTGTGTATTAATGACTCTGTAATTTGGTCTGCACTCAAGGAAAAATGTGGAAATAACCGGGGGGAGGGGGCAAAAAATGCCTACAAATGATCATACATGCATTTCCTGTGTTACTGCTCTCTGATAAAGAGATAAACCCTAATTATTGACACCAAACTAATAAAGTCACAAAGGTTTCTAGGCAGTGGTTCAGGTTTCCCTAATAAAACCCTTAATGGGGCAACCCCTGAAGTGTTGATAGCCAGGAATCAACAGCAAGCAAGCACGAGTGGCAGAATTTGGGAAAGCAAAAGCTTTTTGTGTTTGTGTTTACCTGGCCCACGTGTTACCTGCAGAGAGAACAGCCAGCAGGGATTGGAAGTGCCAGGTAAGAATCTGGAAAAGCCAAGCTGCTGAGGGACAGAGAGTGAATTAAGAGCAGAGAAATAAACCCAGGGAAACCCTCCAGGGCTTTGTGAGCACCTCTGAACCTTGATCTGCTTTAACACATCTCCCTCCAGCAGATCTCAGGGCAGCACTTCCCCTGGCAATGCTGGATCCCTTTTCTCCTCACTGCACTCTGCTCTATTTTAGTGCAAACAATGGACCCCTCGTCACTTCTAGGAGCTGCAGTGTTTAATTTCGAGGCTCTGTGCTGGTATTTGCATAGGAAAAAGGGGATTTATTCAGTGTTGCAGCAGTTGCTGATTGAATAGAAGCAAGGGGGAAAAAAAAAACCTTCTGCATTTTTCAATACTAATTATAGATTGCTATTTAATTGAGCCATCCTAAGTGCACAGTGTACTTATAGTGCCCAGGGAGCAAAAATAGATGGGGCTGATGCAGCAAAGACATATTGTTCTTTCTCCTTCAGCAGAATTTCATCTTGGATCATACACAGTAAAGCAAAGGGAGCAGAAATTTCAAACAAGCGATTTCATTCAAGTTTAAAGGAGATCTAAAGATAAAGAAATTAAGTTTTGGTATTTTAAATGCACGTTCATAATAAAATACAGAGATCAAGTCAAAGCCCAATGATTTTTCTTGGAGGAGGAAGGCAGAGAGAATCTCTAAAGGTGAAAAGAAACCCCCAAAACACTCATTCATTCACGAGAAAAGCCCATCCTTGATATTTTACCAGAAATAACAAAAGGCAGAGAAATAAATAAATCATCCTTCATTTACCAGAGAGAAGAATCAGAGAGGCTGCACTGCATGTCCTGATAGTCAGAAACAAATCAGAAATAAGAGCAACCTTCACGTGGGGTTAGAAAGAGCAGGGAAGGACTTACCTACTGCCTCTGTCTTGAGAAAGTGCAGGCAGGAGAGAGCAAGGAGCAGCAATTCCATTCTCTATTTTAAATAGGCTCAGTGTTGAAACCAGAATTGATTAGACTCCTCAGGATGTGATCATATTTCTGCTCTCAGTTTTATACTGGAGTAAGTAGTCCAGGACAGACCTGAAAGCCATAGCAGGAAGGTGAACTCCTCCCCTTTGTAATTTCTCCAGATTTGCCCTGCTCCTGATTTGCCTAAATTTATTCATTCTCCCAAGTGAATGGCAAAAGGAGTGAGGCTTTCTGGCACTGGGCAAGGAGCCTTTAGTGAATAACTGAGGCTTTGCAACCTGCACAGGTTTAGCAGCCCAGGACTAAAATGCTGCATTTTTATTTACTGGGAGGTTCTCTCCTGGCAGCCTCGTGCCATTCAATTAATACGTGTGTAAAAGTTAATGTTTCCTTAAAAGAAAACTCCAGGGAGATAAATAAAACCCCAACTTCCCCTCACTTCTACCCCACACTTCTCCAAACAGGATTGGAGTTGCTTTGTGGGACTGGAAAATGGGAATTCCATGTGCAGCAACAGGAAATGTTCATTAGGTGACATACAACACCTTACACACGTAATTAAGCAATGATACATTTTTTTAATAATTCTTTTTCTCAACTTTCTGCTTCTGCTACTGTAGTATGATATATATGTATATATATGATACATATACAGATTTTGGGGTTTGGTCCCCTTTGTTTTCCTATCTAAATTTTTAAATTTCACGTTTGGAATTAAACGATTCAAGGACAACTCAGACTTTACTTTATGTTCACCAAAGAAAAGCGACACAGATTTATTACAGGATCATCTTTAGGGTTTTTTTGGGGTGGATTTTGATCCAGATGAAGAAAACAAATGAAGCAAAATCCTTCCCCAAATGTCCCTGGGGGCACAGCCCCAAAGCTGGGCTGGGTGGGAGATGAGCAGGGTGCCCATGAGGGATGCACAGAGTGCAGTGATGTTATCCCAGCCCAGCTGAGCCTGCAGAGTCATCCAGCAGAGGCTGAGTTCAACCAAAACGAGCCAAGAAAAAGAAAGAAAAAGAAAGAAAGAAAGAAAAAGAGTCAGAACAGCTTTGCCCTGCTGCTCTGGCTGTGGCCGCTTGGGCAGCTGACCCAGAGCAGCTCTTTTATTCACAAAAACGGGGCTATAAATAACATTCCACCAATGAACTCTGCTGGGGAGTGTTTTTCCACCCTGCCCCGGCGCTGATTTGCCTCGCACATGGTGATGAGGTAAATAATTCCTGCAGGGAAGGGAGACAACAATGAGGGGGCTGCTGGCTTTTTCCTCATTTTCTCCCTTCCTCTGCAGGGCCAGGTGAATGCTGAGCACGTAGAGCAGCAGGGCTGTGCCAGCTGCAGCCTCCAAGGGCAGCCAAGAGAATTCCCTGCTGGGCTCTGCTCCTTCCTTGGGATGCTGCTCACTGGGGACCTGAACCAACATATTTTTCTTTATTTTTATTTTTTTTTTCCCCCTGCTCTATTTCCTTGAAGTTCTCTATTCAGGACTGAAAAGCTGAGGGTTAGAAATTTTGGTCTTGAAAAATCAGGATTCTTTATTTATTTATTTATTTATTTATTCCTCTTTTTGTTTCTAAACCTTCTAGCCTTTCATTATCAAAGTGGTAATAAACTGCACTGTAGTCACGTTAATTAAGCTTTAATTTGAGCTCAAAAGTGAAGGCACACTCAGGCAAAGACATTCCCTTTCCTTCTAAAGCCTGACACCTAAATAAGCAGGGCTGGCATAACTTGATCTCCTTATTTTTGTTTTTTTTTTTTTCCTAAGGAAACTCCCCTGACAGGTGCTTGGATATCAGTTCTCGATGGCATCGTTGCAATTCAGGATAATTCTGATTCCTTTCAAAACCAGAACTGAGATGCAAAGATGCCACCAAGAACTGGGTGCATTTTACATAAAGAATTTTGGAGATTGAACCTGAAGATGTGAGAGGATGACACAAAGATCTCTGAATTCCAGCCTGGATTTTCCTGGCAGCTACAGGGTAAGGAAGGACAGGTGGGAATATCAAACCCAGTAAAAACTGCATTGATTCTGTGGCTTTGAGAGTGAGGCTGGCCTGAGTCCAAACCTGGTGAGAGATGAGCTGACCCAGCAGGGATTGCCCCTGCAGAGGGGCAGGGGAGCACTCCCAAGGGATTTAAAACACAGATGGGTTCCAGGATCAGTGGGTGGTTGGGATTCCCACAGAGTGCTCCTCATTTAGCTGTGTGCTGTCGTTTTATTCATCAGGGTTCCCACTCCACTGAACAGGAAATCTGGAATTTCAGAGCTCTGGGTGCAGCAGAAACATGAAAATTTCATCTTCCATGTGCAGACATGAGCTGGCTCTGCTCCTCCCTGGCTCTGCTGCCCTGGGAATGCTGTCCCAGCACAAGGACAGTCCATGGGAGCAGGGATCAGATGAATTCTGCCTCCTTCCCTGGTGTTTGTCTCCTTTCAGACAGCCCAGGTTCTCCAAAGGGATCACTCCAAACCTGGCAGGCAAAAATTCCTCCAAGAGAGAGGCTGGAGGAGGGAGGAGCAGAGCCCTGTGTTTTCAAAACAGCTCCAAAAATTCTTGGAAGGAGATCACACACCCCATTTGTGTCTTCCTCTCCAGAAAGGAAGGCTTTAATCTGCATAAATTGAAACATAAATTGGATAAATAGGCTCCTTATTTGTATTACTCCCTTTCCTGACTCTTCCTTGCAGGCCTCACGATGCCCATGCAGAGGCTGGGCAGGGGATGCTCTGACCCCACAGCTTTGCTGAAGGTCATGGCACTGAGATTTGGACTCATGGAATGATTCTGCTGAGCTGCTCACTTTGCTTGACAATGTTTTTTTGGCCAGGTTTGGTATCTGACAATGCAGAACTGAGTGAAAGGGACAATGGGAGAAAGCTAAACCATCCCAGCTGCCAAGGTTTGGAGTCAGGAATTGAGAATGTGACAGGGCAGTGAAATCCCTCATCCTTTTTGGATTCATTTGTGGCTCATCTCTTCTCCTCCCCGTGCTGTGGGATTCCCATTTCCATCACAGGGATACAGATTTCCCCTGCAGTTTCAGACACAATTCCAGTTTCCCTGTCAGCACAGGGGTTGCTGACCCCAAGGTGAGGTGGGAGCTGTCCCAGGGCTCCTGTGCAGGGCTGGGGCTCAGCCCCTGGATGAATCCCCTGTTTTGGGATGAATCCCCTGCTTTGGGATGAATCCCCTGCTTTGGGATGAATCCCCTGTTTTGGGATCAGTTGTGCCATGTCCCAGCTGGTGCCTCTCCTTCTGAGCCCTTGTGGATCCCACTGGGACAATTCTGAGGCCAAGAGCTCAGGTTGGGTGAACCTGGATTTTCCACACTTGAACCATCACAAAAAATTCAGCCTGAAGCCTCTGGTGACTCTTCCTCAGTCTCTTCAGCGTGGTCAGTGGTTATTTCTTCCCCACAGGCACAATCAACAGAGAATTCCACTTACACATCCGTCTGAACAAATTGGGCATTCAGATAAAGAAATGTAAATACAATCACAGAACTAAAAGAAAAACAATCACAGAACTAAAAAAATAAATGTTACAGAAGGTGGAATCTCGGTAAATGTGAATCAGAGGCTGCCAACACCAAGGTACAGTCACTGAGATCCTGGAAGTCAGATTGAGTTCCCTGGAATCCTGTGTCACCTTAAACAAACAAAGGGATTGTTCTTTGCCCATTTATAGGATGCAGATAACAATTTCCTCACCGGTGTATAGTGAGATAAGTATAGAGAATGCTTTACAGTTCTTGGAACATGGGAGTAGAGAAATGCCCTTGAATTGAGGTTGTTCCATGAAGAGGTTGGGCTTTAAATTTAAACTATTTTTCATCTGGTTTTGGGAACTCCAACTGCATCACAGAGGGTTGGGAAATCCAGCTGATGGATATTTGTATTTCCACTGGGATATCCAGATCTGGGGGGTTTCTGTGTATTAAAGCCCACTAAAAAAAGCAGCTTCCACATTATTGTCTCCCTTAATCCAGCAACATGATGGTAATTTGTATGCAATTCTATTAGGGAAATCAGATTACAAATCTTTTGTGGAGAGCTATTTATACCACTTGATATTACTTTAATTACATTCTGCTCTCACATCGTTTAGTGTTTTGTGCTCGAGCACCAAATTTTCAAATTAGAGCAACTTGAAGCAGCATTTTCAGGAATATTTAGAACCCCTTGGAGCCCAAATTCACAGAGAAGTTATTTTTAGCCACCAGGGTATTTTCAAAGCAGTTTTGCTCTGTGGATGTTCTGTTCATCACAGGTGTCCTGTGCCCACCTGGGCTGTGCTGCCACTTCTGCTGGGAGTGAAAGGATTTGCTGGGCTGGCACAGAGGTGACAGAAATAGTGGGGCCCTTGTTCAGCAGCAACCTCACACCAGAGGTGTGGCTGCCAGGGCTGCCCCAGCGGGGATTACAAAGGGTTTTTTATCTGGGACACTGGGAGAGGAATATTTTATAGGGTGTTAATACACCCCCGGGCTTGATTGATCAATTCTCAGCCCTTATTTCTATGTAATCATTCCCTTGTGACCATCAGAAATACCTACTGCTTGTCTACACTTGTATAAAGTATAAGAATCATGCTTTAAAAGTGTAATAATTAATTAGAAAGTATTCTTAGTACACAAAAAACTGTGGATGCTGACTGCACATTTAAGTGAATGTACTTTCATACACTTCAATAGGAAAAAAAAAGCCCTAGAATTCCCCCTTTTAAACTCAAAATTATAGCCTAAATTTCTTACATGTCAAATTTGGCAGAGCTATTAGAGTTCACAGATTCTCATCTCTGGGGCTGGAATTGCTGCTGTAATGATCAGTGCTGAATTGGGAGCCCATAAATTCAGCTGAGCTGCTTGGCAAGGTCGTGGTAGAAAATTGTGATCAGTGAAGATGAATCCTTCATAAAGGTAACAAGAAAACAGGAATTGAATCAGAATAAATAACACGGCTTGAACTGGATAATTGTTCTGCTCACCTGGACTGCTCAGCTGTTTAAAATCTCCCTGCTCCCACTGTTCCCTGTATTTTATTCCAGCAGTGCCCTCTGCTGAGAGCATGCAATGTGTGTCCCCAGAGCTTTTTTTCCCCAGGCATTTTCGACCTGAGTTTTCAAAAATCATTTGGATTTAAAAAGATGGAGAAAGAAAAGCTACAAAGGTGTTGACACTGGTTTATTAATGGACAAGCCACATGAAATAAACACAAATTATCCTGTAGCAAAGACGGGTGCTGATGTTGGTTGGGTTTTAGCTGTGTTACCATGAAAGGATTAAGTGGGAGAAGGGATTTTCTGGGCTGTTGGGGTCCAGGCTGGTGACACAGCACTGATGTTTTATTTCAGCTCCCTCAGCCACACATCCCCCCTCCAAACCCACAAAACTCTGCTCTCCCTTTCCTGGCTCTCTGCTCCTTTATGATCTCATTAATATGTGAGTTAAAGAATTCACTTCATTTTCGAATGAAGAACTTTAAACTGCAGGCGTGCCCACTCATCTCCCCAAGCCCTGGGATTTGTTTTCTTGTCAAAGGTTGTTCCCAGTGCTCATCCATGTGGGAAATGTGTTGTGCAGTTTGGGCTATCCTAGCAACTCTGAGGAGATCAGCACAGCCCCCAGCTGCTAACCCAAATATTGGAAAGCACTGGTTAAAGTTTAATCCCTGTCGTGATGATGATGATGTGGCAGCAGGAGCTGATTGTCAGCAGCGGTTCTGTGCCCGGGCAGCGAGGTGGGAGCTCCTGGGGAGCATGGGATGAGCAAAGCTGGGGGCTGGAAGGAGCATTTCCCACCATGAATGGCTTCTCCAACTGCTCTGCCAACTACACCAAGATCTGGAGTCATTACTTGGTGCTGGCCCTGGGGATCCCCCAGCTCACCATCAACGTCACCTCCGTCATCTTCAACGGCCTCGTCATCGTCACCCGCCTGGCCACCAGGGACCTGCACAAGCCCATCTCCATCCTCTTCTGCAACCTGGCAGTCTCTGACCTCTTCACCAGCTTCTCTGGCTTCTGGATTTCCGTGCTGTTCATCACCAACCCCGACATCACCATCTTTGGCTCTCAGGACATGCTGGCTCCCTACGCCCTGTACACCACGTCCATCCTCTCCACCATCTACAACCAGGTGAGCATCGGCATCGAGCGCTACCTGGCCGTGGCCAAGAGCATGAGGACGAGGTTCAGGGTGGCCAGGCACCACTCCATCACCGTGGTCTTCATCAACTGGGTGCTGGCTTTTTTCCTGGGCTGCCTGCCACTGATGGGCTGGAACTGCCTGCAGGCAGACAGCAGCATCTCGGTGCTCTACAGCCCCTTCTGCGTCAGCTACCTCGTCTTCATCACCATGCCCAACGTGGTGGTGGCCTTCCTCGTGCCCCTCTTCACCTACCTGAGGATCATCCTCATCCTGAGGAAGAGGAAGCTGAGGATGCAGGCGTGTGGCCAAGTCATGGGCACCTACAAGTCAGTGGAGACGCAGGTGGCCAGGACCAGCATCTCCATCTGGCTGCTGGCCCTGGTGTCCTACACGCCCTTCTTGGCCGGTGTCATCTTCGATGCCATCAACCACAGCTGCCACACCGACCTCTACCCCGGGGCCTACATCTTCAGGAACTGCACGGCCATGCTGATCACCATCACCTGCCTGGGCAACCCCGTGCTCTACACGCTGAAATTCAGGGCAATGGGGGCCAAGCTGAAGGCGCTGCGCTGCCCCTCGGCCACCCGCATGCAGGCCTGTGCCATCGAGAACATCTGACTGGGAATGGCCCCAGCTCCACCACACAGGGCTCACACACTGATGGGGTCAGAAAAATGTGTGCATGTGGCTGAAACCTGCATAGATGGGGCCAGAAAAATGTGTGCATGTGGATGAAACCCGCATGGATGGGGTCAGAAAAATGTGTTCACGTGGCCCTCGAGGGTGTTTTGTGGTGGGTGGTTGGAGTTGGGGTCTCAGAGGTTTTTTCCACCTTGGCAGCTCCGTGGTTCTCTCTGTGGGGTGCAGAAACAACCGAGGGATGGGGATGGAGCCTGGGGGATCCTCCCAGCAGAATCCCCCTGTCCCTGTCCCTGTCCCTGTCCCTCGGGCAGCTCTGCCTGGCTGCTCCACGGGAACAGGGGAGCTGCTTTCCCTGCAGTTAAAAATAACTCCATTAATGGTGTTTGCTTTTGTGCCTCACGTCCCTCTGCTCTGAGCTGTGCCTCTGGAGAGGCTGGAACAGCTGGAAAATTCCCAGGAATTTGGGGGGATAACAGCGTTTTACTTTATTGTTTAGTGAGTCAAATTGTGACTTTTGACTGCTGGGTGAATCTTTATTAACAGGGGCACTCAGCACTGTTTCCCTGCTGTGATTTTAATTGCTGGATGAGGTGTTTTTGTGAGATATTTTGGCTGCGCTTTTGTATTTCTGCTTTTAAGGGCGCACTCAAGTCCCTGGCTTGTGAAATTTGTACAATTTCAGGTGAAAACCTTGGCTGGGCTCTTCAGGATCAGAGCTGCAGTCAAGCTGCCTGGACAGAAAGCAATAAACATGTCAAGACCAGATGTTTTGTGAAAGAAAAAGGTCTCAACTCCTCCCTCTCAAAAGAAAGAAGAGTTGGTTACTCAATATTTATTTAGTAGATATTTTTCTGTCAGACCCCAGTGGAGATGGATGCTTGTTCTTAGTTTCACCGGGATATTTCCTAGAAGAATCTCAATGTTTAAACTTCTTTAGAAGCCTGGATTGGATAGCTTTTGTGACATCAGCCCATGTTTCTTGTTCTGCACTGCTCAGCTGCTGCTCTGTGGTATTTCATCAACGCACAGCAATAAAATTCCATGAAAATCCACACAGTGATGATGTTCTCACATCCATCACACACAACACATCAGCCTTTGGAGTTTTCAGGGACTTCTTTCCAGTTTCTTTACTTTGTTGTTTTTTTTCCTCATCACTACATATATCTCTGCCTCTATCTCCATATCTACATCTATTTATATATTTTACATAAGCCCATATCCATACTTCTTATCTCGATATATACATCTCTCCACTCCCTCCTTCTTTCTCCATATACAGAGCTATGTCTGTATATATCAGTTATATCTCTATATCTCTATGTCCATAAATCTCTCTACATGTATCTATTTATGGAAAAATCTGGAAATAGCTGGAGCAAACGCGCTGCGCTCGGCGGTGGATGAAGCGGGCCTGCCTGGCGGCGCTCGGCGGTGGATTGGCCGCCCTGGCCGGCAGGGCGGAAGCGGAAGTGAAAGCGGAAGTGGAACCGGAAGTGGCGGGGCGGCCATGCGGGCTCCGGGGCCGTGCGCGGAGTGCGGGGCTCGGGGCGCGGCCCGGTACCGCTGTCCGCGCTGCGGAACCGCTTAGTGAGCGAGGGACGGGGCGGGACGGGCTGAGGGGAGAGAGGAGGAGGGAGGGGAGCGCGGGGCTGGGGGAACGGTGAGGGGAACGGTGAGGGAAGGATGAGAGCGGTGAGCGAAGCGGTGCACGGCCCCTTTCTCACGCCATTGTCCCCACAGCTGCTCCGTGCCGTGCTGCCGGACCCACCGCGGTGAGTGCGGGCCGGGATAGGCCGGGACTAACGCGGGTGTATCGCGGGTCTAACGCGGGTCTGTCCGCAGAGCGCTGCGCTGCCGAACCCCGGCAGGAGCGGCCCCGGCAGCGGGAGGCGGCCGGGCAGGGCCCCACCCCGGACCCCACACACGGCCCCTGGGCCCTGGAGGACATCCTGAGCGAGGAGGACGAGCAGGACCGCGTCCCACTGGAGAAACTCAAACTCCTGGGTAATTCGCGGAATTGGGGCGGATGAACCTGCAGCTTATCCCGGCCTAAAAGCGTTCCGAGTTTGATCTGGCCCTTCGGAGATTTGTTTGCAAGGTAAGGGCGGCCTCAGGCACGTCTGGAACTCGGATCTTTCCCTCGTTGCAGGGGAATCAGAGGAGCTGAGGGATTTGCTGCTGAACCCCCACCTGCGGCAGCTGCTGCTCACCATCGACCAGGCTCAGGACAAAAGCTCCCTCATGAGGAGGTTCATGCAGGAGCCGCTGTTCGTGGAGTTTGCAGATTGCTGCCTGAGCATTGTGGAGCCTCCTGAGAAGGAGAACGTTCTCCCCGAGTGAGCTGCTGTGGGAATGATTTTATTGTTGACCTTGAGATTTTTATTTTTTGTGAGGTTTGCCAGCAGCCAGAGCTGCTCCACTGTGTGTCTTGGCTGCTTTGGCCGTGGATGTCAGTGCTCTGATTTCAGTTTAGAGCTGGCAAAGGGGCAGGGTTGTGTTGGGACACATTTTTAGATGCTGGGGGCTGAACTTGCTACTCTGCTTTCTGTTGGCACAGAAATTCTGGCAGCCACGGGAAATGTTGCTTCACAGTGACAATATTAAATATATTTACATTTATTTTAATCCACGAGTACTCTGAAATGCTTTTGTTCGCTAAAGGTTGTTGGGAAGGGTCAGACACCTTGAGAGAGCATTGAGCAGTTTATTTTAAATGACATACACAGAGCAGCTGAACATTTTCAAGATCCATGAGCAACAAAGGGAGGGTACAGGGCACCCCTGGTGAGCCCCTGGGCAGGGTGCTGCTGTTTGGGGAGCTCTGCAGGCACCTGGCAGCTGTGAGGGCTCACAAATTTTGGTTCTGTAGATAAAAGCAACAGCCCAGCCTTGCTTTTCCCTGAGACATCTGCCCTTAGTGCTGCAGCTGGCTGCTCCTCACTCCCTTGGGGACACTCGTGGTCAGTCAGGACGGTTGCACCTCTGAGAACCCAGCAGGAATCAGGAATATTTGCATTATTTGCTCTCTCATGAGCAGCCTCTGGCTCGTGCAGGCAGTGCCAGCAGCGTTCAGTTCAAGTATTCATTGCTTCAAGCACCTGATCTGTTTGGATTGATTTGTTCCCATAGTGTTGATATTTCCTGTAACGTGTGGGGTGAGGAGGAGCTGCCCCCACACACCCTAAACTGAATTTAATGTCTATTATAATGTGTATTATGCTGTGTATTACATTCCATCCCGTTGTATGGACAAGGCAGCGCTGTGGAAGCTCTGAGGTAGCAGCAGAAGTGGACGTTGAGTGATTGGAAAGCAGCAGCTTGCAGAGAGCCCTCCCTGGAGGCCGAGGCCAGGGGGGCAGGGCTATGTGGGCAGGAGTTCCTTTCTGTCCAGCAGGATCTGGTTGAATCCCGTGATGGAAAACGCCTCAGTGTGGGGGCTGACGTTGGCAAAGTGCAGGGGGGACTTCCTGCAGTGGAATTTGACAGAGCCCTGCAAGGACAAGAGGGGGAGAGTTTTCAGCCAGATGTGCAGCTGATTTTATTATTCACATTTAGTTCTTGAGTATATGAACCACTGGATGTGAGGACAGGGAACTCCTCCAGAGGAGTCCACTACAAATGGATTTAAGAGAAATGGTCACAACAGAAAGTGTCAGTGCTGGGAATGGAACTGAAATCAGCTCAGACTCTGGAGGTTGGAGTCTCAGCACTGAACCTGGCTCAGCTTGTAGCAGCTGTGAGCTCTTGCACACAGAATTTGATGCAAACACAAAAATGTTTCCTCCCAGACCCAAAGGTGATTTGTAACTCAGTTTCTGAGCGAAGCCAGTGCCAGCTAATGGGAAATGCTATCCCAAAGTGTTCCCAAGCTCGTGGCAGCCCCGGGTGCTGCAGACAGGAGGGAGGGGTGGGTACCTGTGGGAGGGCTCTGATGGAGGTGATGCCACAGCCCAGGTGCTCCCTGGAGCCCTCCCGCAGCCCCCTGAGGCAGCTCAGCAGCTCCAGCGCCCTCCGGGGCCCCGTGACTCTGACAGGGGCAGCAGCCAGTGCCAGGCCCAGGGGCCAGGACTGCACGACAGCCTGCAGGGGCCACCTCGTGTCCAGAGAACAGGGAGGGCTGGCCAAGGAAGCTCCAGGAGCTGGGAACTCCTCTCCTTCCCCCTCGTCCAGCTCTGCTGCTGCCAACGCGGCCGCTTTTGCCTAAAAAAGACACAGAACAAGAACATTCTCAAAATGTGCTGGACACAGCTTAGGACTGCAAAACCGACAGGCTAAAACAGAGGGAGTCAGGAAGGACAGCACACCCCAACTTCCATGCAGGTAAGGAATGAGCTTATTTCTGCAGGATAAAGCAGAAGCAGCTGTACAGGACTGGCATCTCCTCTCTTTGTCAGCTGGAGAAGTTTCCTGGAGCACTGGGTTTGTAGTTCTCAGAGTTGCTACTTGTTCTCAGACACTAAAAAGCCTCAGTGGCTCCTTTCCAGTGCTCTCCTGTCCCCCATACTCACTTTCCATCTCCTCCAGTGACGCTGGATGGCACCAGCAGCCCTGCGGATCCTCTGGAAGCGACTCTTGGCCAGCCAGGAACGAACAGCTGAGGATTAAATAGAGACAAACCTGAGTGAGAGAATCTGGCAGAGAAGGCACTTGCCCACCTGTGCCACTGTAATCCCCCAGTGTGACTGGAAATGTCCCTTGTTGTGTTATTTCAGCCCCACCCTTAGCAAGTCACCTGCTTGGATGAGAGTTGCTGAGCGTTTCTCCTTTGCTGTTTTCTTCTCTTTAAATCTTCTCCAACAGCACTGAATGCAAAATGCTTTCTCATTTAACACCTCAGCTCTCCTGCCTTCCAGGAGCTCCAGCTGCAGTGGGGAACAGGAGCCTGGAGTTAGGGATGGAATTGTGCTCACAACTCTTCCTCTTTTACAGCCTCTTGGTGTTTGTCAGGGGACCACAGCCTCATTCCAGTGTCCCATGACTGCTGGATTAGGTTTGGGAAGTGACAGCACTTCTTTAGTGCTTTTTAGGTAACATAGAAATGAAAATGGAAGTTTTTGGGGAGGAAAGTGGAGCCTCCCAAAGTCCCAGCACAGCAGGTTCATACCCAGCTCCACTGAGGGGCTGCTGCCTCCTGCAAAACTTGGCAGAAATGCCTTTGTCTCCTTCTCTCTTTCCCAGGGAAGCTGTGCAGGCCTGTTGGAGCAGCCAGATCTGTCACCTGGAGCTAAGGAAAGCTGCCATCCTTACTGGAATTCTGGCTATTCTAGACACAAGTGCAGCTCCTTGTCCACTGGCAGCACAGAGGCCATTACACAAAGAGCTTTGCAGAGCTGCATTCTGATGGGTGCTTGATTGAGTTTAATCATTGGATGGAAAATGCCCAATTCTGGTCAAGCTGGCTTGGCAGGAGTTCTGCCTCCACCATCTGTGCCAGAATGGCCCTGAGGCAGGAACAGCACTCACCACAGAACTGGCCATGAACACTTTGGTTTTGCCACAGTAGACTGAGGGGATTTCTGCTCCATTCCCTGTTTCCTGAGCAGGGGTTTGTCCCCTAACAGCTTCCTGAAGGATCTCCAGAACAGCAGCACGTGGTGCTTTGTCATCATCCATCACTGCAGTCTCACCTGGAAATGAAGCATTGAGAAGGCATCACAAAATTTGGAAATCAGGGCCAGGGAATTGTCTTTGCACTGAGATTTCTTGGCCATTTAGAGGGGAAACACCTGCAGCAAGAGGGGAGGAGGAGATGGCTGAGAGCACTCGATCCTGCTGTGTTTAAGGCTAAAATGTGACAGCACAGATTCCACCAGGTGCCAGCAACCAAAAAAGCAGTGTGGGGTGTTTTAACTGAGCTGTGGTTGGGTGCTGCCTTCTCATCTGTTCTCACCTCTGTTCTCCACAGGTAAATTTGTCATTTGGGGTAGATCTAGACTGAAACAGGGAGGGCTCAGCTGTTCCCCCATTCCAAGCATCCTACTTGGAAGCACGAGAAAGCAGCAGCAATGCAATTTAGAACAGACTGAGCAGCTCAGGCCTAAGAAAATCACATTCAATACTCAAAACTCAAAGCTGTGGGATCAAAGAACAAAAGGCAGGGAATTGCAGCCTTAATGTACTGAAAAGTGCAGGAAGGGGAAACAAATTCTGCACAATTGTACAGCTGTAACAGGGCACTGGGAGCAGCTACAGGGTCCTGTACTGAGCAGGAATTTATGGCAGCAATTACAGGTTATTAAAGCTATTTCTGAGACACAGTGCACAATTTTTTACATTACAGACAGGTCAGCCAGATGAATCTCTTTGGAAATAGAGACAGACTTAATTCAGATCTGGAACAAGAGATGGTTGCAGGAGTTCCTGCATGCGCAGGGCTGGAAGGGTTTTGCATCATTCCATCCTGGATACTGTTTGCTTTTCTGCTATAAATATTTCTAAGGAGATGAGAGCATTTTAAGGTCCTGAAAACAAATAGAAGCAATTCTTGCATACAGGAAGACATCTGGTGGCTCTGATGGTGTTCATGGGGCTGGGCTGATAAGGGAACCAAAAGCTATCCCCGTGTTTGGGCAATTGTTTTGCTTTGTTTGCAGCTTATTACCCCCTGAAGATAAAAAGGACTAAAAACCTATCACAAAGAGGCTTTGCAGTTAATGGATTTGTAATTGAGGGGGAAAGATCCAGTGTGTAAGTAATTCTCCAGCCTGCACTTCCTTACTTCACCCCATTTCCACACAGTGAACAGATTTCCACCAGTTTTACTCATCTGGCCCTGCTTCCCACAGCTGCTGCTTATTGAACAGACCCACTGGGTGAAGAGGGGATTCATTTGGGGGGCAGAAAAGGGCTGCAGTAACTTTCAATATTCAATGTAACCACCTGATGAGCTCCTCCTTTCAGGGGTTCATAGCAAAGGCATTACCTGTAGGCTGGATTGTGTTTGTTAAAGTCCATCCTCACTCTTGCTTAGAAAAAGAGAAGTTTGCAAAAGGTGGAAGAAGCAGCAGAGTCCAGGTAAGCTGGAAGGTCAGTGATTCAGCAAGAAAACAAGGTGGGGGGGAAAGAAAGGAAGGAGAAGGAAGATAAGGCAAAAGGTAAGTGGTTTTCAAGTCTACTAAATAATCAACTCTAAATCAAATTATATTGGGTGAGGGGAACCCCAGACACCACTGTAACTGTGATTGTTCCACCCAGGAGGAACACAGAAAAGCAGCAATGAGGGGAGAGATTTTAAGTGTTAAGCAAATTAGAAACTCAGGTTGGTGACAGGTTAAAGAAGTATTTTGAGAATAGTGGTGAATACAGTAATGATCTGGTCTGGGTGTTACCAAATGGGGGCAGTTACAATTTTACTTGATAGCAAAGGGATTACCTGAACAAACTTACCTTTTTTCTCAGCAGGATGAGAGCTGCTTTTACCCCACACTTTTTTTTTACTGGAGCCCCAGGATTTTCTCAGTAGTTCGTAGCGCTCAGTGAAACTTTGGAAAGGGATCCTGAGAGACAAATGTGCAGGGAATTCCAGGCAAGAATCATTACTGTAAATAACTGTTCCTTTTTGCTGTATTGGTAAATAACTGTTCCTTTTTGCTGTATTGGTAAATAACTGATCATTTGAAGGGGGAAAATTCCATAATGGCTTTGTGGACCCAGTGCATGGGATGCAAACAGAAAGTACAGAACTTCTGAAGAAATTCAGATTTCCTACTAATAGTGACTGTAGCAAAGCCTAGGGAAGAATTGTGCTTGGATATGCTGATGGTGCAAAATATTTGGGTTTCCTGCTTATAAGCTCTTCTGAATAACTAAATGCCACTAATTGCTATAGAAATGGATTATGCTGAAGAAGCTGAACTTACCTGACTGGGAAACCTGCTGCACTGATGGTGATGGCTTCCACTATTCCACAGGCCTGGAGCTGGCTGAGAACCTGAGGCACAAGTTGAGATGGTTTAGACAAACCTGACTTTTGTGGAAGCTGCTCCTTGTGTGCCCTGTCCTGGGCATGCACAGCCAGCAGTGCCCAAACCCAGCAGGGTGTGAAAAGCCAGAGTTGGTATTTCCATGCTCAGTGTTGCTATTTCCATGCTCAGCAGATTCCAGGGGTGTTTAAAGCCTGATTGCCCATCAGATGAGCTTCTCTAGTTACAGCTTTAGCATCTGCTGCTCTGCTCCCCAAGCTGCTCAGCTTCCTGGACTCCAGGAATGAGCAGAGTTTTGGTTTGAAGGTATTTGTGTGCCCAGGGCTGCTCAGATCAATTCTGTTTGAAGGGCTGGGAGGGCAGCACCCCAAATCACGCCAGCAACAAGCAAGGTGCAGCTGGAAGAGCTGCTGTGCTTGGGAACTGGTTTGGACAAGCAGTGACTCTGAAAGGGCGTTTATCTCAAAGGAGAAAGAGCAGTTTCAAAATGTGCTGTGAAAAGAGCTTTGCAAGTGACTCAAGATCCTAAGAAACCCAGTGCAAAGGTTTTGGAAAAGTTACCTCTTCTGTTCTGAAAGTCATGGCCATGCAGTCGGCGTTAGGCTTGATGCAGCGGATGTAATGGGGGGTGGTTCTGCTCAAAATCTCCATCAGATGTTCCAGGGAGCTCTGCAGGAAACAAACACAGGGTTCAGCAGGGTTCCTCCACCTCAGGGATCTTCCATCCACCCCGTGAAGCTGCTCTTGGCCAGGATGGCTTTGCAGACTCAGTGTTAGAGCATTTCTACAGGACAGCTTGAGCTAAAAATTCACTCTGTGGATGCCTTCATCAAATTGTTGATGGTAAATCCAGGAAGTTTCCAAAATTACAGCAGAAATCTGAATAGGATGTACCTTGAACTTGGACACCACTGTAACAACAGCTGGTCTGTTCTGGGTTTTGGTGTTATTTTGGTTCTTTTCTGTCACAGGAAATAATTTTTGAAGCAAAGGGTCCTTTGAGTTCTGCAAAACGTGGACCAGCTCTGGTGGAACAGCATCCTGCAAACAGACATGACCTGTCAGTATCTGGACCTGGCAGGCACCTGCACCTCTGAAAATAACTAAGAATTCCACATATAGAGATAGAACAGCATTTCTGATGCCAAATTTCATGTGACCACAGCTGCAGTTTCAAATCTGATGATGTGCATTCATTCCTAGTCAGATTTAGGAACAGAAAACAATGTTTGGCTGAACATTCAGCAAATTCAGTCCAATGTACAACTGCTCCCAACACTGTTCTTGTTCCACAGGGTAAGTGGGCTCCAACTCTCAGATCTGGTTTAATCCCTGAAGGACAGACTGCAGCAGACATTAGAACTATTCCTTTGAATTAAGAGATGGTGTTTTATTGCTAAATAAATAATAGCACTTGCTGTAATTGCTGGGGATGTCAGAGCTGAGAAGGGACCCTCCTCTCTGCAGACTATTTCACATTTCAGTTATTCCCTGATGGCCAGAATTTGAGTACTTTCAGCACTTCTCAGTAGTTAAGTCTGTGCTCTTGTTTCTCATAAATTTAGCTGAATTTTTTTGGGAATTAAGTGCTGTATTTATAGTTATAAAAATACCCTGATGCCATTAACAATTCTGCATCTCCCAGGAATGGAAGAAGCCCTGATTTGGTCATGGTTCACTTCAAGCTCAGCTCAAAGGTGTAACAAAGCATCTGCTTGTGCCAGTGGTGGTTCAGAGAACATCACCCACTTTCATGTGGCCTGAAGGATTTATTTGCAACAAGGTATGTCCAGTACCCAGCACTGAATGTATCTGTAAGTGGTGCTTTGGTTTAAATCATTTTAGGTCTCTAAGATACCTTTAAGATTTTTTTAAACATCTCTTTTCACACATACTTACCTTATTTTTCTCCACCATTGCTGCCAGCTGATAGCAGACTTTGCCAGCATAATGTGAAATGATAAAGTTGGGCTTCTTACTAAACTTATCTCGACTTAGACACTGATTACTGGACAAGGCTTTCTCAATCCTGGTTTGGAACAGGTCAGTGTTGGAGGGTCTGTTCAGACGACACTCCTGCAAAGGACACACAGTTGCAGCATCTCTGATCTGTCCCAATGAACTGATTCTAAAAGCTACAACATTTAAAACTTAAATCAGAAGCCATTTTACCTTCAGAGCTGCTTTGAGTATGCAAGGCCTGAAATATTGGGAAGGAAGGGAGGGAAAGAAGTAATTGAGGCTTCATATTTGAATCAGAACATCCAGGATCAGAGGGGAAAAGACAACTCAGAACAGAAGGAAGAATGGCATTTTCTGAAATGATTTTTCTGAAACTGAAGACCTGCAGAAATTTTATAGCTGACAGGTTTTCTGTTAATTTACTGTTTGTGTTTTCTTTGGTGGTGTGGGATAAAGGCAGGGAACTGGGGCCAAAAAAAGGAAGGGTTTAGATCACACTTACCTCATTCAGCAAGGAAAAAATGCTGAGAGGATTTCCCTCTATCAGATCCAAGCAGTTCTGGTTATCCTGGTAGTTTATGAATGACCACTGCAGGCCTTCAGCTGCATATTCTTCCTGAAGGGAGAGGGAAGGGATTATTCTGCAGCAGAGGGCACCAGAGCTCAGAACTCTGTGCCTTGGGCAGCTGATCCAGGTCCTGTTTGAGGAGTTAATCCCAGCTCAGCTTCAGGTCAACACCAAGCTTGAGAAAAAAAAACTCACATGAGGATATTCTACCTCAGGTGGCTTTTGGGTGTGGATCAGAACCTGCTGGAACAATTTGTCTGAGGATTTGGGAACCCCATGGATTTATCAGAGTGAGCTGTAAGGCTGCTTTAGAGAGCAAACAAAGGCCACAGTCACACAAAGCCTCTCCTGGCTGTGCTGAGATTTTCCCTGAAGGACAAGGAACAAGCAGAACTCCTTCCCTGGACTGGGACACAGCCCTAACCCAGCCTTTGTGTGCCAGGCTTTACTAACTGGGCTCCATTTAAAGCAAAGCCTGATCTGAAAGGAAGTGCAGAGAGATACTGGCTGGAATAATTGGTACAATATTTATGCTGAATTACAGGACAAACTGTCAGCAGTGTTTAACAAGCACAAGCTCTGGGCAGTTATTTGAAAAGCCTCCTGCCAAAAGCTTGCTCAGCACAGCCACTAATGGCATTTAAGTGGTTTGGGGGACAGCCAGATCCAGAGGTAAGAGGGCAGGCAGGGAGTGGGAGGGGTGCTATAAACAGAGGTCATGGAGCCGTTTCAAGCAAAGCAATTGTGTGCTTGAACTTGCTTTCCATCTTCCTTGACCATTAACCCCTGGCATGCTGACCAGGGCAGGCAGGGAAAGCAGCCTGGCAATAGCAAAAGCAGAGTTTGCAGTCTAAGAAATACTTATCTCCTGAATAAATTGACAAAAGCCTGCTGTGAGGCAGGAGGTGCCAGCACGCTGGTGCCATAAAGAAAAGAATTCCCCTGATTCCAGGTAATGGCAAAAGAGCATTTTGGTAATGGATCTGCAGTGGGAGGGGTAGAGCAGCAGCCTGGCAGGGAGTCTGCACCTTGCAGGGCACTCAGATGAGAGCTGCAATTAGCAGTGTGAGACCAGTGAGGGACTGCATGGTGCAAAAAAACCTTTCCCTGCTGTGAAACACCAGCCTTTGTGTCCCTCCTTACTCAAAGATAAAAGCTGGTGTACACTGGGCCTGGTTTGGCTGAGTTCAGGGAGCTGTGCCCCTGTGGCAGGAGGCCTCCACAGGTCCCACGTGCTCAGGTGTGGGTGGCAGGGTTCTGGTGGGCTCTGCCTTCACACCAAGCTCAGCCCAGAAGCTCCACTCTTTAGGGACTTGATGCTTCATGGCTGTAAGCACAAACTTCCAAGAGAACCTCCATTCAGGCTGCACTTGCCTCAAGAATTTAGTCTCAAGTGTTCAGCTCTTTGAGGAAAAGCAAACAGTCTGGCAGGCAGAGATCCAGTGGAGCTGGGAGCAGATTTTCAATCCCCAAGAGACAAAGTTGTGTCATTCCAGCTGCCCCACACTCCCCTCCTTACAAAGCCACTGTTCCCTCCCACTGCTTTCTGTGGCATTACTGACTGAAGGTTCCATCTGACCACGGGCACAGCAATGCAATTAAAGTGACAAAGAGATGCTGTTTTAAATCAGATATTGAAGATTTGATCTTCAGTTTGGGGTATTACCTGCTGTGCCTTCAGGTAGTGAGCTACAAAATGCTGCTGCAGTTTCTCGTTGGCATAATTAATACAGAGCTGCTCCAAGTTGTTTTCAGGGAAGGCTTCAAACCCATAAACATCCAACAAACCTGGAAGGAATGTGGGAGGACAGAGAGCTGTAGTTTAGGAGCAGCTTGGAGGGCTGCTGGCCCCTGAGTTAAACCAGGGTGGGATGTCCATACCTATGAAGCTGGTCCACACTGAGGGGTCTGTGTAGATGTTTTCATTTATGACCAAAACCAGCCACTCAAACAACCTGCAGACAGCAACAATGGGATTAGCTGGAAGCTGCTTGCTTGCAATAATCAGAATTGTTTCTTTTACTGCTGTTTCCATCAGTGTCACTTGGAAGGGAGAGGAATTTCTGATTGTGCTGCCATGAAACAGCAGCAAGTAAATCCCATCCCCTGCCAGAAGTCACCTGGATTAGCACATCCTTACCTGGCATAGATGACTTTGGCCAGGCAGTCCCTCCTGGTCTCACACTCAGCTCTGGAGCAGGGCTTCTTGAACACTTGCTGCTGTTTTCCAGCAGTGATTTTTCGAATCCTTAAAGATTCCAGGAGTTCCTCCACAGGAATCTGGAGCAGATCTGCCGTGATCTTCACAAACTCTTGTTCAGGAGGACAAACAGTGCAAGGTTACCTGGTGTGTTCACACCTCTGAAGGAATGGAAGGTCTAGAGATTGTGTAGAAAAATGCCAATTCCATCAGCTCTCCAACTTAAATGTGAATTTTGGATCTTTCTACCCAACCTTGGGAGTAAGATTTGCAAAAGCAGGCTCTTAATTTGGATGTAGAGTGCCTCTAGAACTTCAGGTCCTTTCTTTAAAATGAAGGAATACCAGAAAAAGCTGGAAGTTTGCCACACTAAAGTTGTTTTTCCCTCTAGGTGTGTCTTTATTAGTTGTTCATCTCTTTTGAGCAGAGACCTCTAAATCCAGACAGACAAATCAAACAGTGATGACCAGGAAAAAAGCAGAGATTTGGGGTTAGAAAGGAAATGTAGAAGAATGAGTATTTGCTGACAAAGCATTTAAAATATTTCTCAGCTGAGCTGTATTCAATATTATTTGAATATTAAGTACTTTGAGTTCAGAACATGTGACATTGTAGCAGGAAACTTCACCATTCAGGGCAGTTTTAGCTCTGAAGGAAATCCAGATCCACAAGGCTCCTAAAGACATGCAGAACAACCTCTACTTATGCTGGAATTTAACAGTTTTGTTGTCACTGGCTTTTGGTCTTTATCATGAAAACTTCCAAGCTTTGATGTGAAAAGCCCTGCTCTCCCTGTGGCTCAGATTTCTGCCAGCCCTGTGATGGCAGAGTAAGATTACAATCAAGAGCCACGGTTCTGCCAACAATCCTGGAATCACTGGGTAATGCTGCAGTTGCCCTGACCTGTCAGGGATGGAAATTATCTCTCAGGGCAGAGGAGCATTAGGTTTTTGTTTGTTCATGAAAATACACCTAAATTTTGGGTTGCTCATGGCCTTGATTGTGTCCTATCAGCAGGAGAGTTATTGTTCAAATTCCTTAAGAATTCTGAATTAAATGAAGAAATTAAATGAATTCAATAGTTTAAAATGCAATAAATTCAATACAGTTTAAATAAATCTATTAAATTTAAAAATTAAGTTATTAATAATTAGACTTATTAGTAGTTAAAAGGAATTAATAATGGAAAGTACTAACAGTTAAAATTCCTCAAGTGAAAATTCAGTAGATTTAATAATTTTTAATACATTTAATAAATGTTAAATTAACTAAATAAAGGTAAGAATTCTCTCCATTCTCTCCCTAATCCTTTCCCTTGGGCATCTGCACTGAACAAGGCTCTGGAGCATGGCATGGTTGTTGCCTCACCTTTGGTTTTGTCTTCCAGTTCACAAGGCTGAGATTCATCCATTGGATTAGAGAACTGAACATTCCCAAGGTGCAGAAGGGCTGATAACACCTGGAATACAATCAGGGAGTTTCTCAGGACAGCTCCCCCCAAGGCAGTGTCCCCTTCAGCCCCAGGAAAAGGCCATTCACAACATTCCTGCACAAAAAGGGTCCCAAACTTCTGTGTGGATCCCAAATGTGCAATCCCTGAAGGCAAATTGAAATTCAGAGGTGCAGACTTTTAGTTCAGATCTAATCTTTGGCTGTGTGGAGCCTGATGTGGAGCTGACCTTGAAAATATTGCTCTGCGTGGCGTGGCCGATGCCCAGGTGGAACATTGCCCCTCTGGTCACCTCGAAGCAGTCCTCTGAAAAGCCAAACAGTGCTCTTGAAAAAGCCAAGCACACAAACAGGGGCAAGCAGAACATCTCAGCACATCCAATCCAGCTGGAATGGTCAGTGGAGAGCAGGGAAACTGTTTGGGTAAATCCCACACACAAACTGGAGAACCAACCCACTGGGTTTTTTGTGCCTCCTGTCAGGTGAAGCACATGCAAAGACAAGACAATTTCTGAACAAAGCCACAGAGATGCAAATTTGCCAGGCCAGAACCAGCTGTTTTAAGCCAGGTGACTGATTTTTAACTTTAAGGTTTTATAGTGCCAAGGGAAACTTAAAAAGAATCCCATTAATGCAGGTGACTTTACAAAGCCTCTGCTGTTGGCTGACCAGGGGATTGAACAGGGTGAATTTCTGCCTGCCTCCCTTTCAAGTTCCAGCCATTATTAATGGATTGATTAATTAGTTAGTGAAACTAATCTTTACCATCTAAGTTTCTTTCAGCATTTGGCAGCCAGCGGTACTCAGCCCCTTCTGGAAGGTTCCACTCCAGCCTCTCCTCTGCAGTAGCACCTTTTGTGATCTGGAGACACAAAACAAGGTAAAAATTGAATTCTGCCTTTGGTGTTTACAGCTCCCAGACAGTGAAGAATAGCATACTGGGAGGATGATTTAATTTGGAAGCCTGGGAGACAGGGAAACTGGTAATTATTAAAAGTTGCAACTGTGCTAAATCTGGTGATTTCATCCCTGCTGTGTGTCAGAAATACCCAGCAGAATTAACTGAAGGCAAACCTGATAAAAAATGTGGAAGTTTCTTTCATTGGGGGCCTGATAGGCAACTCTTGTTTTCTCCAGAAGGAAAGTCTGGATGGAAGCACCAGTCAGGTGATGGAATCTAGAGAGGGAAAAAGAGCAAAGATTTCAACAAAACCTCTTCACAGAATCCAAGAGGAGTTGTGCTGTTCTGAGATCAATTGACTGTGAATGCTTTGCAGTTCACCTTCAGTTTTGTTCATATTTTATTCAGAGTTCTTAACTACATCTCTATTTTTCCACTGCTCTCTTTTAGAGATCAGGGTGAGAGCTTGCAGAAAAAAAAAAAAAAAAGGAAAATAATAACAGTTTAAGCTGCCAGCAAACCAGAATACACTCTAAAGGCATAAAATATTCTATGGCAAAATTAAGAAGTAAGCTTTAAAGGAACAAGATAACAAAGATTTAAAGGAAGAAAACAACAGGTAAGGTTTTACACAGTCATTCTTACCTGTCTAGCTGGAGCTGGATGTATTTCCCAAACCTGCTGCTGTTGTTATTCCTCAGGGTGCAGGCGTTCCCTGTGAAATTGCCAGTGGCAGACACAGAACAATCAGAGTGGTCCCACTCTGCCATGCAGCACACACAGGGATTTAGGGAGATCTGTAAATAGCTCCAGTATTTGAAGAGTTTGTTTTTAAGGAGAGAACCAAGGGATAGCTTAGACTCGTGTGGGAACAAAGGAAATTTCCCACGGTGGCCATGACTTTAGTTTGTTGTTAAAAAGCCACATTTACCAAATGCTTCCATGACAGGGTTGGAATCCAGAACTCTCTTCTCTATCCTTTCCACAGTTTCATTGCCTTCTGGGGAGATAACTGAGGCAGCAACAGAGGCATAGAATTTCATAAGGCAGCGAGAGGTCCAGGTCTGCAAGAGAGAGAGATCTGACAGGAGCTCTTTGTTTTTAACATGTTATCAGTCCTGTCAGTGGAGCTTCTGCAAACACTGAGTGCAGCTGGAGGGGAGGCTGAAGAGAGGAACTGTGTCAGGTTTAGAGTTCTGGTTCAGTGGAAACCCTGTGCCACAGACACACATTTCAGTGCTGCTGCTGCAGTGGGAGTGCTCTGCTGAATGGCACTTCCATCGAGGCATCACTGTCTGGAAGCTCAGCCAGAATGAACAGCTTCTGCCTTGGGATGGAATGAATGTGAATGGATTTTGAGTCATTAACATTCAGCAAAGCATCTTGTTCTTGGGTTTAAAAATACCCTCAGCATTGTCCTGAGCAGGGATGGACCATCACAGCAGGGCCAGGGCAGGAGCTGAATCCACTGCTCTGAGTCTTGCTGAGACTCACACGAGCTCCCTGACAGAGCAGGCTGAGGCATTAACTCAGGTGCAATTCCTGCTGAATGATTCAATCCCAGCCCTCCAGAAATGACAGATGTCACCTGAAGAGCTGCTATATTAAGCAGAGTGTGTTTAACTGCAGCAATCACTTAATGCTTCACACACATTTCAAGAGTCGTGCTGGGCAGATTGGCTACGTGCTGTGTCAGAGGGGTTTTTAATTCATCTTTGCTCATTCACTGCACTACTCTGCACTACAAATCACTGGCAGAGCTCAAAACTTGAGAGCAATGTCATGGAAAAGCATTTCCTTACCTTCCCAGCACCACTTTCTCCACTCACAATGATGGACTGGTTCACAGGGTCCATCTGCTTTTGGACATTCCTGTAGGTTTGCTCAGCCACTGCAAAGATGTGAGGTTTTAAATCCTGGCAGTGAAAGAGAATATTCATATTTAAGAGTACAGTAATCACACAGTTCAACAGCAATGGATAGCAAAGGTCCTCTCACATTTATCTGAAAACAGCACTGCACTTTTAACAGAATAATTCACTAGAAATGGGGTTTATCCTGCAGCAGTATTTTGCTCAGATATGTTTGGAGCAGTTTAGCACCTGGGCTCTGCAGAAGGACAGTGATCTCAAACACAAGGGTTACCTGAGGACAAAGTGCAACGTGGTACTCCCTCATGAGCTCAGGTGAGTAGAGGCAGGAGAAAGGCTGGAAAGGATTTAAAGCCACCAGGCTGCAGCCAGCATTTGTATAGAACAGGTTGACTCTGTATCTTGCTTGAAGACATTTCAGAACTGAAAAGCAACAACACCTTCTGTCAGCACCTTTTGCAAAGTGTGTTTGACTCCTGCTGTGCCTGTTTGTAACAGAAGTCTCAGGTGTGTTACCTACCAGGTTTAATAGAGAAATGAGGTGATCAAGAGAGTGATGGAGGTGTAATATACATAACTCCTGTGTTAGTGGTGTTAATGCAGTGAGAGCAGGAGCCAGTGGCCAGCAGGGAAAGGGAATCCTCAGCAGACACTCCCTGGCTGCTCACCTGTCCTGGTTGTCACTGGATTCACTTTTGTGAGGTCATCAAAAAGATGCAGCTTTTCTTCATCACTGAGGAAGGCTCTAACTTCTTCTTCAAATGATTCACTGAGGTCATTCAGGATGACAGAATCTTCTCTTTGGCCGTTTTCCTGGAGGGGATGTCAGATCAGCACCAGTGAAAGGTGAAAAGCTGGACTTTCACCTCATCCCCTGTTCTAGCTCTCCCCCTGCTTCCATGGTCCCTGAAGCTCAGCCCCAGCAGGAGCCAGACCTCAGGATGTGTGAGCTACTCCTGCTCCCAGCTGCCCTCCTCCTGCTCTGAGGTTACAAAAGTGCTCTGGCTGTGGGCAAAGGCACCCAGAGAAGGTGGCCTCGGGCTCACACTGCAGTTCTGCACAGACACACACCATCTTCTTGCCACTGGCTCATTTCTAAGCCTCTGCATGTCATGCATTCAATCCAAGCAGTGCCCTGGGCTCAGGGAAGCAGGAAGGGCTGGCTGCAGGTACAGCTGGAAGCCCCTGCAGGCCAAAACAAATGCAGCTTTCCTAGCAGAGACTCTCATTTTCAGGGTGAAAGCTGCAGAGTGCACACATCACAGCCAGGGCAGAGGAATGGTGCTGGGGGAAGAGCTGCCCTGCCTTAGCTGAAGTTTTGTCCCCTCTGAATCACTTAAAATATTCACATCTCAGCCTCTGGGCTCCTGTGTCCTTGACACTATTTGGAAGGACACACTTGTTGTATGTAATGGAAAACCAGCCAGAAGAGAGATTCCAGGACCTGTTTGCCATTTCTGGGGAAAGGAGAAGCTAGAACAGAAAATGAGGAATGGAAAAGACACCAGTCTTGATTTTTGCATTCTATACATTCCTCATCTGATCTTCTCTTTGACAGGAAGTTCTCCAAAGTATCCCTTCTCACCTGTATCACAAGTTAACCAATGAACAGCATCACCTTGCTTATACAGAAAATGCTAAATTTAGTCAGCAGCATTTCCACTATGTGAGCTGAGCTCATTAATTTAGGGGAAATGCACTGCAAACCCCATTTAGCACGTTCCTGCAAAAAAAAAAGCTGCAACAGTGTAGGAGCATTTTTATCTTTTGCAGACAGCATAAGTAGTTCATTTCCAGTAATACAGAATTTTATACAGTAAGGGGGGAGAAAAAAGCTTAGCAATGCAGTAAAGCACTGCCATCCAAGTGATTTCTGTTATTCTCCTCTGAATGAGCATGGAGCAGCTTGCTGCTGTCAGAGAACAGGCACCACAATTAGGAAACACTCCACGGACCCAAGGCGTTCCTGCCAATTCCCCTTTCTCCCCGTGCCTCCCTGTGTTCCTTATTACACCAGGCAAGTGAAATATCCACTGTGAGACTGCAAGGCCTTGGTTCTGCTGCCCTGCTCAGCATCACTTCAGTTGAGATGATGATTGCTTAGGCCAAAGTAAAAGAATATTTGAAAATAAATCCCTACTCTTGTGTCCATTCATCTTCCTGAACAAACACCCTCAGGATGTGCTTGCTGCCTGCATTAACACCTGCCCTGTTAGAGCCCAGGGCACAATAAAAATCACTGCCTGGTGTCTCTAACACAGCTCAAACCCACACTAAATAGGTCCAGTCAATGCATGAAGCAGGGGTGAATATTCATTACTAGTTACCTAATCTTGACTGCATGGAAATAAGCCAGGAATTCTCTCCTGGCAGTAACATTTAATTAGCACACATAATTCCTGCTTTTCTTTTTACCTGCTTTGGCATCTTGTCCAGGCCTGTGGACGGGAGCACTGGAGAGGGCCTTTACTTGAGGGTACTTCATTCAAATCACACTGGAGAACGCTTAAATAAAGAAAATAAAAAGACATTTAGATAAAAATAACTCTGGGCATGTCATTCTCCAGAGGGATCCACAAGCAGATTCCAAAGAATTCAGACAGAATTACTGATCCCAGTGTGGCCCAAGTAACACTGGAGCTGGAAATGCTACCCAGAGTGATGGTCCTGTTCTGCTGCCCCTGCAAATAAAGCTTTTTTGGAGGGAATCATGTATCTTCCCTTCCATCAGGAATAAAATGCTCTGCTTCTCTTTAATAAAGCAAGTTTTCTTGGCGAGAAACTGCAACCACTTGTTACATTCCTCCTGTTTGGAGAAACAGGACAGACTTGAGGGTCTGATGGTGCCAGGGAAGCCAGAGCTTTAAGAAGGGACTCGGAGAAGTTTGTGTTGTTCCCTTCCTGTTTCCTCTGAAAATCCCTGGGAGCCAACCCAAGGTGAGTCAGGCGCTTTGAATTTCTGTGATAAACGCAGAGGTTCCAGTCACACACAGCCAGGAAGAATTCCGTCCTTCCTGCAGCTAAAGCTGCCATTACTCCCATTCCTTTTCTATTCTAATTACATTACATTCTAATTTTGTCCTATTATACTCTAATTTTGTTCTATTATACTCTAATTCTGGTTTAATTCTATTCTAATTCTATTCCACTCGTCTTCCATTGTTACTCCTATTCCATCCCTCATCTCCTTCTTACCCCGGTATGAAAACACCACTTGGGAGCCAGCCCCAAACTCGTGTCCGACCCATCCCGGCAGAGCGTTGAATGCCGGTGCCCGCAGATCCCGGGGGACAGGATGGGGACACAGGGGACACGCTGGGGACACGCTGGGGACACGCAGGGGACACGCTGGGGACACGCTGGGGACACACGCGGGCCGTGGCAGCTCCCGGGCCGCGGTGGCTGCAGCGATGGCGGTGTCCCCTGAGGGCCGCGCTGTCCGCCGGGGCTGAGGCGGGCAGGGCCCGGCGGCGATGCCGGCCAGGACGGGAGGGCAGGGCCGGCTCGGGACTTACCGAGGGCGGCAGCGGGGCCGGAGCGGGGCCGGGAGCGGGAGCGGAGCGGGGCGGGCGGGCCCAGGAGGCGGAACCGGGGCGGGGGCTCGGGCGGGGCTCGGGCGCTGCGGAAGCGGCGAAAGTGCGGGCGGGGAACGCGGCCCGGCTTTACCGGGCCCGGCTTCGCCCCGGCCCTGCTTTACCGGGCTCGGCTCTACCCGGCCCGGCTTCGCCCCTGCTTTACCGGGCTCGGCTCTACCAGGTCCGCTTCACTCCGGCCCGACTGTACTGGGCCTGGCTTCACCCCGACCCGGCTTTACCGGGCTCGCTTCACTCCGGCTCGGCTTTACCCTGACCTGGCTCTACCGGGCTCGCTTCACCCCGACCCGGTTTTACCGGCCCCGCTTCACCCCGGCCCCGCTGTACCGGGCCCGGCTTCACCTCGGGCCGGGCCGGGGCCGTGAGGGCGGCAGAGGCGGCCCCGGGCCCCGCCGGTTCTGTCCCCCCGCTCCCGGTAAGCTCCCCCGGGGCTGAGCACAAGCCGTGATTAATTCTTAATTCACGCTTTTTGCATCCCTCAGGGTTCTCCCCAGTGTAGCTGGGGCTGCCCTAAAAAGGCACACGGGGGCTGCAGCTGCTGGTTGTACTGAGCAGGCAGCACGGAGTTTTTTAGAGCCACGTTTTTACATAGCTGTGCTATTTACACATAGAGAATATGAAGTGTGTTCTACAGAGCAGTAAGATTATTCACCCTGTGGAAGTATTTGATGTTTAGAGATCTCCCTCCAAAATGTATGAAGCATCTTGTTGGGACACAGCAGGATGTAAAATGCTGGAGCTTCCTCAAGCCTGTGCTTGTCCTTGGCCTCACAGCCAGCTCCAGTGCTGCTCTGTGTTCTTTAAATTGAAAAGTAACTCAGTAACTTCTGAAATCAATGTTGTTTTAATGAACTGACTCATTTTTAAGGAGTTCTGAGACCCGTTTTACAAAGCTACCTCAAGTTTCATGTTTTGTGTTTTCAGAGGAAGGAAGAAGAATGTCCCAAAAACAGCTGAAGGAAGCCTTTATCAGCAACCTAAACGGAACGAGTTTGCTGGAAATTTCCGCAGGCTTGTCCCTGCCTCCGCTGTGCCTGCTCTGCAGAGGGCTCCTCCTGATCCTGCACTACCTGCACCATGGAAAACCTGTAAGCTCAAGGAAATACAGCCTGCTGCTAGACTTCCTGGTGCTGGTGTCTCCTCTGCTGTTCTCCTGCACTGTCTTGTCTCCAATCATCTTTTTCATACCATTTATCCTTGCTGCCTTCTGTGCCGGAATATTTTTCAAAATATACAGCCAGAGAAAACGGGAGGCCAGAGAGCCCTTTGGGCAAATTGTAAAAAAATTCCAGGAGACATGCTTGGATCCCGAGTGCATTCCAGCAATAACTGTGTTCCGTGTTTATGTCAATGTGCTGACATCCATCAGCATTTTAGCCGTGGATTTCCCACAGTATCCCCGGCGATACGCCAAGGCCGAGACCTACGGCACCGGGGCCATGGATTTGGGGGTGGGAGCCTTTATCTTTGGAAATGCTCTCGTTTGCCCTGAGGTTCGACAGAAATCTCACAGGACAAAGCCCAGGTTCTCCAGGCAGGTGTTTTCTGTGTGGCCACTGATTTCCCTCGGTGTTGGGCGGCTGCTGAGCGTTAAATCCATCGAGTACCACGAGCACACCTCAGAGTACGGGGTGCACTGGAACTTCTTCTTTACCTTGGCATTGGTGAGACTTGCAGCATCTCTGCTTTTAGCCATATTCCCCAGACAGAAGGCTTGGCTTGTGGCTGTAGCTGTGGCTGTTCTTTACCAGCTCCTCCTCAGCACTACCCCTCTGAAGAGGTTCATCCTGCACGGGAGCGACGGCAGGGGCTCCCGGCTCGGCTTCCTCGATGCCAACCGGGAAGGGCTGCTCTCCCTCTTTGGCTACCTGGCCATCTACCTGGCGAGTGTGCAGGTGGGGCTGTGGCTGCTGCAGCGCAGGAGCTCTGTCAGGAGCTGGCTGGGAGCCCTGAGGGGGCTGGCTCTGGCCGTTCTGGCCCTGTGGGTGTTGCTGCAGCTGTGCCAGGCGTGCACGGAGCCCGTGTCCCGCCGCATGGCCAACCTGCCCTTCTGCACATGGGTGCTCGCCCTCTGCCTGCTGCTGCTGGGCTTTTTTGTGCTCACTGACCTCGCCCTGGTGTTCACAAAGCTGCTGGTCAAGGGCTCCAGTGTGTCCTGCTGCTGGAAGGTTGTGCAGCCCCCAGATTCCAGGAAAAAGCAAGGAATGGAGGCCGTGACAGTGGGAAGGCAAGACAAGCTGTCACAGCTATGCCTGATCAGTGCTATTAACAAAAATCAATTACTGTTTTTCTTGCTAGCCAATGTTATGACTGGTGCTGTGAACATCCTGATAGACACAATCCACAGCAAGGCTGCCTTTACATTATGCATACTGCACTTGTACATGTTTTTTAACTGTTTAATTATGTATATATTGCATGCCAGGAATATAGTATTAAAGTTTTGGTGATTCCACTTTGGCTGAGTGGACTAGCTGGACTTAGTTTGCTGTACTTGAATTATGGTATTTAATGGAAAAAATAGTATTTTTCCTGGATGTGTTGCAATAATTTATAATTTAGCAGAGCTTTTTATTATTTAGTGTTGATTACTTTTTAATGGTTCATTTTACCAAATTATACAGTTGATGATCTTACCTGTTGGGAGCTGTTGCATATTATCCTGAAAACTTAAGTTTGGAGATTGCTGAATATTCCTGCTGCTCCTGAGAGTAAATTGTATTTACAGTTAGTGAACTGTGCTCATACCCAAGGAATTAGATAACAAGGTAGAATAGAAACCAGATGAAAAGAAGACGAGTAATTATATGGGGAAAGAGGCCTAGCTGTGTCAAGATTTACCTAGTTAAGGCCCTTGCATAAATAATAGATAAGAATAATTCTTTATATAAAATTATTGAATAAGTGGATACTTGAAAATGTTTTGGCCCCAGTCCTGCAGAGATTTATGCATATGCTTGACTTTGATGGTAGTAATTGTGGAGTGTTAATCATATACTGAAACCTAAATTAGCCTTTGAATTAAAGCTAGATTTTACTTCCGTCCCCACTGATGAATATAAATGAAGACCTGAGATCAAGTGAGATGCTCTGAAGGATAAACTCAACTGCAGATGAATTCATAAAGCAGTTGTTGGAGGTTGTGGTGCAGATAATAAGATCAAGACTTTGTAAGAAAATACAAAGATACCAAACGAATTCAGCTCCAACCTGCAGACCAGCACACTGAATACTGTACTTTGCCAGCTGAGATGTCCCCAAGGGGGGGACATTTGGTATTAACTTTTATTAGCAAACAAACAAGGTGCAGATGGAAAGAAGTGCAGTGCAGTGCAGTGGGTGAGGGTTCTGGCAATGGCTTGAGAAGGAAACTGCTCAGTTTCTCAGTCTTCCCTGCAAGGCCAGAGCAGAACACCCTCTCTGTTCCCTTTCCTGACTGTGACAGTTCTTCCTGACCTCATAAAGTCGTTGGGAAGAGAAATACACTTAAAGGTTGTGAGGAATTCAATAATGGGATATAAATACTTTAGGAGTAGAATACCAATGGTAGCTGATGATAGATGTCCAATGTCAGTGGAGTTACAGCAGTACACACGGGCCATATTTCATATTTCTCCTTGTCTATCACAAGTGATGAATCAGCAAACCTTTGGAGAATAAGCCTCTAAATTAGATTCCTTAGGACACACATGCTGTGCAAGAGTCATAAATTTATGAGTTTCTCCAAGCCCCTGGCCAGCAGAAAGGTGAAGTCTGAGGATTACAGGCTGTGGCCACGCTGAGTTCATGCTTGTTTGCTTCCAACTTTAAAGCCATGTCGTCTTGAGAATTATAGCAAACCAGCCTGTATTATCCTGGGGACAAATGTAAGAACTGGCAACAACCTCTTAGAAACACTTGTCAGTTTATAACAGAGTTTTCTGGTAACTGGTGGATGTGTTTATTTTAAATCACTTCCTAGACTTGCCTAGGGAAGAAAGGTCTCCCTCGTGAACGGACTGGCACTACTTATTTATGCAAAATTACTCATGGATATTTATTTTTGAAATGTTTAAAGCCCTGGACCTGCAGGGAGTTCTGCCTGTGAGCACAAGCCTGTCGGTGTGGTTCAGAACGAATTGGGTGTGACTGGCAGAGCTGTGCCTGGACAAGCACAGGGCATCCAGGTGCCAACTGCACTGGGTGAAGCAGGGAGGACGTGGGAGGTCTGGTGGGCGAGCTCCACTCGGGCTGGTGGTGCCAGTTCCGGGGCTGCAGCTGTGGTTGCCACAACAGCAGCAAACCCAGGGGATTGTGTGCACCGGAGTGAGAACAATCCTCTCACAACATCCTGAGACTTCTCCTGCTTGTAAGGCCCTGAGGAGTAAATCAGAGGTTGGAGCCAGGTGGGTTTGGTCTCTTCTCTCAGAAAGAAAGGACATGGCCTCAAGCTGCACCAGGGGAGGGCCTGGCTGGACATCAGGAGGAATTTCTCCATGGAAAGTGTGGTCAGGCACTGGAAGGTGTCCAAGGAATGACTGGATGTGGCACTCAGTGCTCTGGGCTGGTTCACAAAGTGTGGATCACTCACAGGTTCGGCTTGATGATCTCAGAGGTCTTTTCCAACCTAAATGATTGTGGGATTCTGTGAGCTGTTCACCAGTGAATTAATGAGAGACCATTCCCATTGCTTGTTGTCGATAACAAATGCAGCAAGCTCTGCCCTGAAGCAACTGGTATAGTTATGAATGCTGAGTGTTCAGCCTATGAACACAAGATAATTGCCCAGGCCTCTGAAAGAACCCAGAGATGCAAGGGAGCATCCTTTGATCACAGGACGAGCAAACAGCTCTGCTGGGATTTGAAAAGATGTGAAAAGGGAACACCAGGACACTGCTGTTCTCCACACACCTCCACAGCTTTGGCTGGGTGGCTGGAAGGAACTCTGCATTTCACTTCACTCAGGCCTGTGTTAGACAAAGAACCCTTTGTACAGATTGAAGGTGTATTTTTAAAAATCAGAAACTTTTATTTAGTTGTTACATAATGAATAAAAGTTCAAGATATTTCAAGCAGGAAGACTTAATGGCTCAACCATAATGTGTCACCTACTTCAAGAACAGTAAAGCTGAGGAAAACACAAATTGTTTTGCTTTTGTTGCCATAATTCCACCAAATGGCCTTTCTGTAGGGCTGCAGGGTAGAAAAATGCTGGGATATGGTGGGAGAGTAGAACTGATTTCGTTTATCTTTAACCTTTTATTAAACATCACTAACTTTTGAACACATCTCATTATTTTGAAAGATCAACTCTAGCATGCCTCCTCTCCCAACTGCAGTGGTGTCTCTTTTGAAGTCAGATGTTACCCCGAAGATTCTAGGCAGTATCCTATTTCAAAGCCACGCTGTCCCAGAGAACAGGTATTTCTTCCAGGCAAAGAGGGCCATGCAAATGAGCGCAGGAAGGGGCTGGCTGCCTTTCCACCGCGCTGGGAGATAACAAACAAGCCGCGTGTTCCAGCGACTTAAAAAAAAAAAATAAATAAAAATCCACGGATAAAAATTGTATGGATATAATGGTGCTTTTCGTATCAATGTGCACTCCCGGAATACAAAACCTGGGACAATGTGATCCTGCAAAGACCTAAATTCATGGTTCAGAGTGCTCTGGTGTGAGAAACTATCCTTCGGTACAAAGCCCCAGCTTTGCTGCTGCAAACCATGAGAACACCGACTGCAAACCGTGCAGCACTGTCACTCCACATGTTCCCGTTACAGCTGCTGTAACAAGGAGCTCGAGTGAATTAACTCTTCCACTAAACATCGTTTTTCGTGCAAACACAAGAAAAAAATAAGAAATAATTCTGCTCGTTAATTACACCCCCTGCATTTTCTTGTGAGGGCTTTAGTGCCTATATCCATACACAACAAGAACGAACAGGTCAGCTGTATTATTCAGTAGTTCAAGAAAGACTTTGGCTTCGTTGTTTTGTTTTTTGTTTTTTTTTTTTCTTTGGGCTGCTTAATTTAGGCAGCCACAGGATTTCGAGCTGGCTGCACTGGGGCGCTGCAGGCGCCAAGCAGAGCTGTTAAATCCTGCCCTGCCTGGCTCGGCACCAGCGCACCGAGGGCTGAGCCGTGTCTGATGCCGGGGCAGCGTCTGAGGCGGAGAATTCCGCGAGCCCCAAGGACATCGAGTCCAACGCTTATCCCTGCACAGGACACCCTCAGAGTCCCCTCCCTTTCCCCGTGCCTCAGAGCGTTGAGTTCATACGCGTTTTTATCAGCCCGTGCTACTGTTACCCGCGCTAACGCCCGGCCCGGCCGCGCTCGTTGTAACCCCCCAACGCCCCTGGGCCAACGGCCGGGCCCGAGGGCCGTTCCCGAGCCCACCGGGGCCGTTCCTGAGCCCACCGGGGGCCGTTCCCGGGCACGGCCCCAATCGCTGCCGCGCGGCCCTGAGGCCCCAAGGCCAGGCCGGTGCCCGGGGCGGGTCCGGGCGGTGCCCGCGGCTCTCGCGAGAGCGGGGCGGGGCGGCCCCGGGGCGGGCAGGGAGGAGGCGGCTCCGGACCCGCGGTGCCGCCCGCCTGTCACAGCGCCCGGGCCGCCCAGCGCCGCCAGCAGCCGGTAAGGGCCCGCTCGGCCGCGGGGCAGCGCTGCTGGGAAGGAATAGGGGGGGTGGTGAGGGTAGGGCAGGTAGCATAGGGTCCCCCTCGCCACATAGGGTTGCTTCCCGTAATCGCAGCCCCGCGTGGGGAGCCGGGCGAGGCCGCGCAGCAGCGGGAGGAAGGGGTGGGTCTGCCGGGGCGAGCCGGGCTGCAGCCCGCGGGGAGGCGGCGGGGCGGGCGCTGGAGCCGCTCCGCGGGGAGCCCGGGGCAGCGCTGGGCAAGGCGGAGGCTCCCCCCGCGCTGGGCCGGGGGCGGCGGAGGAGCCGCAGAGCCGCGCCGGGCTGGGCGGGTCCCGGCGGCCGCGCTGGGCCGGTGGCGGGCGGGGGGCGGCGGCTCCATCTCCCCGTGGCGGCTCCATTTTCCCCCGCGGGTTCCATCTCTCTCCCATCTCCATCCCCACTCGGATCTCCCATCTCCGCACTGGGATCTCCACATCCCCCTCTCCCCGAGGTCTCCATCCCCCCCGTGCGCTGCCGCATTCCCGGCCCGTTGCCGGCCCGCGCGGGTCCCTCGCGGCGGGGTGGGTGGGCCGGGCTCGCCGTGGTGAATCAGGCGATGGGGAGCGCAGGCTGGGTGCCGGCTGCTGGTGAAAGTGTGGCGGGGAAGCGCGGCGGGTGTTTACCTCCGGCCGGGGCCGCCCGCAGGCTGGAGCGGGGAGGAAGCGGCAGCAGCAGCAGCAGCGATGGCGCGGCTGGTGGCGGTGTGCCGGGACGGCGAGGAGGAGTTCCCCTTCGAGAAGAGGCAGATCCCCCTGTACATCGATGACACCCTCACGGTGAGTCCCCCACTGCGGGCCCGTCCCGCTCTGCCCGCGCCTCCCGCGTGTTGCAATTCCCAAGGCCGGGCCTTTCCTCCTGGCCGGGGCCTCGCTGGCTCCTCCTCGGGCTCCTGCAGCGTTAATCTTTGGGACTTTGCAACACTTGGGGTTAACAGAGCTGAATGTGGCAACTTTTTTTTTTTTTTTTTTTTTTTGTTGTTTTATCTGATGGCCGGCTGTGAGAGCGGGCGAACCGCATAATTGAGGGAGTTATCGCTGTGTGCCGGGGCCTTGTGCACAAGTTGTGCCGGAGCCACGAGCGTGGCTCGGTGCTCAAGGGTGGAGCAAAGCCATTTTTCAGCTGGGAAGGAAGGGAGCCATGTTACCGTGAAAGCCCGGCTTGGAACCGGCTGCTTCTTCTGCCCTGAAAACAGGCGACAAAAGGCTCCAGGCGTTTTCGAAAGCTTTGCCGTTGAAGTCGGCGTTTATCGAGTGTGCAGAAATGTAACAAATCGGAGAGTTCCCGTCTCGAGGGTGTTGGTGTGCGTTGGAAAACGTGGTGGTTTGGCCGTTTCCAGAAGATTCAGTGGAAAAATCAACGAAATGCAGCTTCTGGTCCTTCTCCTCGTGTGTTTAGAGGAAGGTTCAAAAATTGCATTGTAGAGCAACACGGAGCAAATGGAAAAAAATTCTCTAACTAGCTAGTTGCTCTTTGTTTTAATTCTTAAAGCATTAAAATGCATTGAAAATAATATTGCACTTAGTGTAATTTGATATCTCAAAGATTCGTATTTGATTTCTCTTGATAGTGGTACAGTAACTGTTGTTACTTTAAGTGCTGTAAAATGGGAGTGATTTAAATTCCTGATTTAATGTTTAAGATGGAAGAATCCCTGAGTTTTATCAGCTAAGGAAGGTGTCCCTGCACATGGCAGAGGGGTGGAACTCAGTGATCTTCAAGGTCCCTTCCAACCCAAACTCTTCTTCCACCTTCTAGAACAAAACTTGAATGTCTTCAGACATGCCCCATGTGGTTTTGCTGCATTTGAAGGAAGTCCTATGGCTGTATTTTAGTTTGGATCAATTGGAATGGTGGCATATAGTTAATTTATTAAATATCATCACGATTTTTGGCTTCTCTCTGGTTAACTGTGTTCAGGTATTTGGCAAAGTTGTCCCCTAAAGTTGTCCAAAGCAGCATCTTCCTCTCCTGGAGGGGCTGATGGCCTGGAAAACCCAGCACTGTGCAGGAGTAGTGCAAGTTTGAGGTTTTTTGGTGTCTCGGCCACACCTTGAAAGTTATTGTGCCCATTCATTTTCCATGTGGTTTTAAGCTCTTGGATTTTTCTCTCTCTCTTTTTAATTTTTTTTTTACTCCTTCCTGGACTCCCTGTAAAAATTACCCATTAGTTTGTGTCATGCAGACTTGCCACGCTCTTGTTGTTTTTGTTGTGTGTAATAAGTTGAGAGTGAAAATTCAGCCTCTCCCAGGTGGATGACTTCAGCAGACCTAAAATTCCATTTGTGATTTAGTCCCAGAATTTAACACCAGGCCCAAACTCTGTGTAATTGCACTGTGTTGTTGCTGCTCTTCTGCTTTTTACACCATCCTCACGATTGAAAGGGTCCTCTAGCTGTAAATCAGTTTTATATCCATCTGGAGGAAAGGCATTTATGCAAGTGCAAGTCATCCTCACCATGAAAAAATTTTACCTTGTGTCCATTTTATTTTTTTTTGTCATTCTGTTGCTGTTGTTACAAACTATTTGTATTTCTAGGTGGTTTCTGGAGGCTTTTATTAAAAAAAAAAATCTGCAGAAGCCAGTGAATGAACTCTGAGCTTCCTTGTCTGTCATCTATAATTTATTTTTTAAATACTTAATGAGAGCTATTACAAGACATGCAGCTGTCTTTGAAACAGAATTTTACATCTGCAGCACCATCTTCAAAAAATAATGGTGGTTATTGATAGTAACTGGCTTCTCTTACCTCTTTTGAAAACTCAAATTTTAAAAACAATGGGAACAACTGTGCCTGTTAGCTGGAAGAGTTAATCCGTGCCTTAAACCTGGAATCGGTGAGTTGATGGTTGCAAATGAGGAGTGGATGGCCCATGTGCTCTTCAGGGGGTGTTGCTTTGTAGCAGCTCAGGTGCAGGGAGATCCTGCTGCCCTGGGTGCATTCTTCACCACCACATTTCCCTGTTCCTTCTGGCTCAGCCAGAAATTAAAGGAGGTTTCAATATTGAACCCTTTTCATTTCTTAAGCAGCTTTTATGGTTTCTAGAAGGCATTCCATTTGATGTGGTATTACAGGATTTTTTTTTTTTTTTTCCCCTTTTCCAGTTCAGGGTGTGATGGTGGTTGATGTTTAACCACTTAATAAAATCTCATCAGACACATGAATTAATTTAGTCTTTGATTCTTTTGCTCTGTTGTACAAAATACCTCAGGGTGTTGTCTGATAGTGGGAGATGAAGGTGAGGGGTGGGGGGAGAAATAAGCAGATTTATCTCTGTTATTAGCACATAGAGCTTTTACTTTTGCTTGTAGCTCGTGGCCCACAGAAACACCACATTAGTGATGTGGAAAAGCTGCAAATCTGCAGCAGAAAGTGCATGGATGGGGGAAGCTGGCAGAGCAGCTGAGGGTTAGGATTGGCACTGCTCTGCACACAGATAAGGCTGCTGTGCCAACGCTCACATTGGGGCACACGGGACAGCAAAATCGTGCCTTGTTCTCAGAGAAATGGTGTTTATTTTGGTGCTCAGTGCCTGGAAAAGTGAGTGTGAGAGCTCTCTGGGGGTAGTGGTGGCAATTAGGCAGGCAGCAGGGAATTCTGCCTTCACAGCTGAGGGAAGGTGGAAGGAGGAAAAGGGATGAATCAGTTTTATTTGGTCTTCATTTGCATTGGGGCTATTAACCGGAGTTGTTAATTTGTCTTTCAGATTTTAATGTGAACTTCCAGTATTCACATTGACAAATTCTCTATTTCTCAGCTTGGACAGAGAAGAGAGCTAAGCCAGGAGGCTTTACACATTTTTCTAGTTGCTTTCATTTTATTCCGTGTTGTACCGTTGGATTTTTGGCTGAAAGTTACTTTCCTGGTTTCTGCCTCCTCCCAAGAAATTGCCCTCTTTGTTTCTCAGTAATTTGATAAGAAACGTTATTAATTACTTACAAGTAATCACATTGTTCTGTAGGCTTAACATTTTGCTTTGAGCCTCTTGAGAGTTGCAGCTGCAATCACACAAAGCAAACTATGCCTTGGAGTACCTTGTTGGGTTAATATGGTTTGAAATTAGCCTTTGGAGGAGTCGACTCTGTCATTAAACTGTTGTGACTGTTTCCTCAGAGCTTTATAAATTGAGTTAAGCTGTTGGGTCCATTTTGGATCTCAGTGTGTTGAAGTTTTTTTGGTTTTTTTTTTAAACTGAAGCAGGGTCTCGAGTCATGTAGATGATAATATAAATACTGATGGTCCATTTAGCAACTTTCGCTTTTTAACAGCTATTTAAGAGTTGCCATTTATAAACTGCCTCTAGAACATTATATTAATGAAGCATTTATTACTTTGCTGAAGCATTCACTATCTGAAACAGTTACTTTTATCCTTTCCCAAGCTCCAGTAATTATGTGAAAAGAATGAGCATTTAACATAATTTCACTCTTATTTCCCTCAAGAAAGTAAAACAACCAATGCTCTGTTTGACTTTTTTTTGTTTGTTTGTTTGTTTTGTCTGAAAGCTCCTCTTTAAGTTGTTTTTCCTCTCTTGTGTAGATGGTGATGGAATTTCCTGATAATGTGCTGAACCTCGATGGACATCAGAATAACAGCACACAGTTGAAACAGTTCATCCAGGTAAATAATATTTGCTAAGAGGTGAGATTTTTTTTTTTTTTTTTTGCTTTCCTCAGGTTTGTGGTTTTGCTTCTGCAGGAGGTTGTGACTCCTGGAATGGCTCAGACACGTCAGCACCTGGGAGCAGTCACACATTGGTACCAAAGTGCACTGGGTCCAGTGGTGCTCTGGACTGCACAGCATTTATTGCACATTGTCTTGTCAGGAGGTAATTGCTGCCTGTCTGAGAGCTCAGAACTTACAGTGGGAGCTACAGCTTCTCAATACATCTTGATTTGTATTTTTCTGAGCAGTTTACAACTGCCTTTTCAAGTGGAAGTGTGGATTGCTCGAGATTTGGGTTTTTATCATCAGTGCCCGTACCAGGGTAGAATTTGTGTGCCAATTGGTGTATTTTATAGAGATAGATAGTGAGAATTGGTTTTGTGGTGCCCCAGAAACTTTAATCCTAGAAACTGATGTGCCAAATTCTGGCAGCTGTAGCACTGTACCACCTGTAGCAGCTGCAGTGGTGGCCCTTGATGTCCAGAGGGGCAGAGTTTGCTGCTCTGCAGTTGCACAGCTCAGGGTTGACAGCAGCAGTGCAGACACGTGCTGCATGCCAAGTGTAGCTGGGCTGTGAAAATAGCTCGTTCCTGCTTTGCTGTGACTCCTGCAATTAATTACAGGAAGGAGGGTTATTGCAGAGTGATAGTGCTTGGCAGATGATTTAATGGGCCTTCCTCTAAGAGCACAAACCTCAAATGTTACCTGATGGTACCTCTGCTTTCCATATTGCATAGGAGCTGAGAACACTTTGTCTTTTCAGTGCATGTGAGTTCTGCTGTATTGTGTGGTCTTTTCTTCCTTTCCCCACAAGCTGTGGCAAGTCCTGTGTGCATGAGGAGTGTTTGACTGTGAGATGTGACAGTAATACAGAGAATACTCTGCTGGCATGACACTCACTGTGCAGATACAGCTCAAATGTGGGTTTGTATGTTGGGGTGTGAGGAAGGGGCTCTCTGCTCTGCACAGCTCTGCTGGTGGCACCCCAGTGCTGCTGGAAGCCAAGGCAGTAATTCAGCAGGGAGAAGGACTAGAAGGGTATGTGCTTTTTGTGAGGATGTGTGCCTGGATGTGTTTGACACAGGGGCCAGAAGACACATCTACAACTATTTATTGACATAAGCAATATTAGAAGGTGTTCTCATTAATGTTCTATTAATAGCAGACATTGGATGATCACTACTGAAGTCAGAGGCTTCACTCTGAGTAGTAACGTGTGCTTTCTTTAATTCAGCTAGTAGGATTGTAATGGGAAATGGCATTTAGCCTTCCAGGAAAAATAACTTCTGAATTGTCGTGGTCTGAGCAGAGCAAGTTGGTGGCAAATGAGATTTCCATAAAATTTCCTTTCCATGTGCCAAAGATAAAACAAGTGTGAGCAGTTGGTGTGTGTGAGACCTTTTCCTACAACATCTGCACGGAAGTGGAGAAAAAGGATTTCCCGGTTGGGACGCTGATTCCAAAGCAGCGTTTGCAGTGAAAGGAGGCAACAAAGAGGAGAAAAAAAAAAACAAACAAAAAACAGAGGAGTGTTAAATGATTTGATTTTTGTGTTTTTGTTTTTTTTTTTTGCAGAGACACAGCATGCTGAAGCAGCAGGACCTGAACATTGCCATGATGGTGACGTCGCGGGAGGTGCTGAGCGCGCTGTCGCAGCTGGTGCCGTGCGTGGGCTGCCGGCGCAGCGTGGAGCGCCTCTTCTCGCAGCTGGTGGAGTCAGGGAACCCTGCCCTGGAGCCCCTCACCGTGGGGCCCAAGGGGGTGCTCTCAGTCACCCGTAGCTGCATGACTGATGCCAAGAAGCTTTACACACTCTTCTACGTGCATGGGTCAGTGTCTGGCAGCTGCTCGTGCCGTCCCCGCTCTGTGTGCGGTGCCGTCTTGGCCACGCCGATTTGTCCCAGCACATTCTCATCTTCAGCATCCATCATTACAGCTGTTTGTCGCCTAAACTGGGAGAAAAGCAAACCTAATCTTTGATGCCACCAGCTGCAGTGCCATGATTGCAGTTGAAAGATGCCAAGATTTAATGTTCTGTCGTTATCTGGTACAGGCGCTGTGGGGTTTTCATGGTCTCTGGAAGAGAAGTGTTTGCCTCGTTAATTGACATGTAAAAAAAAAAAAAGTGTTAATTTTTTCCACTAAAGTTTGCTGCTCTTGGGTAGAAAGGTAACACTGAGAAAGTGAAACGTTCTGTTTCACTTTTTTAAATCCCCCAGTGCCATTAGTTCCTGAGCTGTCAGCAGAGCAAACAGTGAGTGCTCAGCACTGTGTGCCTTGGCCTTCCAGCTCGTTCTTCTTGCTCCAGTTAGCAGGAAAAGTAGGGAAGGTTAGTGCAGAGTTGAGGAGATTGAGATGGGCAGAGTGAGGTAGTGTAACCTGATCCAGTGGTTTTCAGAATACGAAGTTCCTCACTTTCTTTTTTTTCTCATAGGTCCAAGCTGAATGACATGATTGATGCAATTCCCAAAAGTAAGAAGAACAAGAGGTGTCAACTACACTCCCTGGACACACACAAACCAAAACCTTTGGGGTAAGTCTGTGTTTAATGTGCACAATATTTTAAGGAAGCAAAGTATTGGGACTTTATTTTTAAGCATTGAGATCAATTTTTATGCTCTGATCTGTTTGCCAGAGTAGCAGTTGGATTGTAGCACACCTAAATAGTTGTTGGGGAGAGGAAAAGAAGCACCCGGAGTTTTGGGCATGCTCAGGGCATGGATGGCTTCTGCACTTTGATACAAGCAATGCTTCAGAAAGACAAACTGGTTTTTGTGCTCTAGACCTAGATGGTTGCTCAGCAGATTTTCTCCCATTGAGGTCAAAGGGTACATGCTAAATAAATATACATCATTTTGCATGGGATTATTAAAAATGCTTTGCACAACTGTTAACCAAGGGCTTTATTGTGGTTGGATGCTGGGTTAAAACTGGAACTCCATAAAATGCATTTTCTCAAAAGTGACAGCATGTTTTGAATGCACCACTGAACAATATGCATGTATTTCTGTGTCTTGAAGTTGAAATGATTTATTCCAGCTGGTGAAGCAGAAAAACACTCCCTGTAAATCTATTGTGGATTTTAGGGAGGTTTCTTGTTTGTGGGGTGGCTCATTTTATTTATATATTTTTTTCATGTGATGACCAATAAATTAGTCTCTTGTGCTTAATTGGGATGTCTGGAGCTTTTTTTTTTTTACTCAGCTGTGTTCTGCTGCAAGTTAAGCCTCCAACCTGTGAAAGCTTGCTCATGGTTTTCAGTTACAGGACATGTATTTTTCTATGCAGATTGGAGTCTCTCTGGGTTTAGTTAAATCCCCTGGGAAACCAGGCATGTGGAATTTGACACCTGATTTTTGCTTGTGCTGCTTGAGGATACTGGGAACTAATCATTATCTTCTATTATATTTTGGTTACAGGCCTTTCACTAAATTAGTTTAAAGCTTATGTTACACAAGATCCTGAAAGTATAGGGGTGAATATATATATGTATTTATTTTTTAAATAAAGCAATTTCATAGCATCTTGAAAGTGGATTTTGGGGTTTTTTTTTTTATATTTAGTAAGCTTAATCTTTTCTGTGTGGGAACAGATGCTGTGGAACCTGCAGTTAGCACTTTGGCAAGGTAGAACAATTCTAAAGCTGAATGAATAGAAAGGAAAATGCTGCTTTTATTTCCTTAATTCATGCTGAAATAAATCCCCTTAGTATTTTGAGTGCTAGGAGGTTAATAGGGAATATAAGGAAGAACAATATTTTATAGTCTGCAGGTAAAACTTTGGGATTATCAGAGAACATGGCCTGTGGACAAGCAGTGCAGTTTGCTAAAGAAGCAGGACTTGCACTCCCTCCCTCAGCTGAAACCCCTCTGTTCTGTATAAAAATGAGCAGAGTGTATCAGAAATTCAGAAAAATTAGAAATTCAGATAAATCTGCCAGCAGTGGGCACAAACAGCCTCTGGCTGGGCAGTGGAGGCACCCAGTTGTCACAGAACAAACTTCACGGATTGCTCTCAACGCAGAGCTCCTGCTCCACATCTTTACAAGAATCTCCCTTCAGATGAGTTGTATCTGTTGGGCATTTCCTGCACACAAAAAGGGCTTTGATTTGGAGCTGTGTGTTTTAATTAGAGGAGTTATGTAAGCAGCTAATGCCACTCGAGGGTTATTTGATGTCCTCAGTCCGTGCCTGGCTTTTGGCTCCTCGGCTCCATTTGGGGCTCGGAGTGTTTGAAACTTTGCTAAATGCAAGCCCTATGACCTGGCAAATGGGGTAATGGCACATAAAACTCCTCTAAATTAGCAAGTAGGGCTGCTTCTTCCCATTTTCCTGCTCTGTTATATCCCTAAGATAGAAATGACCGTTGTGATAAAGTGTCAAGTGTAGACAAGCCTGTAAGTAACATGACTTGTTATTGAAGTGCATTTTTGTGAAAGTTATTTGGGTCTTTTTGTTTTGCTTTTTTTTTTTTTTTTGGTTGTTGTTATTTTACCAAATTGTCTTCAGCTGGCAAGTATAAAAACTTGTATGTGTTTATACTTAAAGTAATATTCTAAAAATCACAACTGGTTTGCAGCTGTAACATTAGGAAGTCATTCTGAGTCTGGGTTATAAACATGGACAGCAAAATTTGCATCTCAGTTCTCACCCAAACTTTCATAGATGTTAAGGCTTAACCTATAAAGAATTCAAATAAAATTAAGGAATAGAGCAGCATTTTCCATAGGATTTGTTTAGGAAAAATAACTAGCTGATAATATATGTGTTATAGGTCTGAAAAATGTTTGGTAATACTATGTGACAGTGAAAGGAGCAGTAGCAGACTCAGTTCAAAGAAATTAAGAGCAGTTAAGAAAAGTAGAGAAGACAGGAAGAGGAAAGAGAGCAAGTGTAGCATCATTTTCTGCTATGGACCTTCTCAGGGAGCAGTCAGGTAAAAAATGAGGCTCTGCTGGGCTTCTTTGCTGACCCCCAGGAGGAAAATGAAAATTTTTGTGTCTCATTTCTGTGCAGGGGGTGCTGGATGGATGTGTGGGAGCTCATGTCCCAGGAGTGCAGGGATGAAGTGGTCCTGATTGACTCGAGCTGTCTCCTAGAAACGTTAGAAACCTACCTAAGGAAACACAGGTATGTGAAAGGAGCAAACCACACCTGCCTTTTTGAGGAATGCACGTTTTTGGGAGATCAAAATGGTCAAAATGTAGAGGATTTTTTTTCTTGTGAAGCTGAAGATCTCAGCTTGGTGGTGATGAGGGGCTTTGCCAGGCTGCACTGGGATGGTTGGTGAGACAAAGATGGTGAAATATTGTGTTTAATGAAAGGGAAAGCGTGGAGAGCTGTGGTGAAGTCATAGCTGCTTTTAATTTTTTTGGCTAAGATTAAATTATGATTTACAGTTTAATGTTTAAAAATTGTGTTTTCTCATTCACTCTTCCACTGCTCTTGGGCTGTGCCTGTTTTTAGGCTTTCAGGGCACATGTGCCATTTCAAAATCCTGTGAACTGCTCTAGTACAAGCAGATTTTAGTCTTGGTGTTGCCTTTAAAGCACTTTTTTTAACCACTTGTTTATGCCTGGTGCTGTTAAATTTCTCTTGCAGGGCAGAAATAAACCATTAAATTATAGTTGCATGTGCACAGGACCTGCCGTGCTGATTGAAAAGTTTTAATTTCCAGCAGTCTCAAGGTTCTGATATCAACTGTGGGGGCACAGATGGGCGCGGGGGTGGAGGTGCTGTGGAAATAACACTTTGGAAACAAAATAACTTTAATCTCCTGTGACATTAAACACTGCCTTGGCTGCTTTCCTGGTGCTAACCTGCAATAATACTGCTGTTTTCTCTCCTTCCACCACAGAGAGCAGCCAGGTATCGTAGCTCTAACAGCAAAATAGATTTGACTTAGTGCTGTCAAGTTGTTGGAGACACCAGGAAAGGGAAAAAACACCATGCAGAGCTGGCATGGGGAGCCAGCTTTGTGAGCTGAAATGTGAGCAGCTTGTGTGACTTGCATTTTTAGACTCATCCAGCAAGAGATCTTGTGGCCTCTTGAAGGTTACTCCTCTTATGACACAGAATGAGCTTAATTTGCTTGTATTTTAATTATAAGTGTACTCCTGTCACACATGAGCTGTCACATGTTTAAAATGAGTGCGTTGTGTTATAAATAACCCTCGTTTGGCCATCAGCAAAACAATCTAATAATTCAAAATATGTTTGTAGTGGAAACAAGGATCACTCTTGTACAGCAGGCACCAGAGGAAACTTTGTCTTATTTCTTATCACTCACTTGAGTACACTTTAAAGAATTGCTAGAAGGTGATGTGGTTGATTACTCGAGAGGGGGATTTTGCACTGTTGAGATTTCTGATCTTTGAGTTGAATTCTGTGGGGGAATTTTTTCAAATCAAGGATTCGCTTTGGAGGATGGAAGTTTGATATATCCAGGTTAGTGATGTGGAGCAGGTGGGATAATTGATGGTCAGTTTAGGTGGATAACAACCAAAATCCTACAACAATCACACTTTGTGAAGCTCCCGTGCCCCGATTCACACCCGTCACCACGTTCGTGCTCCCCGAGCCTGACTTTGTGCTTCCCCCCTCCCACCAAGGTTTTGCACCGACTGCAAGAACAAAGTGCTGCGTGCCTACAACATCCTGATCGGGGAGCTGGACTGCAGCAAGGAGAAGGGTTACTGTGCTGCCCTGTACGAGGGGCTGCGCTGCTGCCCCCACGAGCGTCACATCCACGTGTGCTGCGAGACCGATTTCATCGCGCACCTCTTGGGCCGGGCCGAGCCCGAGTTCGCAGGAGGGTATGAGTATGTAATTGGCTAGAGTGGGCTATCTAGCGCTTTGCTTCTTTATTTGACTCTTCAATGTCTTTGCCCAAAGTGGCTTTTTTATTTTTATTTTTTTATTTTTTTTTTGTGCCTCTTTGCCGTGTGATGGACTCGTGGTTGTGAATATCTGTTAGCCCCGGTGCAGGCTCGGAGTTGAGCGTTTCGGAGGTTTCAGCTGTGCTTTGGAAGGAAGAAGTTACCAAGTGTCTTTGTTCACTCCCTGCTTGTCCACTGAGGTGTTCAAATATGCGAAATAGAAAGAGAGCCTTGGTTGAGTTTTGCCAAATGCCAAGTATTCAAGTTAGTTTTGTTGTCATTTGTGTATTTCTGAGCCTTTTTAAAGCATCTTAAAAGCTACCGGTGAAAAGGAGAATTCTGAGCTCATAGAATGAGTTGGAAGTGATATTAAAGATCACCCTCAATACCTTTAAAGCTCAGTCATAACAGTTTAATGAGGAGGGTAAATCCTTTCACGGTAGTTGTCCCATAACAGATTGACCAGATTGACAGATAATAGGTGGATAATGTATATCTTAATACTGAATGTTTGTACTCTGCACGGTAAGTAATGTACAAAATTCCCTCTGTGTTTATTCAGCTTGAGCTGACTGATGGTGAAATAATTGCTGTCAACTCCAGCAAATTTTAGGACACAAAAGAATGCATCTTTGGCATTTAAACTCCATCCCTCCTAGGAAGAGCAGGATGTGGCACCTGAAGCCAGAGGTGGTGGCAAGGCACAATGCTGCTTCACAGTGGTGGCTTTGACCTGTTCCTTTCTATTTTGCATCTGCATGCAGCACAGCAGAGCCCTGCCAGGCTGCTCCTGCAAACACAGCTGCACCTGCACCTCCAGAGAACACGGCAGCCCTGCTTTGATCCCTTGGTTGGCTTCCAGCTGCTCTAACAGTGCTGTGCTTTGGTTCCCCTTTCCCCCAGACGCAGAGAGAGGCACGCCAAGACAATAGACATAGCCCAGGAGGAGGTTCTCACCTGCCTGGGCATCCACCTCTACGAGAGGTTGCACCGGATCTGGCAGAAGCTGCGGGCTGAGGAGCAGACGTGGCAGATGCTCTTCTACCTGGGAGTTGATGCTTTACGCAAGAGCTTTGAGGTAAAAACATCCAATTTTGTCCAACTTGTGTCTGAATTGCTGCAGAAACTGGGCCCATTGTCACTCTGCTTTCTAACCCTGGGCTGGAAGGAGTGCTAAGGGTGTTACAGTCAATCCCTCCATGCACAGCACAACTGGAGTGTGTTCCCATGTGGAATAAACTGGAATAGCAAAGATCGAGGCTTGCTTTTATTTTCAAGCTGCCCATTACAGTGCACTGAACCTTCTGTGTTATTAATTCTGTTTTTCTACCTGATTGCATTGAAAGTAGCTCGGGCTACAACAGTTTTTGGTTGGTTTATGGGTAAAAATGGAGGATGTGCTTTTGAATTACAAAAGTGGTTGCAAACTCTTGTGTTCAGCTTGTTCCAAATGCACTCTGATCCTGTGGGATCCTGAGCTTCAGACAGAGCTCCTTTAACCAATACTTAATATTAATTGCCAGTTTATATGACACAGATCTTTTTTGTTGTGTTCATCTTCCATTCATAATAACTGTTCTCTCTGAAACACCAGTGAAGGAGGAGGAAAGTCAGTTTGGGAAAGATCATAATGGAACATTGAGCTGGTTAGTTCTTGGAGTTTTTTTACTCCCACAGGATCAGAGTATCACAGATCCAATAATGAATCAAAATCTGCAACTCTTCACTGAAAAATGTCAATCTGAGCCATGGGTGCAACCCAGATCTCCCCCACACATGAGTTTCCAGCAATCTAAACCAAGTGACTGCATCTGGGTGGGCATTTTCCTCCTGTAGTCAATGGTTATGTTACTGGGACTTCGGTTCTGGCTCTTTCCCTTCTCCTTTTTTATAAATGCAAAAGCTTGAATTGTGATAACTTGTGGATTTAACCTCTGTAAACAGATGGCTGTGGAAAAAGTGCAGGGCATTAGTCGATTGGAGCAGCTCTGTGAAGAGTTTTCAGAAGAAGAGAGAGTGAGAGAACTTAAACAAGAGAAGAAACGCCAAAAGCGGAAGAACAGACGGAAAAATAAATGTGTGTGTGAGATCCCTGCTCCTCTGCAGGCAGCAGAGGAGAAGGAAATCAATCAGGCAAAGGTAAACATGGGTAGCTGGGGCTTTCTGGGGCTTCATCCATCAGCTCACTGTTCCATGGTAGAATTCTTGAGGGATTTTAGTGTGTTTTGGTCCCTGATGGAATTTAATTCCAGATGAGCAGAGCCTTTGTAAAGTACTTACCTGGTGCTCCTTAGCTTTTGGGCTTTAGTGAGGTGGGTTTTGTTTAATCCTAAATCTCAAGTTCAGGTTATGCCAGGTTATTTTTCAACTGTGATTTCTTAAAGATCACTCAGAACCTGGGGGTTCCAATGCTGCTTGTAGACAATTACCACTGAATTTTTTTGGAGAGGGGGAATCTTTTAAGTGCAATTATTATTCAGGATCTCTTGGCTGACCTTAATGGACTGTGATTGTGGGTCAAGGTAAATTGGTTGGGGTTTTGTTTAGTTGTGTTGTACTTGTGAAGAATTCTAAGCAATGCTGTTATCAGTCAGTGTCAACTGGTTTTTCTCATGGGAAGAGTATCCTTTATAAAAAAGCTGGCTGAGCTGCTTTCAGTGCCTGCAAGTTTTTTTTGTTTCTGTTTGAAGGAGAACTCAAACTTCATGGAAAGCAGCTGCAAAGCCTGTGGTAGCACCGAAGAAGCCAACAACTGTGTAGAAGTAATTGTTACTAATGAAAGCACTTCTTGCACTTGTCCTAGTAGTGGTACCCTATTAGGCTCACCTAAAATCAAGAAAGGTATGTCAAATGTCTTAGCATTTTTCATTTTTAAAAAGCATTTGCCATTCATGGGGTGAACAGTGGTCACTTGTTTTTAAAAAGGAGTCCCTGCCCGTGGCAGGGGGGTGGAACGAGGTGATTTTTAAGGACCCTTCCAATCCAAACCTGTCTGGGGTTCTCTGAATTCTTTCTTGTTAGAGGCATAAGTAAAGGATGTGCAGCAGTTCCTACAGATGGCAGTAATTTTGGCCTCTGTCTCAGGTTTATCTCCACACTGTACTGGCAGCGACTGTGGCTATTCCTCGAGCATGGAGGGCAGCGAAACGGGGTCCCGGGAGGGCTCGGACGTGGCCTGCACTGAGGGCATCTGCAACCATGATGAAAATGGTAGGTTTGGGAAGAAGAGTCATGATGCCTTGATATCCTCAGAGCTTGCAGCATCTCAAAAGAAACTTGGCTGTGTTTTGCAGGGGACGATGCCTGCGTCCATCGCTGCGACGACAAGGAGGAGGATGGAGACAGCTGTGTGGAGTGCTGGGCTAATGCAGAGGAGAGTAACACAAAAGGCAAAAACAAAAAGAAGAAAAAGAAAAGTAAAGCCTTGAAGTGTGAGAACGACCATGTAAGGAACACGGCTCTGCCAGATGCTTCTCTAAATGCTTACGTTTGGAAGTAGTTGCGGAAGGGTTTTCAATTCCATTGAGATTTACGCTGAAAATGGGACAACAGGGGTCTCCTGTTCCCTTGTCATCCCAAGTTTTGGAATTGAGCTCCTTCCTAGAGTGGGTTGTGGTGGAGTCTCTTCTATGTTCCCTAAGCATGTGCACTTTAACTCACTCTCAGTGAATGTGCCACCCCCAGCTCCCCAGGCACACATTTAAATACAGATATCTACCCTCGCTCACCTTTGAACCTTCCTCTTTTCCTTCTGCTTCCATCTCAAACTCGAATGCCTCGTGTTAAACACTGCTGGCAGTTCACTGCAGGCTCTTTTCCCTTTCAGATTCAGAAGCTTGGGAGCTGTCTGGCAGATGCAGGGAGCAGAGAGACCTCAGGAAATCTCACGCACACAGAGTTTCACCGTGACAAGACCAAAGACACACACGCTGAGAGCTGCTGTAGTGCAGACAAAAGCGGCCAGCAGTTGCCTTGGTTTGAGCATATGAAAAATGTGTCACAGTTTGCAGAACCTACAGAAATGTCACTTGTCCCTGATACTGGAAAAGGTGCCAAAAGCTTAGTGGAACTCCTTGTAAGTAACCACCGCCTTCTAATTTAAGGTTGGAGCATCTTGCTTTAATCTTAGGGGCTGAGAGCTCAACTCCCAGTGAGGAATTGAGTCCCAATGTTCTGTTCAGTTCCTTGTGCACGTTCCCTGAGAAGTTTATAATTGAATGCTTTGCAGAGGAGGAGAAATTGTCACTGGAATGCAGTGAAAGAACTTGTGTTGCAAGTGCTCATTGTCAAGGATTGCATTATTCCATAATGTGAAGTGAGCATTATTGCTGCCTTCAGGCCTCAAATGTTACTTCCCACTGCAGGCTCCTTGGGCAGCTTGCTTCCTTCTTCTTCTCCTTCTTCTCCCTCTCCCCAAACCCCTCTAATAAAATCCATCCTCTTCCCATGGCAACGTGCTAAGACTGAAGTGGATTTGGATCCATTTAATGACTGAATTTGCCGTTTCTCACCCGGCCCAGCAGAGCCCTGTGTGAGCAGGGTGTCCAGATCAGGCAGCTGGGATTTGGGCTGGTGTGACAGGGCAGCCTGGAGACAGATGTGCTGCACAGGAGGGCAGTGCTGGAGCTCTGAAATCCCCATTCTCATTTGCAGGATGAATCAGAGTGTACTTCTGATGAGGAACTGTTCATCTCCCAGGATGAAATCCAATCATTCATGGCAAACAACAAGTCTTTCTACAGCAACCGGGAGCAGTACAGGCAGCACCTGAAGGAGAAGTTCAACAAGTACTGTCGCCTCAACGACCACAAGGGGCCCGTCTGCAACAGCTGGCTGGCAACAGCTGGAGCCAACTGAGCCCAGTCCAACCCTGTCTGTCACTGAAACTCGAGATGACTACTGCGCCTTCTCCTTCCAAACTTAATTTAGTGACTTACGGCAAAATTTTATCTTAAATTAATGTGATTCTTTTTTTTTTTTTTTCCTTGTTTTTTTTTTTTTTTTTTCGGGGGGAGGCTGGTGGAGGTGATTTCCTTAATTTTGTTCTTTCTCCAGGCTTGTATCTTTAGTTGAGTAGCTGTGCAAGCCTCTCTTCTAATTTAAGCCATCTCTTTTCATTCAATGTTTCTCTTCCTGTGAGACTTACAAAAAGCAAACTAGTGGCAAAGTAATGTTGTACCTATAATTCTGTACAGAATGACAAGGAGCTGAATATAAGATTTTACAAAGTAGACATCCATTTGCAAAATGTTTTGGATGTAATATGCTAAAGCGCAATGTGCAAAAATTTAAATAAAGAATATTTATTAATATGCAGAGTAGAGGTGGGTGTCTGTGTTTGTACTGGGAGTGTTCAGGTGGGGGTAAGGTGGGGAAAAGTGGTCTGGGAAAGGACAAATCCTTGGAAATCAGGCTCTGTGTCCCTCCAGGGATGTGGTTTGGGGATGGTGGAGTTGCTGCCAGCCCAGCAGGGACAGGTGGCACCATCCCAGCCTGGCACTGCTCGGTATCAGGTGCCTGTTGTGGTGCCAGGAGCTGGGATAAGGGATTGGCAGGGAGCTGGCAGGGGCTGTGCTCTGGAAATCCTGGTGTGAGGTCAGCACCATTTGGGGAAGGGTTTGGATTTGGAAGGTGCAGCTTGGGCCGTTTTGGGAGCATTGTTACATCCCACCCTTTTATCAATTCAATTCTTCTGTCTCTTGTGTTCCAATCAATCCATTTCCTCACACATTCCTGGGAATTATCTGAGCACCCTTGCCCTGAGGAGGGAATACCATCACCCCTTTTTCCCCTCCCTGCATCCACCCCGAGCCTTTTCATGCTGGGGAAACCAAACCCCACCCGCCTTCCCATCTGGGGCGAGCTCCGCGCTCGGAGGGCGGCTCGCCATGGGCGTGTCCCTTGTGCCCAAGGGCGTGTCCGGGGGCGTGTCCCTTGTGTCCGGGGGCGTGTCCCTGGTGTCCGGGGCGTGTCCTGGGCGTGTCCCCGTGCCCAGGGGGGTGTTCCCGGTAGCCAGGGCCGTGCCCAGGGGGGTATCCCCGGTAGCCAGTGGCATGTTCCCGGTAGCTAGGACTGTGTCCCGGTTGCCCAGGGGATGTCCCCGTTGCCCATTGGCGCGTTCCCGGTAGCCAGTGGCGTGTCCCTGTGCCCAGGGGGGTGTCCCCGTTGCCCGGGGGCGGTGTCCCGGCCATGTCCCAGTTGCCCAGGGGGGTGTCCCCGTGCCCAGGGGTGTGTCCTGGCCGTGTCCCCGTGCCCATGGGCGTGTCCCGGCCGTGTCCCCGGTAGCCATGGGCGTGTCCCCGTGCCCATGGGCGTGTCCCGGCCGTGTCCCCGGTAGCCATGGGCGTGTCCCCGTGCCCATGGGCGTGTCCCGGCCGTGTCCCCGGTGGCCAGGGGCGTGTCCCCGTGCCCATGGGCGTGTCCCGGCCGTGTCCCCGGGGCGGGGCCGGCGGGCGGGCGGTGCTTTGTGCTCGGCGGTGGCGGCGGGGCCGGGCCGGGGCCATGGAGCGCTGGACCGGCCGGGTCGCGCTGGTCACCGGCGCCTCCGTGGGCATCGGCGCGGCCGTGGCGAGGGCGCTGGTGCAGCACGGCATGAAGGTGGTGGGATGCGCTCGCAGCGTCGATAAGATCGAGGTAGCGGCGGCGGCGGCGGCGGCGGAGCGGGGCCGCCTCCCTCCCCGGGAGGCCGCGGCGGAGCCGGGGGGGATGCGGGGATGCTGTGACCAGCCCAGCCCTGGCCACTCCTGGCCACCGAGCCCCCCGGAGTGGGTGGAAGGTGCCCAAGCGAGGAGAGGGTTCAGTTCTGAGGTTTATTTATTTATTTATTATTATTATTTTTTTTTTTTTTGGAGCCGCTTCTTATCGAGGTTAAAAATAGCATCTCCCCTGTGGAGCGGGATGGGGCTGCGGGGCCCCTGCGGTCCCTTCGTGTTTATTAAAACAGGGTTTTAATAAACCTGGAGCATCTCTGCAGCCCCGCCAAAAAGCTCATGGCGCTGGCTTGAGGATAAAGATGCTTAAAAGAAATGTTTTCTCGGGATCCTTTTTGTGCCGTGGTCAGCTGTGCCTCGCAGCTTTAGCTTGTTTGACATTTTTTAGGAAGTTTCCTCTGAGGGAGGAGATAAGTTGTAATCATCTTAAATATTGCCATGGTGTGTGCTCGGAGCTGAACCCTACAATATCCAGGGTTGTGTTTCCCTAGGCGAGGTGATAAGGGTGATAACTTAGAGAGAATAAATGCTCTCAAATTCATGGAAACCGAGGCTTGGCATTGCCAAGGGGGGTTGAGTACAGAAGTGCTTGGAAAAAGCCAAACTTTTCCCCTTTTTTCCACTGCGTATCGCGGAGGCGCCGCTTGCATTGAGGAGGGAGCACCAGCGTGATTTAATGCCCTGGCCTTTGGGGCTCGCTGCTAATTTTGGGTTTCCCAGCGTTTGGATGCTGCTCTTAGCAGGGAGAGCCGAGCTCTGCAAAGCCTTTCCCACGTTTACTGCCCGTGCTGGATGTGCTGGAGCCCCGGGGTGCCTGGTAAAGGATGCTGCCAAGGATGTTGTTGCTTCCCATTCCCCTTCCAGAAAAGTTATTTCCAATATTGCTGTTTCCAGCAGCGCCCTTATCTGGGATTTTGTTTTGGAATCTTTTCATTTGGGAAAGAAATCAGTGCGACTTGTGGTTTGTTTTTTTGTTTTTTTTTTCCCTTTCGGCGTTCACGTGAGTTTCCTTCCTTTGCGAACCTTTCCTGGCCAAAAGGCAGCGTGGGTTTAAAAACAGGCTTTGTGTTTGTATTGGGATGTGCACCCAGAGCAATCACTCGTGTATTGGTGATTGATTGGGTTTGTTCAGATCCGTCCTGTGCTGTCTCAGACTCGCGTTCCCACCGCAGCTGGTGTTTGTCCTTTTCCCTCCCTGCCACCCGAGCGTGTCTGCAGCGCTGTCATTTGGTTTTGCTGGGTGTCTGGACTGTGTTTTGCTCCGCTGCTATTCTGGGTTTATTTATTGTCCAGCACGTTTCCTTAACGAGGAAGAAAATCCCAGCAGCGGTGGTGGAGCGTGGGGGGATCCAGGGTCACAGTGGGGACAGCTCTGTCACCTCCTGGCTGCCAGGGATGCTGTGGGAGATTTGTACCCAGTCATGCCATGCTTCAGGGCAGAGCTGCCCATGGAGCTTTCCTCCTGGAGATTCACCCTGAGGCTTTTCCTTTAACAAAAAAAAAAATTAAAAAATAGGAAGGTATCCAGACTTGGAATTGTTGAGGTGGGGATTTGTTTTGGGGGGATTTGAGGGATGCTCTGAGGGCTGGAACCCAATGATGGAGAGAGGAGGAGTGTGAAGGAGCTGAGGGTTTGGTGATGCCAGAGCATCACAGCTGTAATTAACAGAATTAGGGAATCCCAGGCTGCTTTGGGTTGGACCTTATAAACCACCCCATTCCAAACCCCAGGGCACTATCCCAGGGAGCTCCAAGGCAGCTGGAAATGGAAAAATGGAAAAAGGACAAGCAGTGGGGTGTAAAAGCTGGAATACAGAGCTCACTTTGTAGCACAAAAACCTCATATTTCATTAAAGTTCACGGAGGTTTTAAGGTAAAATGGCTGGAACCCCTGTGTGAGGTGGTTTTGTAACCTCCAGCTAACTGAAGGAGCAGGTTGTCTAGTGGGGATTTAGCTCGGGCAATAAATTCCATGTCAAGATTTCTTAATCTCTTGGAAAATCAGATAAAGGCTTGAGGCAAGATAACGAAGGATTTGCAAAGTTGCATGTTTGGCATTAAACCCGTGTCACAACTCCAGTGGTCTTTATTTGGCTTTTGAAATAAAAATGTTAATAGCTCACCAAAAAAAAAAAAAAAAAAAAGCGAAAAAAAAAGCAAACTGCAGAAGGATTTTTTTTTTTTTTTTTAATTTTCCTTCCAGTGGCTCCACTGGCCAAGTTTCCCTCTCTGCTCCAAACAGCCCCACATTCCCCACTCCTGCTGCTTCTGCTACTGGAGACTCCTCATGTGGGTCATCAAACAGTAACTTTTAACAGTCAGACATCGAGGAATAAAATATAATTAAACTGGCTGTATTTTCCTTTTGCATGCCAGGAGGTAATTCAGGTTGAAGGCTTGTTTTAGATGCAGAGCCTGGAGGCACTAACAGCTGTCAAGGACTTTCTGGCGTGTGCTCAGTGAGTGTTTGCTGCTCTCCAGACACTGCCACGCGTTCCAAGTCAGGAGCTTTAATGAGGCAGCCAAGAGTTTTTAGCAGCTTGGATTTAGCAGACCAAGATTTTTTTTTTTTTTTTTTTTGGGAAAATGCTCCTTGGGTGATGATCACCCTCACAGGGATCCTTTTTCTACTCTTGGGGTCTCCAGGGTGCTGAGATTTACAGCCACAGCCACTCTGGTGCTCTTCAACTTCCCTGCTCCTGGTGTTTTCCAGGAATTTGCGTTTAGTGTCCGACTTCCTGCAGCAGCACAAAAAAGGGGAGAATTTACACATGCATGGGACAAAATGTTCCTCCCCTCCCAGCTGGCAAACACCCCTCTGGTCATTTATTCGGTGAGGTATGAGAGTTTCATTTTGCAGGGTTCTTCCCCAGGGTGGGGAAGAATTGGGAGAGTTTTTTTTGTGGCTCAGGGGGACCCTGCAGCTTTTGCAGCACAGCAAGGCAGGAGAGCTCCTTTCCAAGGGGTTTGCAGTGATGCAGGCACGACATTTCTATTATAATTAAAATGGATTTATTTGTGGAGAATGGCAGAAGTGCTGGCATGGTGTCAGAGCCCTGGGTGTGGAGCCAGCCTGGCACTGATGGGAGATGCTCCAGGTGAGACACTCCCACCTGCTCCAGCTCACTGGGAATCTTCCAGCAGCTCCTTCATTCCATGGATACCTTGCTCTGGTGTGACCAGGGACACCATGGATGCCTTGTTCCAAAAGAAATCCAGTTTTTTTTTCTCCCTGTCTTTGTTGGTTTGCTGACAGCAGAGCCAGGCAGGAAGCAATAAACGTGGCTTAAGATACAAGGTTTAACCAATTAATTCCAATGCATTTGTGACAGGTATTGATCAAAGGTAACATTTATAACCAGGGCCTGCTTTGTCAAGGTTAGATCTTGCTCAGGAAACAGCCTTTGATAAGCTGAGCATTTGATTGCAGGTTCAGTCTCTGAGGAGGGTGTGTGGGAGGAGGAAGAAGGAGCTGAGTCTTCCTCCTGCCATCTGAGCATCCAATTTTGGGCTCTCTGGTCACTTCCATGAACCCTAAGGTGCAAGGGAGGCCCGTGGCTGCTCCAAGAAGGGTGATGAACAGCTAATTGGCGTTTAATTACTTGGTTTAGAGGTCACCCGGTTGCATTTTGGCATTCTGTGTGTCCCTGGTGGGTCTGTCCCTGTGCCCAGCAGCTGGGATGGGTTCCCTGAGGTTTCCCCAATCTTGGGGCAGGATAATCCCAAGGCACGGTCCCTGTGGAGGGAATGACCTTCAGGATGTCCTTGGCCTCTGGAAGGGAATGTTTTGTGTTTGGCCAAGGCTTTGCCTCGGGGCTGGTGGGCTCAAGGCCTCTGGAGTGCTTTTATTGCCACTTGTCCCTGAGCAGATCCTTCCCTGATAAACAGCAGAGATCCCAGGATTGCTGTCTGCAGTGGGGGGGAACAAATCCTTCTCTGTCCTCGTGGTTTTCCTCAGCCTTGAAGCTCAGGAGGTTTAAACCAGGTTGGATTCCTCCTCTTTCTCCCCCAAAAAGCTTTAAAAATGTCACTTTGCAGCAACCCCCCCCTTCTCTGCTGCTCTTCTGTTCCCTTGGGCTTTGCCATAGAGCAGCAATACCGTGCTCAGAGCCCTAAAAATCAATAATAACTGAGCCTTTGCTGGGATTTTTGGAGCTGGGCTGGGGGGTGTGTGTGGCTGTCCCGTGCCTCAGTTTCCCTGTGTAAAAGCTGGCAGCTGTGCTGGCAAGCTGGGAGGGCTGTGTTGGACACAGAGGGGATTTTCTGCCTGGTTTTGGGTTTAAGGAGAGTGCCCAGGGCAGGGAGGTGTGAAAAGAGCAGCCACAGTGCTGTGAAGAAAATACCGTGGTGTTTTCCCTGAGGGTTGTTTAAGCTCTGCAGAAAGCAGTGGCTGTGCTCAAGTTGAGTTTTTCCCTCTCTCCTGCCCAGTGTCCCGTGGGCAGTGCCAGTGGGGATTTCCTGGCTCTCAGTAATTCCTGGGGCAGCCCCGGGTGGGTTTGTGAGATGTCACATTCCTGTCCCGTGGGGCTCAGCCTCAGCTCTGCCCAGCTTAGCTGGGATTAGGCTGGCGTGGCTCTGGTGTGGCTGCAGATGTTGGATGCCAGCAACATCTGGCTGCAGAGTGTGCCCTGGCAGGGCTGCTCCTGCTGCCATGGGATGTGCTGCAGCCTCATCCTCTGGTCCACAGCTGGGAACCCTGGGCTGGGATAAAATCCAGCTGCTGCCAGCTGAATTTTGGGGCTGCTGGGGGCAGCCCAGGCCCCTCCTGGCGTGCATTAATCTGCAGAAGAGGATTCCTCAGGGATTACAGGCTGGGAGCTGAGGAGCTGCAGTGACACAGAGCAGCCAGCCCTGCAGAAAAGGGAGCTGCCAGGAGAAGAGCCCCACCCCAGCTGTGACAATGGGGACCTGCTGTCCTGCTGTCTTGCTGTCCTGCTGTCCTGCTGTCCTGCTGTCCTGCTGTCCTGGAGGGGCCCAGCCCTGTCCAGCCCCTGGATGCAGTCAGGTCTGCCTGGGACCCTCAGCTCGGAGCTCTGGGTGCCTTCTCATCTGCTGGGGCTGGGCTGGGGAGGGTTTGTGGCAGGGCTGGGGACAGTCCTGGGTGTCCCAGGAGCTCTCCCAGCTCCTCCACACGAGGATATTCCCATGATCTGTTTTACTCAGGGTGAGTTCCTGCTGCTTTCCATGCACCTCTGATCACACCTTACCTTTTCAGACCTTCACTGCTGCAAGATTAGGTGGGGTTTGACTGAATTAAAATCATATTTTTTCCAGGTGGAGATGCCCCAGGAGGCAGGTGCCAGGATCTGGGGGGTCAGGCAGGAGCTGGGGCTCAGCTCTGCCCCATCCCTGGGTGTCTCTGAGTTGTTGCCTTGGGAATCTGCTGGGGAAGGGGCAGTGATCCCAATCCTGCAGGATCCTGGGCTCTGCTGAGGCTCTCAAGGGCTGCTGGGGCTGCTGCAGGAGGGGAGGGAGGTGTCTGTGTGTAGGGGAACCTGCCTTGGGTAGGCTGAGCTCTGTGGGGCTGGGTTTAGGACAGGCACAGCTCAGAGAAAAGCAGAATATTGCTCTAATGAGCTGTCACAGTGACAGCAGTGTCTCCTCCTCCCCCATGCCAGCCTGGAGCAAGAAAACTAAAAAAAAAAAATAAAAAAATAAAAACTGAAAGTGCCTTGACAGTGAGGAGGGATTGTGTGAGTGCCTGAAGGTAGCAGAGACCTCCAGGGCGGTCTGGCTCATGTGTGACAATGGAAATTAAAAATTTACTGAGCTAAGAAAAACAAATCCTGGGATGTTGAACTGCTGGGAAAGTGCAGGGAGCAGAGAAGGCTTGGAAAAGAGCAGCATGGCCATGGAGGACAGCTCCCAGCTCGGGGGGATGTGGTGATGGCTCAGGCAGGAGCCTGGCTCCAGTGCCTGGGGAGAAATGGGGAGGAATATTTATCCATACAGCCCTGAGTGTGCTTCTGTCCATCTGACACTGGGGACACAGCTCTGCATCTCACTCATGGTCACAGAGCACTGTGGAAATAAAGAAATAAACCTCACCCCAGTGCTTTATTCACTGTACATCTCATTATGCTGTTGTGCTGTTATTAAATCTTAATTAAAAGCAGCTTCAGACTTGCCAATCACTGGAATGAAAGGGTTTGTAAGCCCCCAGTTTTCTTTCACAGCTCTGATGCTGTTTGGTAGAATTTTTCTTCTTCATTTCCTTTAGATAGCAAAAGTAATTGGGGTGACTTTGGTGTTTTTCCAGTTGGTTTCTTGGTGCAGTTCTGTGTACAGCAGGACACAAGTACCTGTGATGAATGGCAGGTTAGATTAAAAATTACCTAATGGCTTCTTCTGGCTTTAATCTCTCTGAACTAAATGGATCTGAAGTTCATGGGATGTTTTGCCAAACAAAGCCAAACTTGGCTCTTTCCTTTCCCCCCCCTCCTCTTTAGAGTCCCTTAACATTTTTATATCAATTAGTTCTGTCAAACCATTTTAGCAGGACTGAATGTGAATGCAGGGCACTGTGCCCCGAATGCACAAAGGGCATTAACCCTTTCTGGGGAGAACTGGTGGTTTCTGAACACAGCAAAGCCATCCCATGAACGTGAGGCATCCTTTCACACTGGGTAACACCTGCCTGTCCATTCCCAAGCATCCAGAGATGCTGGAAGTGTCCCAGGCCAGGCTGGACAGGGCTTGGAGCAGCCTGGGATAGTGGAAGGTGTCCCTGCCCATGGCAGGGGTGGGGAACTGAATGATCTTTAAGGTCCCTTCCCACCCAAACAATTCTTATTTCAGATTTCCATCTCCAGCTGCTGGACTTGCAGTGGCCTCGTCTGCTTTGCTGTAACCTGGTCACTCTCCAATTGTTGATGAAATCTGGAAAATCATCTTTTCTCTCTTTATCCCTTTCCTCCTTGTGCATGTGGGTGTGCTCAAAGTGGAATGAGCATCACTCGAGTGACTTAATGGATGCTCTGAAAGAAAAACTCTGCGAGCTCTGTGGCTCAGAGAGTTGCTTTTCAAAAGTCTCTTGCAAACTTGCCTGCAGTTGACGTTTCTTTGAAGAGTCTGTGATGACTCTTTATGTGCAGTTCAGCCCTGCCTGGGTGTCAGCAGTGCTCAGCACTTGGTTTTCAAAGAGAATTTGTTAGCACAAGTGCAGCCTGAGAGATGAAAGGATCTGTGCTGAGTCTGGTTGGAGGCAGTGACACACCAGCCAGGGAAAGAAAGGTTTAGAGAGAGAGATTTGATTTCCCTGGTCGGTTGTGTCACAGCAGCTTTTCTCCCAGGGATAAAATCCTTTCTCTTGGTGTATGTGTGGATGGGCACTGCAGCCAGAGCCCACAGCCAGGCTGGAGGGACCACAGTGATATCTGGTACAACCTCGCTGCTCCAGCAGGCTCATCCCAGAGCAAATCACACCCCTTGTTTCCTCTGCTCCCTCATCTGTGTCCCCACTGAGCAGGGAAAGGTTTCTGCAGGTGGTGGAAGTGGAACTGGGGCTGTGACACAGCCCTGTGTCCCTCTGGGCTGTCACTGAGCTTTCCTTTTCCTTTCCTGTCCTTGGTGATGGGTCCCCCTTCCCTCCAGCCAGCTCTCCTGGCACAGGTCCTGCTCTGGGAGATTCCTCCCACCCCCTTGTCCTGGTGTTTCTGATTTTTGAACATCTTTGGCATTGCCTGCTTCACACTCTCAGCCCAGTTCATGGCCCTTTTGCCCCTTTTTCCTGTTCTCTGCAGGAGCAAGGCTCCATCCCTGAAGCAGTTTAGAACCTTCCAGCAGCCCCTCTTGCTGCTGTGAATTTTCTAAATGCTGCTCTTGCAGACTTCCCCCAACTGCTTTTTCAAGTGTGTGCTCCGATGGCAAAAAGCAATATATTTTTCCATCCTACCAGCACATCATCATCAAGTTTGCCTGTATGGCAAAGTGCAGCAGCCCCAGGAGGGCACAGAGGGGTGGGGTTCAGTCCCAGGGGCAGCTTTGTTGGGGCAGAGGTGTTGTCAGCTCAGGGCTCTCTGGGGATGCTGGTGAGGCTGGGATGGAATCGATCCCAGACTGAGCTGGGCACATCCATCCCCTTCTCTCCTGGAGCTGTGAGAGCAATAATAATAATAATAATAATAATAATAATAATAATAATAATAATAGTAATAATAATAATAGTTCTGCAAAGCCTTCCCTGAGCTGGGAACCAGGCAGGAGAGCAGCTCCAGGCTGGTTTTTTGGCTCGTGGTCCATGAAAGCTGCTGGGCTCTGGGGAAGGGAAAGCAGCAAAGCTCTGCTCAGAGCCTTGGCACAGCTCTGTGGTGGGCTCAGCTACTGGAAAATACTAAAAATAATTTACCAAACACGGCCACTTGCCCCAGAATGCTTCGAATATGCTGAATTTGAGAAGGCTGAGCATGTTTGGGGTTTCAGCAGGGAGGGGCTGGTCCCTCTGCAGGGCAGGACTCTGAGCTCGGAGCTGCCTTCATGTGCAGCCACTTCCAGGAGATTCCTGCCCTGGGCATTGCTGCTGCTTTATGAAAAGCTGGGAATTGCACCCTTGGAATGCAGGGAGGAGCTGGGAGCAGTGGGAAAGCTGCCATGGCTGGAGCTGGGCTTTATTGCACCCTCTGAAACGTCACTGTTGGTGACACTGCCACCGGCGACAGCGCCCGGGTGATTTGGGGGACATTTGTCGCCAGAGTCCATCTCCCCCCAGGAGCCAGACATCATGTGGCTGCTGCCTGGCACTGGGAGCTGTCACCGTCACTGTCACTGTCACTGCTGTGACACATCAGGGAGGAGATGCTGCTTCTCATTAATGTCTGGGGTAAAGGGCATCCTCGGAGGATGCAGCAGCTCCCAGCCTTTCCTCGGCTTTGTGTCACCCAGCGTGACAAAGGTTGGGATATTTGGGGTAATTCTTGGCCATGAAAAGGAGGAATTGCCAGGCACATCCTGTGCCACGCCAGGGCTGGCTTTGGTTGTGTTTTGCCAGTGCTCACCTTGAGCACCTTGCCCAGGGTGATGGACGAGCACTGAGCGTGTCCTCAGGTTCAATAACTGCAAAATAACTGCTCTTGGCTTCTCCTGGATATCAACATCTCCTTTTTCTTAATTAGCATCACAGTGATTCTTCCCCAGTGCCTGTTTTCAGGGCTGTGTTAGCCCTGAGCTGTGTTTTTCAGGATAAGCTGCTCCATGGGGAGAGGGGGCTGATAGCTGTTTCCATCCATCCTCATGCCTGTTTTCCCCCTTTCCTGATCTCTATTTTTCCCCCAACCTCATGGCTGTTTTTCCCCCATCCTCATGGCTCTTTTTCCCCTTTCCTGATCTCTGTTTTTCCCCTTTCCTGATCTCTATTTTTCCCCATCCTCATGACTGTTTTTCCCCATCCTCATGACTGTTTTTCCCCATCCTCATGGCTGTTTTTCCCCCATCCTCATGGCTGTTTTTCCCCTTTCCTGATCTCTGTTTTTCCCCTTTCCTGATCTCTGTTTTCCCCCATGCTCATGGCTGTTTTTCCCCCATCCTCATGCCTGTTTTTCCCCATCCTCATGGCTGTTTTTCCCTCCTGCCTCTCTCCCCAGAAGCTGGCAGCTGAGTGCCAGAGCGCTGGCTACCCGGGCACGCTGATCCCATACAAGTGTGACCTGTCCAACGAGGAGGAGATCCTGTCCATGTTCTCTGCCATCAAGACCCTTCACCAGGGTGTGGATGTCTGCATCAACAACGCAGGGCTGGCCCGACCTGAGCCCCTGCTCTCAGGGAAGACAGAGGGCTGGAGGACCATGATAGATGTGAGTATTCCCCAAGGGAGCAGGACTGGGCTACTGCTCTGTCTCTTCTGGCCACCATCTCTGTTGGAAAAGATAAAGATTTGACAGCAAAATCTCACGGATGTGTGTGTGTGTAACAGATTTTTTGAATGTAGAATCTGAAGAAGGAATAGAAATGATAGCAAGTGTTGATATAGAAGAAAAGAATTGCTGAGCCAGTCTGACTGGATAACTGAGGCCAAAGGGTAAAATGAGTTAGAAGGGGTTTTTATGACTCAAAGCAAAGGATAAACCCACCTCAAACAAAAGATGTTTTTACCAAGCAAAAAGATTTTCACAGGCAAACAAAAATGCCACGTTGAAAGCAGAAAAAAGATCCAAAAATTTCTGCTGCAGGAAAACTGAAAAGCAACTTCTAGCTTAAACTGTAACACACAGACCTTTTGTGACTGGAAATAGTACCATGAACGTGGTAATGTTGGCATAGGCTGTAGGCAATGGTAAAAGTATTGGCTGGCTGTCGTGTTTTAAGATGCTCTGCAATGAAAAGTTTAGAATGCATTGTAAGCAGAACTAGAGTGGTTTCAGATAAAGCCACAGCTGAGGTGACAGGCTGTGGGCTGGGCTCTTGTCACCCACGACCCATGAATTGCTGAATGCTCTGGGTACAATAATCAGCATTTTAAAGAGCAGCCTGGAGTCCCCATCCCTGTTTTGGTTCTTCCACATCTCCTCATTTCAGAGCTGAGGATCTGCTCCCCAGCCTGCTCTGACAAAGTTTTGCTGCCTGGGCAGTGGAAGGACATCCTGCCCTGCTGAGCCCTCACCTTGGAGGATGGAAACACAGCAGCATTTTTCCTTTAGCTCACTGGTTTTCTGAAGAGCCTCCCATTTTTTTTTTTTCTTCAATAAAGCAGGAAATCAAACGCCAGGCACTGGCTTTTGCAGCTAATCCTGTTAGTTGTGGCAGTGGGTTGTAGAAATGGGCAGATTCTTTTTGGCTTAAAAAGCTGTAATGCTTTTTGTCTTTATAGCTTAATTTTCTGCCCATAATCTGGTTAGGGCTGGATGTGAATGAGAGCACATTTCATGTGCTGAAATGGGAGTTGTGCACATGGCCCATCCCATTTACAGCTCCTCCCTGTCACAACCTCCTGTCCTGAGGTGCTGCCGAGTTCCTGTGACTTCACCATTTTTTTGTCACGATTTGGGAGCCCTTTTCTGAACACAGCAGTGGCAGCCACAGCTGTGGGAGCTCAGGGTGGTTTGGGTGTCCTTGCAATGTCTCTGACCAGCGAGGTGCTGAACCAGGGGTGGAGTGATTTCCCCTCCTGTGTCACCTCCTCTTGTGCATGGAAGTGTTTTCCTCGCGGGAAACTCATGGCTGTGAGCAGCCCAGCAGCTCTGAGAGCTCATCCTGGTGAAGGGAAGGCCATGTCTGAAATGAAGCTGTAGCCTCAGGGCCACTGCTGGGACGTGCCAGCTCCCCTGGCTGTTCCTCCTGAGCGCTCTCAGGGCTGTGTAAAACAAAACACAGAAGCACATTGAGACTTCAGCCTCCTGCTGCCAGGGCAAGAGCTGCCATATCCTGGCTAATTAAGTTCTTGTTAGGATTTTGGCCCGACTGCTGGCTGCTGTGACTGCAGCCAAAGCAAGCTGAGCTCAGCTTTGTGTGCCCAGCCAGGCTTTGTGGGCTGCCCAGCCTGGGTCACTGCACAGCCACATCTCCCCAGCCCCTGTTGCCATGGAGGCTTCAAAGAAAATGAAGTGTAGCTCAGGCTGAGCTGGTGTTCAGCAGGGCACTGCTGAGCCCTGGGGGTCACCTGGGCCTTGAAAATTCCTTGTCCTGGTCCCTGGGACTGTGTCCTGTGTGGCTCCCTCAGGGATGCTGTGTGTCCTTCCTGCTGCTTTGTTTTTGTCAGCTGGGCAGGCTGGAGGGGACTTGTGGCATTTCCCAGCTTCCCCCACCCATGTTCCCTCCCCTGGCTGCTCAGCTGAGCTTTATCTCACCTTCCACCACTTTCAGGGACAAAGGTTTTTTGGAGTGGGGATTGTCCTGTATGAGAGACTCCAGTGTTGGTGTTTACAGTGGCTCCGAGTTTGGGAGCCTGTGGGGGCTGCTTTGGGGTGGGATGGGTGGGAGGAGAGGCAGGGGGGTGACCCCAGTGTTAGGGAACCGGGCTGGGGGAAATGTTTAATTCCCAGGGATGAGCTGTACAACTCTCACTGCTTGGCAGAAATGCTGTTGCAGCAGCCTGAGGCACCCCAGCTCTCCCCTGTGCTGGCAGATATTTCCCTCTCACCATCCTCCCAGCAGCTGCTGGCTTGGCTGCTGAATTCTGTGTGAATTGAGCAAACCTCCCACCTCCAACGTGAAAGCAAAGCCCTGGGATGCTCCAGAGCCCAACTTCACCCCCACCCTGGCCACGGGCAGCCCAGCAAGGCTGGGCTTTGCTTTTTGTGCTGCTGCTGAGGGGTAGGAACAGCTCAGTGGAGTTTTCCCTTTTGTTCCCTGCCCATTTTTAGTGGCTGCACGGAAATAAAAAAATGCCTGCTGGAAATGTCCCTGTCTCCAGGCCCTGCAGGCGCCGTGGCAGGGCTGGGGGGGCTCTGCAGGGCCAGCCCCCCCTGCCAGGGCACCCCAGGCCCCTTTCCATCCCAGGGAGAGCTGCCAGCACCTTTCACAGGCCACTGGGCTTTGCAGAGCTGTGTGGCAGCAGGGAGGCTCCTTCCCAAGTTTCCTTGGAGAGCAGAGTGCTGGGAGATGCTGTTGGAGAGTTCCAGGGCCCCTCTGGGCTGCAGCATGGGAAAAGTTTCCAAACAGCCATGGATCCATCGATTTAGGAGGCATTAGGGCCTTAAATTAAAGGCTTTTTTTTTTTTGCTTTTTTTTTTTTTTTTTTTTTTTTTTTCCCTTTTTGGTAAATTGATTTTTGCTGCCATGCATTTTTTATGAGCTTTGAGGCTCTGTGTCCTTCCAGATCCCCCTCTCAGTATCCTCCTTCTTGTTACATATCTAGCAGCCAAAAGCATGCTATAATTTACTTATTCCTCCCCTTTTCTGGTTCTTTATTGTCTGGTATTTATTCCCAAGGTGGGAGCTGCTCCTCCCCAGGCTGCAGGATGTTTGGAATGATGGATTTACAGCAGATCTGCCGTGGGTGCAGCAGGGAAGGTGTCACCTCGGGCAGGTTCTGAGCCCATCCTCCCTTGGCTCACAGCTTCCCCCATTCCCTCAGTGCTTTGTGAGGCTGGAGCAAAGTCCTGATCTGCAGGAGGAGCTGGGGCTGTGTGCACACTCAGCCTCTGGGGCTGCACAGCCTCCTTCACGTTTTACCCACTGACCTTTCCAGCCAGGAATTCAAGCTGAACTTCCCATTTTCCCTGCTCAGGGCACAGAGGGCTGCAGCACAAATCCTCTCCCTCCTCTACACACAGAATGGGTTTGATTCTTGGCTTTATTCACTGACTCTGCTCTTGTTTTTCTGAACCATCTGTGCAGGGATATGTTTGCTGTAAGCTGTGTTTCCATATGTGCTCTGGAGCTGGGGCACTCCTTTGGATGCCTTGGAAAAGGCTGGTTCTGGGAAAGTGAAATGCTGAGCACTTCTAGGAACAGGATCTTTGATGTTCTCCAGGCTGGCAATTGCAGCTCCTTAATTGCTGGGAAATGTGGCACCGTGGTTTCTGAGCCCAGGTGTGCTGGCCATCCTTGCCAAGGGACCTTTGACCCTTTTCTCCTTAAAATAGGAGCAGAAAAATGTCAGATGTGGATGTTTGTAACAGCAGCCTCGGGGTGATACAGACTTGCTCGTTTTCCAGGTGTGTTTTTAGGTTCCTCAGTGCTTTTTTTGAAATGGGATTTCACCCCAAAACCCAGTCTGTGCTGGTGGGAAAAGGCCATCCCAGCTCAGCTGCCTTGCAGCCAATTGTTTTGTTGTACCGTGGAGTTTTATCACAGGGCTCTGGACTTTCCCATGTGGCTGTTGATTGGGATCTTGCTTTGCCAGGAGCTGTCAAAATGTTGTAACTCTGCCCACGCCGGGAATGGCTGCTCAGTGAGTCACAGGCTTTGGGATGATGTTACCCTCTAGTGGCCTTTGGAGAGGGAGTGGGGAGTGACTGCTCCAAAAAACGGGGGGCTGGGGCATCCCGGGGCAGTGAGGGAGGCAGGGATGTTGTTTGTCATGAAGGGTTTTACAGCAGCAGTTGCCCAAATCCAAATCCCAAAGGATCAGGCTGGAGTGGGTGAGTCCTGCTTTTCCCTGCTGTGGAATCCCAAATCCTGCCCGTGCCCTGCCTGCTCTGAGCTTCACTCCAGTGCTGCCTTCTCTGCTCATTTTCTTCCTGGCACAGCCCAGGTGAATTCCCAGGTTAAAGATTGATCTCTGCAGTTCCAGGTGTGATGGTTGAGGTACCCAGCAGTGACTCTGTGCTTGACCAAAGTGCACTTGGATGGGGCTGATGGCTCCACTTGTGTTGCCTGGGTACTCCCGGGATCAGATAAGCTCCCTGTTTATCTCTGGCCAGATAAACCCCTCAGGGATGGCCTCTGGTAGTGAATAGGGAATAAAAAAAACAGACAAAAAGCTGTGACCCGAGATCCTTGAGGTGACCCAGCTCCTCTTTGTGCTGCTCAGTGGTTGCATCTCTCAGCTCCATCCCTTTCCAAAGCAGTGTCCCTCTCCTGCCTGTGCCAGAGTTATTCTGCCCCATTCTTGTTCATGATTTTCCCAGTGATGATCCCCAGCCCTGTCCCATCTCCATCCCTGGCTGTTCCTTCTGCTCCACCCACTGATAGTGGCACCTGCCTCCTGATTCATCAGAAAAATCACTTCTTCCTGAGGATTTCACCCACTGCAGTGTGCTCTGACCCTTTTGGGCTGCTCATTTAGCTGGCAAAGTCCCACAGTGTTAGCTAGGACCTGCCAGGGGATGGTCACATCCTTTCAGCAAAACCCCTTCCAAATCTCAGCCACCTGAGCACTTAGCACTGCTGCTGAGATTCTTGCTCATCAGTCCTGCACCAACCCCTGGGCCCTCTGTATTCCAGCTGGGAGAATTTCCTTATCTTTATCTTCCCAGCAGCTTTGGCTCTGTGTTTTATGGTCAGGGAATGCTGGAGGGACTGTACATTAATGCTCGTGGAGGTGATAGGACTGAGTTTAACCAAGCCAGGGCACTCTGGGAAGTGCTGGTCCAAAGAGCAAGAGCCTGGAATGCTCTGGATCCTAAAGGACTGGGTAAATTGCCAGTTAGGGCTGAGGGAAATGTCAGCAGGCAGTGACAGATCAGTGGCTTCCACACCCCCGGGGTGAGTTGCCCACCCTGGTGCTCCCTGTGGCACAAAGTGATCTTTGGTTCCTGTGCCTGGGAGCTCTTTTGGTGCCTGCTCTGAGCTGCTGGCGCTCTGACAGGCAGCATCTGGGGATTTCCTCGTTAATGAGCTGACCTAATTATCTGCTGTTAGTGCCCTGCCAGCTGCCCAAACCCCGGAGTGCTCAGTGCTGGACAGAAACACCAGCTCTGCCTCTGGACAGGGGGTCTGCTCTCCCTTCATTTGGGCTTTACCCTCACACTTGCCCCTAAAACGATCAAGCCCATTGATTTCTGCTCCCCCTGGGTGTCTGTGCACCCCCAGCTCAGGTGTGGGGTGTGAGGATGAGCAATTCCCTCTTTGGCTTTTCCTGGGAATTGCCCAGGGACTGGGACTGATATCCCAGTTTTTGGGCACACAAGGGGCAAATCAAGGAGTGCCAGGCAGGGCTGCTGGCCTTAATTTCTTCTTCTTTTCTCCCCCCTGAGGTTAATGTGATGGCTGTGAGCATCTGCACCAGGGAAGCTTATCAGTCCATGAAGGAGAGAAACATCGACGATGGGCACATAATTAACATTAACAGGTGAACGAAGAGGGGTGTGGGATCAGCCTCGGGGGATTCCTGCTCTTCCCTGCAGCACAGAGAAGATTTAAACACTGGCTGGGCTCAGCCTTGGGGGTTTCCTCCTCCTCCTCCTCCTCCTCCTCCCTGCCTTACAGGGAGGGTTTAAGCACTGGAGTTTGGAGCTTGCTGTGGGTGCTGGTGGGGTTTTCTAAGGATTGTGGTGGTTGATAGTTCAAACTTAATCTTTGCTGGTATAAAACAGGGAAGACCAAAGCAGGGAGGAAAGGAGTAACCCAAAGCAGGGAGAAAAGGATAATCCAAACTAGGGAGGAAAAGGATGATCCAAACCAGGGAGAAAAGGAATAATCCAAAGCAGGGAGGAAAGGAATAACCCAAAGCAGGGAGGAAAGGATGATATCAGCCACTCCTGATGGCTCAGGGCTGAAGTTTGGTTTCTGGAGCTGTCAGGGACATTTTGGCCGTGTGGAGAGGAGCTGTCTGCTCCCCGTGCCAGCCTCTCAGTGGGTTTGCTGTGACTCTCTGAGTGTCCTGCAGGTCCCTGCCAGCCTCCAGCAGTGTCCCCTGTGCTCTCCCCCCAGCATGAACGGGCACAGCGTGGTGCCCCAGTCCGTGGTGCATTTCTACAGTGCCACCAAGTACGCGGTGACAGCGCTGACCGAGGGGCTGAGGCAGGAGCTGCGTGAGGCCAGGACCCACATCCGAGCCACAGTGAGTGCCCAGGGCCCTGCAGGAGCCACCTTCCACGGGCCACAGCTCTTCCCTATGATAAAGAACCAAAGGAGTGCAAAAGCAGTGCTCAGCACACTGGGAATGGTCAGGAAATGCTGTGGGAGATGGTGGCTGTCTTTGCCAAGAAGGGATTTTTTGGGTGCACAAAGTGGGCGGTTGTTTGTTGGGGGGGGGGTCACTCGGTGCTCACTCAGAGCTTTTCCATGTTTTTCTTTGCTTCTCTGTCCCTCTGGGGTGTGAGGAGGGAAGTTCAGCTGTTCCCTTAAAAAAAATAAAGGGTGGGAAAGGAGAATAACAGAAAAACGAATTTTTTTTTCTTTTTTTTTGTATTCTTTTACTGAAGGGGAATTACAAATCCTATTAGGATGTGCTCTGCTTTTTTCCAGTGTATATCTCCAGGACTGGTGGAAACAGGATTTGCTTTTAAACTTCATGATAATGACCCCGAGAGAGCTGCTGCAACTTATGAGAGCATTCGGGTAGGACTTGGAGGAATGGAAACAGAGGGAAGTGGCTCTGATTATAATTGAAGTCTTCTCCTGGTTAATAGTTCCAGAGAGTGCCCAGTGCTCTCCAATCTCAGCCCTCAAACCTCCAATTTTCCACTGGTATTTACACACTGTGTAGATTTTCATTTGGGTTCAGTTTCCAGCTCCTTATATTTTTCCTTTTATTCTGATGTTCTGTAAATAAGTGTCAGTCAGCTTTGCCGTTTTCCAGGCTGTGACTTCATCATTGCAGAGAAGATGGGACAAGCAGAGGTGCCAGCACAAGGAGAAATATTGTCCTGAAGGTGGCACGGGATTTCCTGTGGGAATTCCTGATAAGGATGGCACTGCCTGACCTGGCAGAATTGCTGTGCCAGCAGTGAGATTATTCACAGCAATCCAAGAATTATCAGCACCAGGCACATCCTTTGTGAAATTTTTAATGGATTGGATATTTCCTGCTTGCTTTCACCTTCTGGACATGCCCAGTGGCACTGTCTGACCTCGTTATGGGTGGGCAGGAGAGGAGGGGACCTTGGTGTGATGCTCTTTGACCCAGAGCTCCTTTGCTGTCTTGCAGTGTCTCAAGGCTGAAGACATGGCCAATGCTGTCATCTATGTCCTCAGTGCCCCTCCTCATGTACAGGTAGGCTGGGGCTGAGCCTGGGCTGGGGCTCAGGGCTGCCCTGGCCTGGCTGATCCAGCACTGGATCAGCTGGGAGCTCAGGGAGCCTGGGCTGGGGATTAGCAGGGATCACGTTTGTTTACACTTCTGGGTGACAGCTGTGGGATGGCACTGCTGGCACTGCTCAGGGTGTGGGATCACTCTGGGATGGCACTGCTGGGGCTCTTCACATCCCTGTGGATCCAGCAAAGGCTGATCTGGCTCTGATTCTTCCCCTGGAGGGTGCTGGGCACTGCCCAGGCTCCCCAGGGTCACATTCCCAAGGCTGCCAGAGCTCCAGGGGTGTTTGGACAATACTCTCAGGGTGGGATTGTGGGGTGTCTGTGCACTACCAGGAGCTGGACTAGATGATTATTGTGGGTCCTTTCCAACTTGGGATATTCTGTGATTCCATGATCCCAGCAAAAGACCGTGCAAGGCAGGGGGAGTGTGAGGGGTAGGGGCACACTCTGCCCTTTTGGATGGTGCCATGTGAGATTTGCTGAGTCTTGGCTTCTGCCAGGTGCCAAATGACTCGTTGGGCCTGTTCCCCCCCAGTGTGAGATGCTTGTGCTGCCAGAGGGACTCTCCTCCTGAGGAACAAGGAATGCTTGGCCAGCTTTGTGCTGGAGGCAGGAGGAGCAGAGTTCCTGTTGTGAGAGCAGACTTTGATCACGAGAGGCTCCTCGGTGTCTCGGGTGAACTCTGCTCCCTGGCACTGCATCCCTGGGGCTTTTCTTGGCTTCAAAAGAGAAAAAAAATCCTTCCTGTGGCAGCTCTGTGAGCAGGCCCAAACTGCAGCCTTGAGCCCTGGGGTTCACCCTGCACCTTCTCCGTGCATATTTGAGCTTTTGCTGCCTGCTAAAGGCACAGCAGGTCCCGTCAGCTGTGCTTTCCTCACAGCCCAGGTCGTCAGGCTCACTGCTGGCCACGGGCTGGTGCAGCAGAGAAGGGCCCAGTGCAGGATCCCAGTGCAGGGCCCCAGTGCAGGATCCCAGTGCAGGATCCCAGTGCAGGGCCCAGTGCAGGGCTCCAGTGCAGGATCCCAGTGCAGGGCCCCAGTGCAGGATCCCAGTGCAGGATCCCAGTGCAGGATCCCAGTGCAGGGCCCCAGTGCAGGATCCCAGTGCAGGATCCCAGTGCAGGATCCCAGTGCAGGATCCCAGTGCAGGATCCCAGTGCAGGATCCCAGTGCAGGATCCCAGTTCCATCCATCCCATGTTGCTCTCTTGCAGATTGGGGATATACAGATGAGGCCCACGGAGCAGATCTCGTAGCAGGGGAGGAGGATGAGGAGGACCATGAGCAGCACCCTGTCCACTCCACTTGGAACCCTCTGGCAGCCCAGGGTTCCCTCGGCTGGCTGGCAACGTTTTAATCAAGTACCAAGGATCATGTTTGAAGAATTATTTTTCTCTCCCTCTCTCTGAGCTGGTGCTGAGCCAGTTTGAAAAAAAAAAAAAAGAACCACAAACTCGTAGTGGGTCTCTTTCTCCCCCACTCCTTTCTGAAACTGCCTAAGAGTAAAAATGTATTTGAAAATAATGCAGGGAAGTGGTTTGTGGAAGATTGTTTGTCTCCAGGCTGGTTTGTTCTTCCTTTTGCTTTCTTTTCAAGGTTTGTTTGATCTTAGTTGCTGATGCTGTGTGTGGACCTAGGTGAGGTGGCACAAGATGTTTGCCAGCTTCAGTGTGCTTAGGGTCTGAGATTTTCAGTGGATGTCATACATGAATCCATCTAACATTTTATTTTCATCAGGTTGATTACTGATGGTGATGATGCACGTGGTATTTTATATTTCTTTTGTATTCCACTGCCCTAACCCCAGTGTACAAGCTCCCCCAGCCCTCCTTTCCCCTTCACATGAATCATGCCTGCCAAGTTTGAGGAAGTATAAATGTGTGTGCTTGATATTTCTCTTTTTTTCTAGGTAGGTAAATAGTTGGAGGAAAAGCACCTGTCCCTGTGCAGGTTAGGATGATAATCTAAGTGGCATAGTTACAGTAAGAGTGAGTTGTTTGGTATTTTTAATAAAAACTAAACGTGTGCTGTCTTGTGATCACCTCTATCCTTGGTATCATCCCCCAGCACTCTCGATGTTCTGTATGTGATATTTGCATGCATTGACACTTTTCTGGAAACGTGGATTGCTCTGGTGCTGTTGAAATGCTGGTGCTGAGGAGCTGGAAATGGTGGAAGTTTATTTCTGTGTAGAGACACAAACTCTGAGAGAGAGAGAGAGGGAGAGGGAGAGGGAGAGTGGAACGAGCCATGCTGGAGGTGTCTGGAACCAGGAGAGATTTGTAGAGGATTTTTGGCAACAGAAAGCAGAAGATGAAAGGTCTGGCTGAGATCTCGTGTTGGTGCAGCCCCAGTGTTTGGCTCTGGGTTTACTCTGAGTTGAGGGAGAAGAGAATTGGCCTCAAAGCAGAGCTGGACTTGTCTTGAGACTCTGTGTGTGTGTGTGTCCAGCTCTTGGACACGTTGCCTTAAGATTGCAGAGCCTGTCCAGCTCCTGCTGGGCTCCAGGCAGCGTTTCAGGTCAGGGATGGTCACTTGGTCAGAGCAGAGGATGGAGAGCCTGGGAAATTGGGGTTGGATTGTTTGGCTGACACCAGGAGAGCCCTGGCAATTCATCTGTGTTGCCCCTCCACAAGGGAGACCAGAGCTGGGCCACCAAACACGAGTCCAGCTCCCTGTACAGCCTTGGGCAAGTCACTTTACCTCTCTGCCTCAGTTTCCCCTCTGGAAAATGGGGATAATAACACTCACCTACCTCACAGGGGTGTTGTGAGGACTCACAAGCTTTTGTAAAGCACTTTGACCACGACAGGCGCTGTGTAAGTGCTGAGTGTTGATATTGAAGTATTATTATGAATTAAACCTTGTGATACCTAGAATTCCTTGTGCCAAAGGTGAGCAGCTGTAGGAGGATACAAGCAGTAAACTGGCAAAATGTTCCTTTCATGTTGGCAAAAACAAAAGGCAATTTGCCCTCTTTTTTTTTCCTCTTTATTAACACATGATTTGTTCTGTCCATTCCTCACCTGTCACTGGTTTCTCCTGACAAGTGTACCTGGATTTGGCTTTTTAATTTATTGTGAGTGAAATCCCTGCCCCTTGGGAAGTTTTGCACTGCCAGGGATGCCAAGGTGGTGCCTTTGTGTGGATTCCCAGCAGGTGCCCTGGACAGTGTGTGCCATCTTTAGGAGAAGGTGGTTGAACTACTAAAGAGGCCAAAAAAAGAAAAAAAAAATTGAGAAATTAGGAACTTCTGAGCAGGGATGTGGGCAGCAGTGGTGAAACATTGAATTGTGGCAGCAACTGTGTGCAAAGTTCAGCAGATGTTGAAATGTGTGGCTGAGGAGAGGCTTTACATCTCCCTGAGCTGTAAAAGGAGGATTTGCAGAGAATTGCTTAAGATGCAGAACCTTGACAAAGGGTTTGGCTGGATAGTTGCTCCCTGCAAATGCAGCCTGGCTGCCCTGCAGCCCTGGAAGTTGTTGGGTTTTTGTTTTTATTTTTACCCCCAAGAACATCTGTAAAGGGACCTCGAGATGATGTGCAGTATATTTTTATTTGAAGTGTGGTTTTAGGGGATCATCTCTGCTGCCTGCTAACCTCCCCCACGAAGGAGGGCTCCTCTGTGGGTTCTGTGGCCTCGGGTGGCCTTGGTGGCACCTCCTGCCACCTTCTTGGGATGAGATGGGACACGACTCCGAGGCAGTGAGACCCCTCAAACGTGAGGATCAGTGAACTGTGTAATTTATCAGTAGGTTTCTAATTGTGAACTGTAAAATAAAGAATAAAAAGAGAGGCACACTGTGGTTCGTCTGTGGTGTGTTTTGTTAATTTTGTGTTCAAACTGAACAACCTTTTTGCTGTTCACAGACAAAAGTTTGGGGAGAGATCCAAACAGAATCCTTGTGTTTTGAATCTTTATGAGGAAAAACAGAATTTCTTTCTGGGGATGGACAGCATCCAGTTGTCTCGGGAATAACCTGTGGAGGTTTGTCCAGGATCACTGGGGTTCCCCATTCCCAGTGCCTGGGGTCTGTCCGGGGTCACTGGGATGCTCTGTTCTCCATTCCTGGTTCCCGGGGTCACTGGGATGCTCCATTCCCGGGCTATTCCCGGTATCCAGGGTCACTGGGATTCCTCATTCCCGGTACCGGGGGTCACTGGGATGCTCTGTTCCCGGTATCACTGGGATGCTCCGTTCCTGGTTCCCGGGCTCACAGGGATTCCCCGTTCCCAGTACCCGGGATCAGTGGGATTCCCCATTCCCTGTTCCCGAGGTCACCGGGATTCTCTGTTCCCGGGGTCACCGGGATTCCCCATTCCCCGTTCCCGAGGTCACCGGGATTCTCTGTTCCCGGGGTCACCGGGGTTCCCCCGTTCCCGGTACCCCCGCCCGCCGCCAGGGGGCGCTGCCGCGCGGGGCGGGGCTCGCCGCTGCCACCGGAACCGGAGCGGGACCCGCGCGCCTGCCCGTGCGCGTGCCCGCGGCTCCGCGCGCGTCCCCGCCGCCATCCCCGCCGGGCCCTGTCCGTGCCCTGTCCGTGCCCCGGTTTGCGCGGCTGCGGAGCGGGGCTGGGAATTGTTTTCCCCTCACGCCGTGCCCAGCCGGGGCTGTCCCGGCCATGGAGCGGGCGCTGCTGCCCCGCCTGTGCCGCCGGGCCGTGCGGTTGTACCGGGCAGGCCTCCGGTTCCGATCCAGCCGCGGGGCTGAGCAAGGAGAGCCCCGAGGCCGCGATCCCCCCGCATCCCTCCCGGGGTCGCGGACCGGGCAGGAGCTGTGGCGGGCACAGCAGGACTTAGCCCGGGCTGGCAAGGGGAAACAGCGAAACGCGCCGTCCCTGGAGAGGACTAAAGGCTCGGAGATCCTGTTCGGGGTAGCCCCGGTGTGGCTGGCGCTGGCCCAGGCGCGCAGGGCCCTGTTCCGCCTCTTCCTGAAGGAGCAGCGCGGCGGCGGCGGCCCCGGGCGGCCCGTGAGGGCCGAGCTCGGCCTGCAGGCCGCGGCCCGCGGGGTGCCGGTGCTGCACGTCCCGGGCCGGGCTCTGGACGTGCTGTGCCGGGGCCGGCCCCACCAGGGAGTGTGTCTGGAAGCCTCCCCGCTGCCCTTCAGGAGCCTGCGGGACGCTGAGGAGCCGCAGCCGGGGCATGGAGAGAGCGGGAGGCGGCAGCTGCTGTGGCTGGTGCTGGAGCACATCCAGGATCCCATGAACCTGGGGGCTCTGCTGCGCGCCGCCTATTTCCTGGGGGTGGACAGAGTGGTGGCGACCCACAGCAACAGGTACGAGCCACACAGACAGGTACGAGCCACACAGACAGCTCCGGGCTCCTCCTGCCCCCTTTTCCTCCCGGGTTTCCAGCGTGCATCACTCAGAAATCTCTCTTTGAAGAGATCTCTGGAGCTGATCTGTAGAGCAGGATTTGGGGTGCTGCTACTCCAAGGCAGCCTTTGGGATGTGGGGTTCCAGGCTCTCCTTGGGCTCTCCTTGTTTTAACCCATTCTGTGTCTCAGTTGTCCCACCTGGGATCCGTTTCTTTGGTTAATTCCTGAGTCCTCCTCACATCCCTATAGCGAGTGGGATCTGGAGGAGAGTTGCAGAGGCAGAAGGAAATACAGAAACAAAAATTCACCTGGATTTCCTCTCGTGTGACACTTTTCCATTCTTTTTCCTCTTGCAGCTGCCCCTTGACTCCCATAGTGAGCAAAGCCAGTGCTGGAGCCATGGAGGTCTTCGATGTGTACAGCACAGATGACCTGCAGGGCTTTTTGAAGGTACAGTGAGCCACTTTATTTGTTTTTTCCTTTTTATTTCCAAGAAAACTCAAACACTGCAGGTATTACAGAGAGGGGAGGCACAAGGGGAGCCCTGAGTTATTTGCAGTGTCTGTGCTGGGGGTGCACACACCCCCAGCCCCATTCCATCGGGTAGGGAGAGAGGGTGGCTGTTTTTTTCTGGAAGCTGGTGGTGCCAGGATAACTCCGGGGTTTGTCTCCCTTCTCCTCGGGATGTGTGGCACAGCAGCATCCCGGGGCCCAGGCACACGATGGCAGCATTGGGCAGCCTTTGGAGCAGGGAATAGACGAGGAACCAGGGCTGGGGGGGAGCTGCTGGGAATCTTTTTACATTTTCCCTATGCAGTGAGGTGTGAGGGGGAGCCCTTGGCAAGTAAAAATTTAAGGGATGCCAAAAAAAAATAACCACCCCAGTCAGCTTAACTAAAAATGTAAAAAAACCAGGAGTGTTTGCATACATGACATTTTTTATTTTTAAGCTTGAATATTTGGCAGTTCTTAATTTCTTTCTCTTTTCTAGGCTAAAAGTGCAGAAGGCTGGGAAGTGGTGGGAACAGTCAGCAGGTCTGAGAATGTGGAAGATGTTCCTGTCATCAGCTGCTCAGAATTCCACTGGGACAAACCCCTCATTGTAGTGATAGGTATTTATTTCCATGTCCAGGGCTGTGGGTGCAGCTCTGAGGGGGGATGCTTCACTCCAGGGATTGTTCCAGGTCTGGAAAAGAAAAGCTGAGAGGGAATCATGGAATGGTCTGGCTGTGAATGAAGCAGGGACTGAGAGGAACAGGGAGAGCTGGGGGGGTTCCCAGAAGGAGCAGTTTGTGGATGCACAGAGAGTTCAGCAGCTGGGGAGGGTCTAGTGGCAGTTCTGGTGTCAGGGCAGCCACAGTGTGGTGTTTGCATTGTGCTCTGTGTTTTGATCCTGTGCTGGAGCCCCAGATTTGGATTTTCTGTGAGCCCCAAGCTGTGCCACATTTTCCCTTAAAAACCAGCTCTGGGAAGAGCCATGAGGGGCTGTTGCTGGGGATGATCTGGATGCAAAACTGGGCTCTGTAGCCCCCCCGAGAGCAGTCAGGGCACACCTGGGAGAGGGCAGGAGGTGCTGGCTGTGGAGCAGGAGCAGAGGAGTCTCCTCCCTGTTGGAGAAGTGGCTGCCACTTCCCTGAGCACCTGAGCTGGGCAATTCCTGCAGGGAATTCTGCCGTTCAGCTCACTCTCTCACCTTTTGTGGGCACAGTTTGGACTTGTGCAGCCTCCCAGAAGGTGAAGGGAAGGGGACTGGCAGCTTTGTGGCTGCTGGAGAAAGCAATTCTCGCAGGAATGCAGCTCCAGGCACCTGTGTGTGTCCCCAGCTCCGTGTCACCTGGCACAGGAGCTGGCTGGAGCTTTTACACTTGGAAGTGGAGTCCTGCTGGCCAGGAGCCAGGGAGGGGCTGTAATCCTGCCCCGTGCTGGGGCTGCCTTGGCTCGGAGGACATTCCTTTAATTAAAATGTTTATTGAACTCCTGCAAACACTGACAAGACAACGTAGCAAATCTGGCATCTCTACAAGATGTGTGGAGCTGTATTCCAGGGGGAGCAGGGAGGCTGGCAGCTCTGCTGATTGCCCACAAAGAAATGCATCCCACAAACGGCGACAGCACCCGGGGAGAGGCAGGGGCTGGAAGCAGCAGCAGTGTCGTTACCTTGAGTTATGAGAGATTTCTCCAGGAAAAAGTCCAAATATCCTTTTGTCAGGGGAGATTGGAGGCTGATTGGTAGATGCATGAGGAGAGCTCCTGGACCTTGCAGCAGTAATGATTTCAACTCTCTGCTGAGCACTAACTCTTGGCTGAAAAGAAAATTGAACATTACGGTCGTCTGATGCTGGGGTTTGTTGGGAGAAACGTCCTGGATCTGAATATGGAGCATTCCTGCAGCTGCAGGGAGCAGCAGAGATAATTCAGCCTGGGATTGAGCTCCCTGGCACCACACAGATTGTCTTGTAAGTTAAGCATTTGCAGCCTCCAGTTCCCCCTCCTGGCATCCTCGCTGGCTTGGCACAGAGTGATTTGGACAGTCCAGCTTAATGTTGTCTGCACTGGAGTCATTGCTGGAGGCGACAGACAGCTCAGACTGGGAGCCTGGTGCACACAGGAACAGATTGGGAGCACTTAGATGGCTGAGTAAGAAGAGTTTCTGGGTAATTTGTTCTTCTTAGACCTTCAGTCTTTAGCTCGGGGTTTAAGGCTGTTCACACAGCTGGTGGTTTTATGGAGATGTTCATTTTGTGTATTTTTCTGCTGCTGGATCTGAATTTCCTGCACTGGAAACTGCAATTGTGAGTGGTGTTAATTGTAAATGGGGCAGGAAATGTGTTTTGTCATTTCACCAAGCTCTGGGCTTTGAGCTCTGTCAGTGAGGGACAAAGCTGAGAGGTGGAAGTTAAAGATCTGAAGTGGGAAGTGTTTTGTTCACCAGTCTAAACCAGGATTTAATCTGATTCAGTCAATACTCCCTCCCTTGTGTCACACCGTGCAAGTCTTTTTGCCCTGAATTTATTGCTCCTCATTATTTTAAGCAGCCAGGGCCATAAAAAGCTTTGTAAAAGCTGGAGGCAAAATCGGTGCCTTTATTGGGAATTGTAGGACCCTTTTGAGGGACAGGAGAGGATTTGTCCAGGAGCCATTGCTGCTGTCCCAGCTGGAGAGTCCCGTGGGAGTGTGCTTTGAGAGCCTCAGGAGGCAAATACCACTGTAGGTGTGAAACTTTTCCAGGATTATATTTCTGGGTTTTTTAAGCATCCCTGGAGTAGTGGTGAGGAGACAGGCAGGGCCATGAGGGCCTGGCTTCAATTCCTGGTGTCATCTTGTGACCTTGGAGAACTCCCCCAGGCCTCGTGTGCACTGCTGGCTTAAAGCAGGAGGGAAAAATTGGTCAGGATGGGGTTAGGGGCTTCTGAGGGCTCACTGACTCCAACCAAAGAGCTTTTGCCATGAACGAGTTCCTCTGGGAAAGTGATGAAGGATTCATTACCCAAAGCATCCTCTTCATTACCCAAAGTGCATCTTGGATCAGCCCAGGAAAACGTGAAGGGGAATGGTGACAGTTCCATCCCTGTGTGGTCAAAGGGATCAGTGCCATCCCAGACTGGTGTGGGGCTCAGGGCATGGCTGTTGGAGGGGAGCTTTGGCTACCACACGCTGGGCCTGTTTGCCAGAGGTGTTTGGGATGAGTTGGCTGCCTGTGCTGCCCTAAATAACAACGTGGAAGAATCCTTTGGGGAGCCAGGCAGGCTGGGAGGTCCCAGCCCTCTGCATTTTCACCTGTCTGCACACAGCATTGTTTAAAGCCTCTCCCTTTCCATTTCCCTTTGTGACAGCGTGAGTCAAACATCTACTAATGACCTGGGATAGATTTCAACTCTGTTTCACCAGTGTATCAGCCCAAACATATCAGGGCTGCTGGCTGGTTTAACAACTAATCAATTGAAGCCTCTGGTTAAACTGTCTGCATGCACAAGTTGCACCCAGCCCGTGGTGGGGTGTGTGTGTGTGTGTGTGTGTGTGTGCTGGCAAGGCTGGAGCTGTCACTGCCAATAGGGATGTGGGATTTGCTGGACCAGAGCTGGCCTGTGGCCCCTTGCCTGCCCTGTGCCCACGGGGAGCTCTGTGCTGGCTCACAGGGGATCTCAGATATTCCTCAGAACCTCTTCAGATGCTGGAGGACAGATGCAGAGAGGGAAGGGAGGAAGGGAAGAAGGTGCCTGGCTCCCCTCTGGTGGCTCAGTGGGAGCTGGTGAGGTGGCTGAGCTTAGGGAGAAAGTGTCAGAGAGACAGAGCATGAACAAGAACTGCAGTGAGGAGGGGGAAAGGATGTGTGGCAGTGCTGTGAGCTGAGCTGAGCTGTGTCTGTGCCCTGCAGGGAGTGAAGGGGAAGGACTGTCCCTGGAGACTCAGCTGCAGTGCCAGAGGATGCTGGCCATCCCCCCCGGCAGGGCCCTGCACCCCGGCATCGACTCCCTCAACGTGTCTGTGGCTGCAGGTGAGAGCACTTCTGGCCACCACACCCCAACCTCTGCACTTAACAATCAAACATCCAGGCCCACCGAACGATTTTCTTGTGGTTTGGGGGGAAAAAAAATTCCCTTAATATTTATTTATTTTTGCTTTCCTATAGGTATCCTCCTGCACTCCATCTGCAGCCAGAGACGGAGGCATGGAGATTGAAATCCTCTTTATTTGGTGGAGGAAGCTGCTCAGTGTGGGTATGGAAATGCTCTTCCCAGGGTCTCCACCATCACTGTGTGTTCCAGAGAGATCCTCAGTGACCTGAGCTGCATTTTGGCTGCTGCAGAAGCCACCAGATCCCTGACTTAACACCAAAGGCAGACACCTGATGTCGTAGGTAACCCCTGGGAGGAGCTGACAGGTCTGGGAACAGCCAGTTCTGGCTGAAAACACTCAGAGATGGCTGCCAGCACTGTGCTTGTGCACAGGGGACTTTGTGCATCACTCAGACCGTGGGGACAACTTGGGCTGTGGGTCAGAGTGGCACTGGAAGTGCCCTGGACAGCAGCTGGGAGTGCCAGCTGTGCTTGGGAACCACTGAAGCTGCTTTTCCTGTGTTTGGTTGTAAACCAGGTGTGCAGCCCTGCCAAGGGCTGGCAAACAGCTGGAGTGGGGGGGAACCCGTGGAAATAAAGCTTTTGTAAAGATTGTTTGTAGAGTCAAATCAATCCGTTTTGTGTCATAAATCCAGAGTGTGATTAGTCCTTCAGGTGGGAAGAGGGATCTAGAGCTCCCTTCCTTCTTTCCCAAGCTGGGCTGATCCTCCTGGAGGCTGAGGTGCCCCAGGACCTGCTGATGGCACTGGGGTGGCTTCATTTGCAACTATCCTGCCTGAGAAACCAGGCTGGCTAAATTACTGAGAGCCAAAAGAATGTTATCACTTAGCACCTTAATTATTTTATTTAGCTACCGTGGCCCTTTGCATAGGATTCCTCATTAACACTTAATTTACAGTGCCCTTTAGGGATAATTTCAAACAATTCCGTTCAGTCTGCCCCCTCCCCACTTCCAAAGGAAGAAGTAAATCACTCTGAGTGACTAATTAGGACTTTCCCTTTGAGCTAAATGAAGTCTGTAAACCTTGGTGTGGGGGTGTTCTCTGCGTGTCCCTGGCAGGGTCTGGCTGCTGGTACTGGGGACACTCCTGGTGCTTGGGATGGGGGACAGGGCATGGAGCTCCTGAAAGGTGTCCAGGACTCCCTTCTGTGGCTGTGATGGAGAGGAGGGTGGGGACACTTCCCCTGAGCTGTGACCTGAGGAAAAAGACAAATCCCAAATCTCTCTGAAACAGCACCATCATACAAACAGGGCTCGGGTACCCAAATCCACGGGGAGCTGAAGAACCCTGAGCTGGTGCCTTGTGAGCTGAGAGCTGGTGCATTTTGGGGGCTGAATTTGCCCTTTTTTCTGGTTTAAAGCTGAAAGGAAAAGGCTGCAGGCCCAGAGGCCTCCACCAGCCCTGTGCAGCTGCTCAGCAGCTGACGGTGCCCCAGCAGAGGGTGCCCGTGGCTCAGATTTGCTCATTTTCCAGAGGAAAGATTCCAAGATTCAGCACTTGGCTAACTGAATCCTTCCTCTGGAGCAGCAGGGATCAGGGTAAAGCCATTTCTTCATTCTTGACCTACAGGTAAGTATATTTATTTCTCATCTCATAGGAGCTGCTGTTTCTCCCTTTTTATTTCTATTTTTTTTTTTTTTTTGTCTCAGCAGTGGGGAAGCACTTCCTGGCTTTGTGTGGCTGGGAAAGCCAGGCTCTGTCAGGCTGTGCTTGGCCATCTGCTCAGCCCCTCTAAGCAGGAGCAGCTGAGGAGCCCTGCAGCAGCTCCTTTACTTCTGGAAGGCTCCCAAAAACCTTTAGAACCTCCGTGTCCACTAGAGTGGGAGGAGAAGCTCCTGCTTGGCCATCAGTCCAGCAGCCATCACCACTCTCCTGTGAATTCCCCAGCCCTCTATCCGTGGTGCTCCTTGATTTGGCACTGGAACATCAGACAAGGCTTTTTGGGAGTTGCTTGAGCTTGAATTTTAGGATTTGAGTGCATAACTCAGGCTGCAGCTCAGACTTTGCTGCTTGTGAGGGCACTGAATCCCACTCTGCTGTTCCCACTGATCCCATTTCACTCTCTGGTAAGTTTTAGCCCCATTTTTTTTTTTTTTTCCACTGGGATCCACCTGCAGTGACTTTTGGAGGGAGCTGATGCTTTGTTCTCCTGCCCCAGCCCCATCCTGAGCTCTGAGGAGCACGGGGACCTCTGTACTTTCCTACCTTTGGAGCTGGAGCTTTGTGCTGTGCCATTTGCCCCTGATCTAATAAATGCAATCCATTAATTGGATCATTGCCTGCTTCTCCAGTTAATTTCCTGGATATTTTTAAATGTTAAAATGTAGTTTTTATAGTCTTTCATTATTTTTAGCCTTAAGCTTGACTATAATAGTCCCTATAATGTAACTGTAAAAAACTCCCAGCTTTATATCATAAAGGGGGACATTAATTGTCATTTTTTGTGTACATCAGCAAGATCAAAACACGTTTCCTGATTACTTCTGTTTGTACATAGAGTCTCTTTGATATTTAGATATGAATAAAGTGTGTGTGTATGTAATTTGAAAGTCAATTGTTCCCTCCCTGCTGCTTGTCATGGATTCCTTTCAGAGGCTTATTTACCAAATTGATTTTAAAATTTACTAATTGCCCTTCCAGAATGATTTCTCAATAATCAAAGTGTCTCTAAGCACAGTGGCAAAATATTTGTCCTCCTTGATTCAGAAGATGAGTTTGGCACTAGCACTGCCTTATCTTCAACCAGGGGAAAACACAAATCTCCCATCTCCAAAATCCACCCTGGGGAGCTCTGGCTGTGAGAGCAGCTCAGCTCCTGCCCCACATTTCCCTTTAGTGCTCAGGGTTATCACCATGACTGGAAAAATCCCATTGCACCCAATCCAAAGACTGAAAAAAATCCCATTGCACCCAATTCATTGCTGGGTCCCAGTGATATTTTGGAGGCTCAATGGCTCTGGGACAGGGGACACCTTTCCCTCTCCAAAGCCCAGGCTGGTGGCAGGGGAAGGGAGAGCCTGGGATTGCTGCTGGGAATAGAGCTGGGATTGCTACTGGAGCTGGGAATGGGATTGGGATTGATGCTGGAGCTGGGATTGGGAATGTTGCTGGAGTTGGGAATGGAGCTGAGATTGGAGCTGTTCCTGGGAATGGGATTGTTCCTGGGAATGGGAATGTCGCTGGGATTGTTGCTGTTGCTGGGATTGTTGCTGGGATTGTTGCTGTTGCTGGGAATGTTGCCGGGATTGTTGCTGTTGCTGGGATTGTTGCTGGGATTGTTGCTGTTGCTGGGAATGTTGCCGGGATTGTTGCCGGGATCGCTGCCCACGGGCACCTCCCGAAGGCGCAGCTCGGCTCCCGGTTTGTAAATGTAATCAACCTCGAGGTCTTGTTACTTCCACAGGTGCAATTAACATCACCATCTGCTAATCCGTGATTAACGATGTTTACAAATATGCTACAACACGCTAAAATGTGCTGGCACTCTTTGGTTGTTTTTTTTTTTTTTTTTTCCCTTTATTTCTTTTCCCTGCCTGCTCCAGCACAGGAGCTGTGCACGGGAGGGATTGCCCCATGGAATGCTCCCCCTGCCCCACCATTAATTCACAGACATTTTACATTTTCCTTATTTAAAAGTGCTGTTAAAACTCCAAACCAGCTGCAGGAATGGCGAGTTCAAATCAGGAGGTCAGTGCTGCTAAATGGGATTTAATTGCACGGGGGTTGAGGTACAAACTGATGAATCTGAATAATAAAACTTTGTGGGGAGCAACATATGGTGCAGTTTAAAGTAAATTTTTATCGATCATCCCACAACTGATGTGTTAATGGGATGGCAGCCTTTGCTTTGGGTTTGATATCGACGTGGAGTTTTAATAATGTCACACAGGAATATTGTGGAGGGGTTTATAATTTAAAATAATAATAAAAAAAGAAGAGTGTTTTCTATTAACTGCCTTCTTCTTTTGCAGGAGAGAGGAATACATTACAAGGCTGCCTTGTGTCCTCCAGATCTAGGTTACATGTAATTGCTCAGTAATTGGTAGAACCATGTAAAAGCCATGGTATTTGCCAGTAAACCCTCCTAAGTTACCATGAAATTGAAGTGTGATATTTATTCCCTACAAAACTGGCTGCCCAAATGCTGTGTGGGATGTGGTGGTCAGTGCAGAGGAGTTCCTGCAGGAAGGAGGAGCCTTTAACCTCCTTGGGCTTCAGCCTCAGGATTATCCACAGAATCCTGGCATGGTTTGGGTTGGGAGGGGATCTCAAAGATCATCTCGTTCCACCCACTGCCACTATCCCAGGCTGCTCCAAGGACACTTCCAGGGATGGGGCAGCTTCTCTGGGCAGCCTGTGCCAGGCTCACCACCCTCACACGGGAGAATTTCTTCCCAAAATCCCATCGAAATGACAGCTAATAATAATCTAATATACAGAGATTAGAAATAATAATAATAATAATCTAATAACCCTCTCGTTATTACAGCTTTTTCAAGGCCCAACTCAACATGATGGAGGCTTGAAGTTTTCATGTTTTCAGTGGGCAGGGAGCAGTCATTACACTAATGATGTTTTTTAGAGCCTTTGGAGATTAAATATTTCTCAGTACACCCCGTGGGTCACCTGTATTTTACCTTCTTGTTGAGCAGGACATCCAAAACTGTTCCCAGCTTGGCAATTTCTGTGATTTAACCACGACTCTGATCTGGAGAGCTCCAGCCCTGGGGCCTCACTGCAGGAGCCTCCTCAGGAATTTTTCCCTCCCAGGTCAGTGATGGCTCCTTGGCACTTCTTTGAACAGAGCAGCAGTGATTTCCTCACCCATGATCAGCAGTTTTACACTTTTAAACTCTAACCCGTGTGCTGGGAATGGATGCAAAGTTAAACGTGCCAAGTTGTTTTTTTTAGCTGGCCTAAAAACCTCCTTTTGTTTTAGGAGCTCAGCAGTGATGTGCCCATCCCATCCTGCACATCTCCTGACTCCACCACACATTTATGGCAAGCTTTGGGATGGTGGCCACAAAACCACCTTGGGGTGACCCCAGGGAGGTGGGGAAGTGGGGAATGGTTAAAGAAAAAGGGGGATACAGGAGTGGCTGGGTTCCCTGGCAGAATAAAAAGGTGTTGGTGCTGCCTCACAGCTTTGCCAGCCCTCATTAGCACCTCCCAGCCAAGCACAGCTCCCTCCAACTGCATCCCAAACCTTCTGCTGGAGATTGCATCTGTGCCTAATATGCATTTTTATATAAACAAGGGTACTAAATGGCCTTTCACTTCCCTCTGTAATGTCTTTTTTAATGGAAGGTCCTGAATTAAGAACATATATATATGACTCGAAGAATTTTCTAAGTGATATTGAAAACCTATTGTAGAGTAGGATTTCTCCTTGCAAAATTATTTTAATGAGGTTCCAGTTTATTTTCTGGCTATATTTTACTTATTTAATCCTCCAGAGGGGCTTTTCAGAAGCAGCATCTCATTTTCAATGCAACTATTCTTAACATTAGGGAAAACTACCTTTCTGAAATGCATGAAGGGAAAAAAAAACCCCGAACCAGGGGAAGATGTACGAGATAAGAATAAACTTGAAAAGCTTTGAGGTGGTTTATGGCTTCTCTGGAAAGAATAACAGTTCATGTATTTTTGTTATGGTGTGGTTTAATGATGCTTGCAGAAAAAAGATAAGGTAGGAATGGAAATATAAAATTAAACCAGCAAAGTGAATGTGATTATTTTAGTTACCAGTATTACCTGGGGAAAACGCTCGGGGGGGGTTTTATCTGGACTAAATATTTGCTTTTCTAAGAGGAAAGGGCCCTCTGCATCTCCTGGGATGAGGGAAGGGGAATTCTCCTGTGGTCCAGAGGGAGGATGAGGATGGATGGAGCCCTGGCTGTGCCAGTGCTGCTGTCCTGGGAATGGGATTGGCACGGGGCTGTGCCAGTGGTGAGGGTGAGGAAGAGGAGGAGATGAGCCCAAAAGAGACTTCCCAGTGTGCCCTGAGCAGGGTGGGGAACAGGGGAGGCACAGTGGGATGTGAGCACCCAGCATGGGCCTGAGCTGAGGATCCTGGATCCTTCACTGGCATCTAGGAATGGCTGATTCCATGGGAGGCATCATCCCAAAATCCCATCCCAAAATCCCATCCCATCATCCCAAATCCCATCCCATCCCAAAATCCCATCCCCTCCCCATTCCCATTATCCCATTATCCCATCCCAGGCTGTGGGTGCACCCCCAGCACCCCCCAGTCCAGGGGCTCTTGATTTCCCTGAGCAGCTCCACAGGTTCCCAGTGCAGTTCCATGAGGGATCAACAGGAGCAGCCAAATCTGAGTCACCTCTGGTGTTTGTGGCACCCACAAACATCCATCCCACTCCAGCCCCTGGGTCACGAGAGGCAAACCTGAACTGAGCCTGATGTGTGGCCTTCAGCCTCCCTGGGTAGTTAATTTTTCAATTTCTTCCATGAATCTGGAAGAGCAAGAAGTTTGTTTATAATTAAAATACTTGGAGATTTATACTTTCATTCAAATAGCTGAGAAGAAGCAGTTTCTATGTAGGTTTCTTCACTATCAGAATCTAAACCAGATTATTATGTAAATTTTCTCGATCCTAAATTCATTACAATATTCAATTTCAGGAAATGCTCTTGACCATCTGCTGCTGCTCCAAGAAATGAGTCTTGGAGATTGTTTACTACCAGCAGTGCTGTAGGTATGGAGGGTAGATGGGAGGGTAAGGGCAATGTTCTGATTTCTGAGCCTGGTTATTTAACCTGGAGTGCTGAGGCCACGAGCTGGGTTGGGAAGGACATCAACAACAGCAGCAGCAATTTCTGTTCTGGCCCTGTCCTGGTGTCACCCCCTCCCTGCCAGTGACCACAGGGTTCCAGTCCTTTAGTCCTAGCCAGGCAGTCTGGACCAACTCTTAGCCTCCAAAAAATTGGTTTGGGATGTCTGGGGTGAAAAATATCTGGAAAGTTGGATCTGGTGTTGGTTGTAGCCTCCAAATGTGCCCAGGGGAGGGTGGTGCTGGCCCAGGGGAGTTTGGTGCTGGCCCAGCTCTCAGTGTGGGTGCTGAGGTGAGGGAGGTGAGGTCCCCTGAGCCCTGCTGAGCTTTAATCTGATTTTCCCGTGGGTTTCGCTGGCAGAGCTCGGTGCCACGTGCAGCAGAGGGGACTCCGGAGCGGTGACAGTGACAGGGACATCCCGGGGCGCTGGCAGGAGCTGTCCCCGAGCCTTTGGGGTGGCTGTGTCAGGAGCAGGAACATTTTCTGTGCCCTTCCCTTCCAGCACCCCCGGCTGGATCCATGGGGCCGGGACCATTCCTGCCCTTCCCTGCCCCGGGATTGATGGATCGGGCTGGGAATGGGAGGGGAAAGGGAGAGGATTGGGACGGGAACGGGATGGGATCGGGAGGGGAAAGGGAGCGGGAGCATCCCCGGGAGCCGAGCTGAGCTGAGCTGAGCTGAGCTGAGCCGAGCCGAGCATCCCCCGGCGGGGATGGGGCTGCTCAGGGAGTGTTAATCCCCAATTCCGGGCACTTTTGGGAAGATGAGCGATCATGGGGGGGGGGGAACAGCCCTGGGAAGGACCCTGGGGCTGTCAGGGCAGGGTCTGGGCACAGGGGATGCCCAGGAGTGATGCAGAGATGATGTGGGCACTGCCAAGGGCTCCTGCACCACTCTGGATGCAGCCAGTGGAGTAACCTCGGAGCAGGGTCTGGGGTGGGTTTCAGCATCCCCGGTTTCACCACAAGGCTCGTCCATACCCTCAGAACACGCAGGAAGGGAATGTGGGTGTGGATGGACAGGACGGGGATGTTCAGCAGTGCTGGGATGAATATTGAACATGGAGTGTGATGGAGAGGAGGTTTTCTTCCTGTTCTTCGTTCATGGACAGACTGAAACCGGTGTTTGCTGATCTGGAGCTGTCCCAGGCTCCAGCATTCCCAACCACCACTCACCTCCTGATTCCCCTCCTTCAGGGAAATTTTAACTCCTGTCCTCTGCTGCTGAGTAGATCCTTGAGTCGGTAACAAGGTGAGACAGAGGGAAATGCACAGCCTTGTCCTGCCCCTTCCCCAGCTGAAAAACCACTGAAAAATTCCAGGGAAGCCCTAAAAAGGTATAAATTTGCAATCAGATGATGCTCCCGCTGCTGAGGGGCTGGGTTTGATGGGGGGGCAAGGGACAGTGCAGGCACCTTGTGCCCTCTCCCTTCCCTTTCCCCCCTCTCTGAGCCCCAGCAGCTCCTGTGCCTGAGGGTTTGGCTTTGGGGACAAGGGACCCTTGGATCGCCCAGCACGGGATCCCAGCAGTGCCTGGAATGTCCCAGTCCCCAGGGATGAGAGGATGAGGAGGGTGGGGACACCACGATGGCACCGTGGGGATGCCGTGCTGGGTGTGACTCTGGTGGGGGGACACACGGGGACAGGGGCCACGCTGGCCTTTGTCTGCCTGTGCCAAACAGATGTGAACAAACCCGAGTTCGATTTGTGAGACCGCCTGGGGAATATCGCTAACTAATTATAGAAAACTGAAGATGCGCTCCCCTCCTCTTGCATTTTTTGATAAACATTGTCTCCTCTCAACAGCTGAGTATTTAATTAGTGTTGATTGTTGTTCCCGTGTTCAATAAGCACTCATCAGGAGGGGGGTGTCCGCTGGGGCAGCGTGGCCTGGAGCACAGCAGAGCCCAGGGTGTTCATAATTAAGGATGCAATTTATTTGAGCAAGTCATGTGTACAGCACCCCGTGTTTTAGGTTAATTTTCAAGGTTAAAGGGGGGAAAAAAAAAAACCCAAACAACTTTAGAGGGTGAGGAGAGACTGGAAACTCAACAGTGAAAACTGCAGGGAGGGATAAACATATAAAGAAATGTGTGTGTGCATAGAGACAGGCAGGAGACACCCAATAAATAAATCTGTGTGTGCATGTGGATGCTCCCAAGGGGCCCTGCAGACCCCTGGGTGCTTCCCATCCTCTTTCCTTTCCTCTTCCCTGGACCTGTTTCCCAAGTTTCGTCTGGAAAATGCAGCCACGTGGAGCTGGAGTCTTCTCTTCTCTTCTCTTCTCTCTTCTCTTCTCTTCTCTTCTCTTCTCTTCTCTTCTCTTCTCTTCTCTTCTCTTCTCTTCTCTTCTCTTCTCTTCTCTTCTCTTCTCTTCTCTTCTCTTCTCTTTCTCTTCTCTTCTCTTCTCTTCTCTTCTCTTCTCTTCTCTTCTCTTCTCTTCTCTTCTCTTCTCTTCTCTTCTCTTCTCTTCTCTTCTCTTCTCTCTCTTTCTCTCCCACCCCTGTCCAGCATGCACTGATGTCCTGAGCAGGGAGGGGAGCAGCATCCCTGCTGTGGGGACACGGGGGTCCCTTCCCAGAGTTTTTAGGGACATTTCCACCAGGCAGGACCAGCCTGGGTCCCCCATGGCACCGGGAGCTTTAATCCAGGGGGAAGGAGGAGAAGCTTTGGGGACAATCCCCAGCTCTGGTTGTGCCTGGGGAAGGGGCAGCAGGTAAAACACTGAATAAACAAATGCCTGCGTGTTTTCCCCTGTCTCTGTCTCCACGTTCCTCCTGCTGTGCCCGTGCCAGCAGTGATGGAGCTGTCACACTTTGGTGGCCACGGGCTTGTGCTCCAGCACCTGTTCTCTGTGTTAATCCCTGTGCTCATGGGGGGACCCCACACACCACCCCCAGCCACACAAAACAGGCAGAAAAATCAAACCTAATTACATGCCATGATTTCTTTCCAAATTTGCTTCTAATACACTTTTGGACTACTCCTTGATTTTCTTTTTTATAATTTTTCCCCCCCACTTTTCCTTTCTCTTCACCTCACACAGCAGCAGCTCCTCCTGGCAAATGAGCTCTGCATCCCCTGTGCTGGAGCAGGGAGGGGATCAGAGACCAGAGGGGTTTTTTTTGGCTCCTGATGGCTGCTAGGGATGATCCATGTGCTGACCCTCCTCCCCAGGGCCAGGTAAGATGTGCAGCTCCTCCATTGCCTCTCCCCTTCCCCTCCTCTGGGTGTTTTCAGTGGCTCTGCTGTGGGCACAGCTGTTGGTCACATCAGCTCAGTGGGTGCCCTCCAGGTGGCCACTGGGGGGGCTGGTGCTGGTCCCAGCAGGAGCACAGGGTGGCCCTGGCAGGGCTGGGGGCTCAGGGGGGCACAGCAGGGCCTGGGCACATCAGATGTGGCAGGAGAGAAGCTCCAGGCTCCCTGGTGACAGCAGGGAGGGGCTCAGGATCAATTCCCCAGGATTTGCTGTCCCTGAGCTTCCCCAGGGACACGCAGCAGGCACAGGGTGACAGTGGGTGGGGACAGCTCTGGGGACAGCTCTGCTGGGTGCCACAGGGTCCTGTGGTGAGCCGTGGGCAGCAGCTGAAGGGTTAAAGGCGCTGGGATGCAGAGGTCGCTCCCTGGAGCTCTCTCTTGCCCATCAATATATTGAATATCCGCTAATCTGGAGCAGTGGGTCGGGGAGGAGCCGGGGACAGCCACAGTGTCTCGGTGTCCTGGCACTGGGACAGGGGACATGGCACAACCTCCTCATCCTCACCATTCCCTGGGCACAGTCTGACCCACCACCCCCACGGTACCAGCTCTGAAAACCGGGAAAAGGAACCCCAAAAGAGAGAAAATCCCAAAGATTGGGATTCCTCCCTTCTGAGGGGGAGCAGGTCCTGACCATGCCCACAGTGCCAGCAGTGCCAGGGGGGTGCATCCCACCCCCAGAGCCCTTTGGAGCACCACTCCCCAGGAGAGGGGACAGATTTATGGCAGGAGGAGATGTATTTAGGCTCAAGGCAGTTCAGTTGTGTTAATTATGAAAATCCAAAGATAATCTATATTTAATGTCAAATTTTTCTCAAATTTGCTAAAGAAGGAGGAGAATATATGCACATGATGACATTTAAATGAAGAACAAGGTGCAATTAAACTCCGAAACGTACAGTAGACTAATTGGGGAGAGGATGACAAATATAGTTATCATCAGCAACTAATTAGGGCCCTGCTTTAGCTTTTCCTGCCTGATTAATCCTGACTAGGTGTTAATAAGTTCGGTGGGCCTGGCCAGCAGTTGGGGACAGGCTGTTTGTGGCTGCAGCCCTGTGCCAGGAGGGATGCTGGACGTGAGGAACGTTGGTTAAAGGGGTTGGATTTGTTTTTGGAGGAGGATCAGAGCACATTTGGGTGGTGGAATTGTCCCCACCGAGCCTGGGAGGGAGGAGGAGGAAGAAGAGGAGGAGGAGGAGCATCCATGACCAGTGCCAGGAGCGCTGTTGACACATCCCTTGTCTCCCAGATTTACACTCTTATCTTTTTGCTTTGAAAGGTAAGAATAACAGTAAAATGTTAATGCTGTACTCCACATCTAAGACTGCACTTAAACAGTGACATGACATGGGAGGCACATAAATCACCTCTGAGTTCAGACAATCATCTCCAGCAGCCAGAACAACACCTGAGATCTCCCAGCCCAGGAATGTGCTCAGGACAAAGGGAGTCACAGCCCAAACCTCCTCTGCTTTTCACCAGTGCCTTGCTGGAGTTTGGTTTTATCAAATTAGAGAGATTTTTAAATTTGCTGCTCCCTGTTCCTCCTGGATGCTCGGTGCTGGAGAAGCCTGGAAGTGCTTGCAGGTGAATGGCTCTGGAGAATTCATTGCCATGGGGATGCTGAATGGGGAAACTTGAGCTAAAATGGGGAGGCAAAACGGGCCAGAAAACATCCCTGGCATGGCTTTTCTGGGTGGGTTCCATCCATCCCTGGCATGGCTTTTTCCAGTGGGTTCCATCCATCCCTGGCATGGTTTTCCTGGTGGGTTTCACCCATCCCTGGCATGGTTTTTCCAGTGGGTTCTATCCATCCCTGGCATGGTTTCCCAGTGGGTTTCACCCATCCCTGGCATGGTTTCCCGGGGGATTTCATCCATTCCTGGCATGATTTTCCTGCTGGGTTTGCAGTTTGTTGCAGTTCTCCTGGAGAGATGAAGCCACAGAGGAAGGTGATGTGGGAAAATCCTCACAGCTCAGCCATGGGGGAATGGGACGGATGGGGCCCTGTAACCACCCTACAGCCACCTCACAGCTGTCCTACAATGTCCTAAAACCATCCCGGGCTGCAGCTGTGCTGGAAAACCCGAGAAGCCAACTCCATGTGCTGGTGCTGCTCAGCATTGGCACCCGGAGAACCCTCGGAGGGAGCCGTGCCACCATGGGGGGACAGTGCCATGATAAGGGACAGTGCCAGCACCCCCTGAGCGTGTCCCCAAATCTGCTACTATGGGGACAGTGCCAGCATCCTCTGAGTGTGTCTCCAAATCCCCCAGGATGGGGGGGACAGTGCCACCGTGGGGGACAGTGCCATGACAATGCCATGATGGAGGACAGTGCCAACATCCTTTGAGCATGTCCCCAAATCCCCCACGATGGGGGACAGTGCCATGATGAGGGTCAGTGCCAGCATCCTCTGAGTGTGTCCCCCAAATCCCCCAGGATGAGGGGACAGTGGCGTGATGGGGGGGACAGTTCCATAATAGGGGACAGTGCCAGCATCCTCTGAGTGTGTCCCCAAATCCTGCAGGAGGGAGGACAGTGCCACTATAGGGACAGTGCCATGACAATGCCATGATGGGGGACAGTGGCAGCACCCCCTGAGCGTGTCCCCAGACCCCCGGGGATGTCCGGGGGGATGGCAGAGCCCGGGCTGTGTTTTCCCGGGGACAATCCCGGCAGAGCAGAGCCATTCCCGGCAGGATGAACTTGGCTCAGTCGCCATGGAAACGCTGGCCCGGCCCCGCCACCGCTCCGTGTGCACGAGGCCCGTTGACCTCACTTAGAATTATTACCTTTAGCCAAATAAAATAATTTGTGTTAATAAAGAGGACCATTTTCTCTCGGCTTCCAAGCGAGCCTTCCCCAGAAGGCAGAGTGACTCCTTAATTACACTTTTACTGCAAGGTGATTAATGTTCAATATGTGATACTCCGTTTAAATAAGTCGCTTATTAACACCTTTAATATATTTAATTTTTTTTTTTTTTCCCTTTTCCCCCCCCTCCTTCCCCCTGGCCCTGGCGGCGGGAGGGGCTGTGCAGCACTAGATGGAGCTCTGATATTGGGGATGGGGGTGCTGGGGGTGAACCCTGGGGCTCTGGCTGCTCCTGGAAGGACAAAAATGATGGGAGAAGCAAGAGGAGAAACGCTGAGTGCCAAGGGTGGGGGTGGCAGAATTGGGATGGGCAGCGGGGGTGGGAAACTCGCTTTGCTTTGTGGGTTGTGGGTGAGCCCCTGGAGAGGGATGGCAGCAGCTCCAGGTGCTGGGCTGGAGGATCCACAGGAATTTGGAGACTCCCAGGATGGTCCAGCTCTGCCCATCTCTGCAGCCACATCCTCCATGAGGGACACAGGGCAGGGACACATCTGAGCGCTGAGAAAATGGGGAAATTCCTCCTTTGGGTCATTCCTCTCTTAGTCACCAAGTTGTTTTTTTGGGGATGGGTGACAGATGCTGCTGGTTGGTGTTCCAAACCAGAAAACTGCTACTGCCTGAAAAGGAATTGTTCCTCCTGATTGCAGCTGGGCTGCTAAATGAAAAAAAGTAATTTTATTTTATACCAGACTTCTTCCTTTTAGAACTACTTTTATTCGTGCAGCAACAGCTGTTTATAAATACATGTTATTATTTGCCATATAAAGAATGTATTATCCCCCAAACAGAAACTCCACCACCCAGGAATGAACACCTGGCATCGGTGCAGAGTTTGGGAATGATGCTGGAAGTTTCTCCTTTTGGAGCCCTGTGAGCACCTGGGAGTGCAGGGGGCAGAGGGGCTGTGCTGTGCGCTGGGACAGGGGGGTGGCACAGCCCTGGTGTCACTGTCCCCGCACAGGAGCCCCTGCTCCCTGTCACCCCATCCCAGCTGGATCCCTGGGGAGCAGCAGCTGCTCTGTAACCTCGAGTTGTGCAGGGATGGAGAGGGGAAGCTGCAGAGAGGGCAGAGCTTTGCTGGCACTCAAATCATCCATCCTGGGCTTCAGGCAAAACCCCCCAAAAATTGGACAGAGGCTTCAGGGAGCAGGCTGGGCTCCGGTGCCTCCCTGCAAGGAGGGCAGGGATGCAGGAGCTGCTCCAGGCAGGTGATTTCTCTGAGACCCTGGGGGTGTTTCCCCCCCCAGATCCAGGCTCTGGGTTCTCCCAGCAGGAGCAGGTCCCACATTCCCCCTGCCTGGTGCTCCGTGTGATCCCCGGGCTCCCAGAGCTCCAAACTCCTTTTTGAAGAGCTCCATTTGCTGCTACAGCGAGCACGGGCTGCTCAGCAGAGGGGAAATGGAGACAGGGGGAGCCTTTTTATTCCTGCAGCATCTCAAAAGGACAAAACACACCACAGCTGGCATTTTCATGGCACAGAGGAGCCGGGCTCCTTCTACTTTTCACCATCCAGTCTGGATCTCTGGATTTCTGCTTGGAGCCTGCCCAGAGCTGGGTGGGAAGAGAATTTCCAGCAGTCCCAGTGCCAGACACGCCAATTCTGGGCCAAACTGCCAGAAAATGCAGCTCCACGTGGAGGTGCTTCACTGCATTTCCCTCCCTTGCCCTGCTTTCTGCTGGAATGGGGTTGATTATATTCACCATCACATATGGAGAAATATTCTGTGTATTATATAGAGAGAAATATTCAAAGATCTGCCCCGGCTGCTGCTGGGGGTGTGTGTGTGTGCTGGGAACTGCTGCAAAGTTAAATAAAATCGCAGAGAAACAAATGATTTCTGAATTTATTTGTCCCTTAATCCATCCCTGAGAGCTCCTGAGGAAGTGCTCAGCTGTTCCCAGTTACCAGACTGGGAGAGCTTTTCCTTGGGAACCTCCTTCCCCCTCCCAGGCTCCCTGAAGCTTATAAATACCTGAAATGCAGATTATCTCCTGTATTTTATTTCCTGCCCTCAACTTGGAGCCTTCTGAAGAGAATTCCAGGTTTGGGGTTTGAAGGAGTGGGCTCTGCTCCCCTGCTTTTCCCTTCCCCTTTTCTTTTTTCCTCTTCTTTTCCTGCAAAAAGACATTTTACTAGAGGGATACCTCTGAGACCCTGGCTCCAGCTGCTCTCCCTGCCCTGAATTCCTTCACTTTATTAAAATTCTATTAATAGAAGATGCCTTGTAGAACCCTGTAAGGGAGGTAACACCTCTGGTTTTGCTCTGTGCTTTTTTTTTTTTTTTTTTCTGGGGTGGGGGGATGTTGGTTGGTTTGGGTTGAATTTCTCATTTCCTTCGAGTGGTTTGAAAAAGGCAAGAACTTGGCTTGTGTGAAAACCTAAAGGAATACTGGAGGAAATGCTGCTTAGCTGGTGTAAATACTGAGCCCCCTGTTAATTTCAGAGCTAAATTAGACATTTTCTTAATTGTTTATCCTGTCAGCCCCTCTCTGGCAGAGAGGCATCAACCCTCTCTCAGCACTGCAGGTATTTGGGAGCTGCTGGTTCAGAGGCTGAGCATCATCTGGCATTTCCTATCACTCATCTCTTTCAGCACTAATTCCCTGCTCTTACTGCATTAAATAAAACTTCAGGTAATTCTGAGAATAATATTTCTCAAGTGTTCAAGGCCCAGGGAGAGGCTCCAGCCAGGCTGGTGCTGCTCTCTCCTCACTCTGGGGTTTTCCAGCTTGGCCCCTTTTCTATATTTTTTTTCTTTTTTCTTTTCTTTTTTTTTTTTTTGTAGCTGGGTATTTCACTCTGTAATTTCTGTCTGATCTGATGGTTCTTTCTTTTCCTGGGTGCTTGAGCTGCACCAGGTGAGCAGCAAATAAAATGAGGTTATTTTTTTTTCTTGTGGGGTGGCCACGAGCCAGGGATGCTTGGCCATAGGATCAGGGATTATCCTGAGGATTAACCAGGCCAGCACACTCATCCTAAAAATCCACAACAAACTTCTGGGGTGTGCAGGAAGCCGTGAGCATCCAGGAGACCCATCCTGTGCCACCACCAGGCTCAGTGTCCCCAGCCCTGTCCCCCCCCTCCTGCCTCCCCTGCACTCTGAAAAACTCCTTTCAAACTCAGCAGTGGCCAGTAATGGCCCAGCAAAGGTTTATTGCCTATAAAGGATAAAATTAATGTAAGTAATCCTCATAAACCCTCCTGATTTGTGCCACCCTGGCTGCGTGGTTCTGACTCCTGCTCTGCACAGCTAATGAGGGCTGATGAGGGGTTAATTAGCCACTGCCAGCCCTGCCTTGGGTGGCACCTTTGGAGGGAGCTGGGGATGCTGCCCTGGCCTCTGCACCCACCAATTCCAATTCTCCCTCTCCAATTCCAATTCTTTCCTCACCACCGTCCCTGATAAATGTGTTTTTCCAAAGGCTGCTGCATCCTAAAGGTGATTTTTTAATTTTTTTTTTTGCTTTCTGCTGACCAGCTGCACTAAACTCCTTTGTGATGTGAATAATTCTTAGAAAAATAAGAAAAAAACCCACACCTCGGTTTTCCTCTAATGCTGGGGCTAAACCAAAATGAGAAATCCACAGGAGTTTGTATCTCTGACTTAGCCTGCAGTGGGTTTTTATGGTGGTCACTTATTTTCCCTAAATTGATGAGGCTTAAAGGGGAAGTTAAACTTTTCACCGATATAGAGGTGAAATAATATTAAATTCCCATATTAAAGACCATCATTAACCTGTTTGGGTTTTATTGGACTAACAGTAAACACAACAAGCTGTGAACAGGGTGCTTAATTATTTCAATGAATATTCATAATGTACAGGACCCTTAGAGGAAATAAAGAGAGGAAATTGTTCTACAGCAGTTGGGTGATAAGCAAAGGCTCAGCTTTAAATTGAGGCAGGAAAATGAAATACACCTGCACTGTAAATCCTTGGTGCATTGATTTATATTTTTATTTTTATATAGAATACATCTTTAAGAAATTGATACAAGTCTTACTAATCGGCTTATTAGAGAATAATTCATTTTCAATGGACACTGGGTATGTTTAGAATAACTTTGGTTTAAAAAGAAGGATTTTTTTTGGCTGCAGGAGTTCTTCTATTTCCCTGTTTCACTCTTTCTGCTGTATCCTGAATAACTCCAAAGGTTATTATTATGTTATTTATATTATCAACTATATATTTATTAATATATTTATTATTTTCTGCCCATGCCAGGTATTTTGGGAGTTGGTTAAATAAGAGAAATCACAAAGGGATCGAGTGATCTGCACAACTTCTCCCTGAGAATTTGGAAGAGTCTCCAAAATCCTTTGTCCTACATTTCCCATAGGGGCAGGTGAATTTTTAGCTGTACAGGCAGGTGGGAGTTATAAAGGTTCTGGACAGACAATGGCATTGGGTGCCATAAAGGGACGTGTGACTGGTGAATTAAGACACTTGGTAACTTGTGGAATGATGGCTTAAAATGACTTTATTTTATGGCCAGTCTCTGCCATCTGAGTGATGCTGCATGTATCGGTTGTATTTATAACTTAATAGCTTTTCTCAATTTTATTATACTTTTTTTTTTTTTTTTTATGAGACTTGTGGCTTTATGGGACTTCATAATTTTTCCTCAGATTGATTAAAGGGTGGGGCTGGTGACATTCCCATTCCTGGAGCTCCGGGTGTCCTGTTCCATGGAAGGTGCCCCTGATCCCTCCAAACCCCCAGCAGGAATTCCCAACAATCCCCTGGAAAAGGAGGGAGCAGCTCCAGGCTGAGCCCACTGGGTGTGAGCAGAGGGAAATGATGGAGAGGGGTTGTGCAGCTGAATTCCAGCAGCTTGGCCTTCGTTTTTTGACGAATTCTGTGGAATTTCTCCCATTTCTGTGCTCACCTTGTGCTGCCCGTGCTTTGTTTGC